>NC_041380.1:176652119-176683174 GCF_002162155.2 Triticum dicoccoides
TCCTCTCCGGTGAGCTCCTCCTTCCTCCTCTCCTCCCATTCCCTCACGGTTTCTCCTTCCTCCTCTCCGATGCTTCGGTGAACTCCTCTCCGGCGACCTCCTCCTCCTCTCCGGTGATGTAGGCGAGCGCCTCTTCGGTAACCTCCTCCTCCTCCTCTCCGGCGAACTCCTATCCGGCAAAAGAACATGGCAAAAGAACGTACAAGATCCAAAAAAAGGAACAAAATTTGAAATAATATCGTGCCAAAAAACGAGCAAAAATGGGCAAAAAAATCATGATCCAGATCCAAATTCAAAATTCAAAAATAGCAATGGCGCACGGTGGGGGTTAGACGGTGCGCCACTACTATTTTCCCGCCTTCAAAATTCAAAAATACTAATGGCGCACCATGGCCTATACTAATGGCGCACCAGTAGCCTATACTAATGGCGCACCGTGGCCTATACTAATGGCGCACCAGTGGTGCGCCATTAGTATACCAGATACTAATGGCGCACCACTGGTGCGCCATTAGTAAAAAATACTAGTGGCGTGATACTAATGGCGCACCAGTGATGCGCCATTAGTAGGCAAAACTGGTGCGCCATTAGTAGCCCTTTTCCTAGTAGTGCATCACCTGGAAGCCAACTAAAAAGCCGCGATGGTGGCGAAGCAGCCCGCCTCCCACCAGGCTCTCAGTTCCTAGATGATCATGCTCACCACTCCAGCCGGATGTCTAGCTTGTATTGCTTCCAATTTGGTTAAATTGCATCTACTTAGCTTACACATTATACCTTTGAATATGACATGCCTTCCTGTTTTTGGTACATACTAGTACATCTGTGTATTAACCATGTTCTTACATCAAACTAATGTTCTTGTGTATCCCTTATCAATCACTTATGATGAGGCAGTCAGGCAAGTGGATTACTCATTTAAAGAATTTAGCGTCAGCCTCCCAACATGATTCTCAAGAAACAACAAGGCTGGATGAAGATAGTGAACGTAGCTCTGTAGTTGATTACCGCATTTCCCCTACACAAGCATCACAGGTGCTTGCTCTAACTTGGCAGCGTGATATGTGGTTGCATGTTGCATATGGTGTCTAGATTGTAATTCTTCCAATCTGGTTAAACTGCATGTGCTATTCTGCTTAGCTTATACATTATACCTATTAATGTGACAGGCCTTCCTGTATTTAGTACATAGTACATCTGTCTATTAAGCATGTCCTCACATAAAACTATTGTTTTTTGTATCCCGCATAAATCAATATGACGAGACACCTTCAGTATATGCAGTGTGATATTAGTTGCATCTTTGATATGATTTATAGCATGCGCTGCTTCTAATTTGTTGAAATGCCATTTATGATGGGACACTTTTAACTTGGCAGAGTCATATTGGTTGCATCTTTCACGTGGTGTCTAGCTTGCATTGCTTCTTATTTGGTGAAATGGTTTCTGCTTAGTTTACACAAACAGTTGTGAATATGCCATGCCATCCTGTTTTTCATATTATTCCATCCTGGAATCATGTGTTTTCCTTACATCAAAGTAGTGATTGTCAGTATCATGCACGAATGAGTTCTGAAGAGTGAATTTTATTGCTTTTTCCTGTCGGTTTTACTTGACAATTCAAAATCAATAAAGCGGAAGGAAGTTAGCAAGGCAGCGGATGAAGGTGCTCCTTCCAAATGGAGGGCCTCTACAGATTCTACTCCTCCATCCCCCCAAGATGATTTCCAACACAACACATGCATAGACACTCAACGTAGCTGTGTTGGTGATGAGCACGTCTCCCCTAGTGCACCATCACAGGTGCTCCCTCTAACTTGGCACTGTTATATGTGGTTGCATGTTATGTATGATGTCTAGCTTGTATTGCTTCTAATTTTGTTGAATTTCATCTGCTTACTTTACACATTATACTTGTGACTAAGACACGTGTTCCTGTTTCTAGAACATACAATATCTTTCTATCACACCATGTTCTTACATCAAAGTACATTTGTTCTGAAGAACTAAATTTTTATTTGTTTTTCTTGTCGGCTTGACTTAACATGGCACAGAGAAAGAGGAAGCAAGACAGAACGACAGGGAAAGGGAAGCAGAACAATCCTGTAGATTCTACTGGTACTGATGATGCAATAGAAGGTCAAAGTCCAGCGGAAATTGTACCAATAGGATATCCCATGCTACACGAGCTGCAAAACAAGCCAAACAGAAACAAATAGCTACCACCAAACAAGCAGAGACAACCTTAGTTGTTACAACACCTTCCATAGTACCACCAGCTGCACGATTTACTCGTTCGTCAACTCAGCTAGCAGCACGTTCCCAAGCTCCCTTGCCACCTGACACTACTTCCGAAGCACTCTTGACACAAGATGAGTTGGCAAGATCAGATGAACTTTGTGAGCTTCAACAGCAAGAAGGTAGTTGCTGGAGTCAAGTTACAGTTGCATGCTTCTTTATATGTAGTCTCACAGTTTGATGTACACTAACACTTCCTATGTTTGTTGTTGGACTAGGACCTAGGCGCAAGAGGAAACAAACATCAGGGATAATGCTCGATAGTTTAACTAAATCTAGAGGAGGAGGAATGGAGATCCGTTTTGAGGCAGGTTTAAAAAGGCCACGTGATGCTACAGAGTCAGCCAAGTTAGTATCTGATGTGACGGTGGCCCGATCTTTCGATGAGAGTAGGGATAATTATCGATTTGGTAGATTTTGACCTTGACGATACACCTTGACAATCGCTAAACCAATCTCCAATGGTTATTGACCTTGCCGTAGGCACGATCAACCTGAACAACGAGGTTCGATTTCCTGCAAGCAACCGAAAAACCAGCAAGAACAAAGGTGAATTGCAACTGAAATTGTGGATGATAAATTGAGCACACAAACTAGATGAAAAGTTGGGGTTTCACGATGGATCTGACAAGGCGGTAGTCCTACACGTCTCGTAGATGCGAATTATAGCGATGGCTAGACAATACAATAAAACCCGAGTCTAAACCCTACCCTGGACTAGCTATTTATTAAAAGGCAATGATGCGGCCGAAACGTTTCGCTACTGCTTCCGGTCGAAGGCGGTATGTGTTTTCCACGAATCGGACTGCTCGTCGTACGTAGGTGGCCTTCCGGGAGGTTGCGCCAAGCACCTGGTGGCGTGGCAGAAAGCCAGAGGCCCACCCACGTGGTGATATTGGCCCGTTAATCCAAGTCCCTTGGTGCACTTCATGCATGTACATGGATGGGACGTGACATGCATGCAAGAATGTTGCTCCATTTGATCTGAATGCACACTGTCTTCATCTTTTATCTCTCCTTTATTCCTAAGTACAAGTAAATCCGAATATGAGCGTAATATTATATCCTCATTAGCCAGATCATATTTATAAAGAAGCGATAGTACCTGGCCATTTATTTGTCTTGCGCACGCTCTAGTTATAGGTCCGGATGGCATAACTGATGTAGGTGTGGCGGCAGGTGTAACTGCGTCAGAGATGTCCTCATCATCCCCCCTTCTTGAATCGAAGTCGTCCTCGATGGTATTTCTTCATCCTCACCCAAATAAGGCTTTAAATCTGCAACATTAAATGTGGGACTAACCCGAAATTCTGCAAGCAAATCAAGCTTATATGCATTCTCATTAATGTTTTCTATCACCTTAAAAGGTCCTTCCGCATGAGGCATTAACTTTGACTTTCGTAAACCAGGGAAGCGGTCTTTTCGCAAATGTAACCATACTAAATCACCTGGTTCAAACACAATACTTTTCCTACCCTGACTACCAGCAAGTTTATACTTGGCATTCATGCGTTCAATATTTTTCTTAGTCATTTCATGCATTTTCAATACTAATTCAGCATGTTCTTTAGCATCAAGGTTTACCTTCTCTGATGATGGAATAGGTAATAAATCAATTGGTGCACGAGGTATAAATCGATAAACAATCTCAAAAGGGCATAACTTTGTGGTAGAATGAACTGAACGATTATAAGCAAACTCTACATGAGGTAAACATTCTTCCCACATTTAAAAGTTCTTTTTCAAAACAGCCCTAAGCATAGTAGACAATGTTCGATTAACCACTTCAATTTGACCATCTGTTTGAGGATGACATGTAGTACTAAATAAAAGTTTAGTCCCCAATTTTGTCCACAACACCCTCCAAAAGTGGCTAAGAAATTTTGTGTCACGATCAGAAACAATTGTATTTGGCACACCATGCAAACGAACTACTTCATGAAAGAACAAATCAGCAATGTGAGTAGCATCGTCACTTTTATGACAAGGTATAAAATGTGCCATCTTAGAGAATCTATTGACAACAAAAAATATAATATCCCTTCCCCGTCGTGTTCTAGGTAGTCCTAATACAAAGTCCATAGATATATCTTCCCAAGGAGTGCTAGGAACAGGAAGAGGCATATATAAACCATGTGGGTTTAGTCATGACTTAGCTTTTTGGCATGTCGTGCAGCGTGCAACATATCACTCCACATCCCATCTCATTTTTGGCCAGAAGAAATGACCGGCAAGGATGTCTTCTGTCTTTTTAACACCGAAATGTCCCATAAGTCCTCCACCATGCACCTCCTGTAACAACAAAAGACGAATAGAGCTATCTGGGATGCATAGCTTATTAGCACGAAAAACAAATCCGTCATTAACGATGAACTTGTTCCAAGTTCTACCCTCTCTGCAATTGAGCAAAATATCTTTAAAATCGACATCATTAGCATATTGCCCTTTTATAGTTTCAAGTCCAAAAATTTTGAAGTCAAGTTGTGATAACATGGTATAGCGCCTAGACAATGCATCGGCAATAACATTCTCCTTCCCTTTCTTGTGCTTAATAACATAAGGAAAAGATTCAATAAATTCAACCCATTTTGCATGTCTACGGTTCAGTTTGCTTTGACTTCTAATATGCTTGAGTGATTCATGATCAGAATGTATGACAAACTCCTTAGGCCATAAATAATGTTGCCATGTCTCCAAAGTCCGAACTAGTGCATAAAGTTCTTTATCATATGTTGAATAATTCAAACTAGGCCCATTGAGTTTTTCACTAAAATATGCTACCGGTTTTCCTTCTTGCAATAAAACACTGCCTAAACCAATGCCGCTAGCATCACATTCTAATTCAAACATCTTATTGAAATCAGGTAATTGCAGCAAAGGGGCGTGTGTAAGCTTATCTTTAAGAATAGTAAAGGCTTCCTCTTGTGCGTCGCTCCAAACAAATGGCACATTTTTCTTTGTGAGATCGTTGAGCGGCGCTGCGATGGTACTAAAATCTTTCATGAACCGGCGGTAGAACCCAGCAAGTCCGAGAAAACTTCGTACGTGTGTGACCGAGTTAGGGGTCGGCCAACTCTGGATCGCTTCAACCTTGGCTTTATCAACTTCAATTCCCTGTGCTGTCACAACATAGCCAAGAAAAGCGACTCGATCCGTGCAAAAGGTGCACTTCTCGATGTTACCAAATAAACGTGCATCACATAGAGTAGAAAAAACAGCAAGCAAATGATCCAAGTGTTCCTCTAGTGACTTACTATAAATCAGAATATCATCGAAGTATACTACCACAAATCATCCAATGAGAGCTCGCAAGACTTCATTCATTAGTCTCATGAAAGTACTAGGTGCATTAGTGAATCCAAAGGGCATAATTAACCACTCATATAAACCAAATTTAGTTTTGAAAGCAGTTTTCCATTCATCACCTAGTTTCATACGAATTTGATGGTAGCCACTACGCAAGTCCACTTTAGAAAACACAACTAAGCCACTGAGTTCATCAAGCATGTCATCTAATCTAGGAATAGGATGACGATATCGAATTGTAATATTATTGATGGCTCTACAATCAACACACATACGTGAAGTACCGTCTTTTTTAGGAACAAGTAAAATTGGTACAACACATGGATTAAGTGATTCACGAATGTAACCTTTTTCAAGTAGTTCTTGAACTTGTTGCTGAATCTCCTTAGTCTCCTCAGGATTAGTCCGGTACGGTGCACCATTGGGTAGTGAGGCGCCAGGTATCAAGTCAATTTGGTGTTTAATTCCTCTCATAGGTGGCAGCCCTGGTGGTACTTCCTTTGGGAAAACATCATGATACTCCTGCAAAAGGTTAGCGACAACAGGAGGCGAAGAAGAAGGCATATCCTCAAATGAAAACAAAACTTGTTTGCAAATAAGAGCATAACATTCATCAGTATGAGCATCTAACTCAAAAATTTCAGCACGTGTAGCTAAGAAAGAAGCACCTTTCAATTTAATTTCTTTAGATGTGCTAGGATCAGATTTGTGCATCTTATTAAATTGTTCTAACTCATCAACAACTTTCTGATTTTCAGATTTAGTACGCTCAATATTTGTGTTTCTACTAGCCCTAGCAAGATCATCTTTTAAAATTTGCTTAGGAGACATAGGGTGTAGAATGATTTTCTTTACTTTATGAGTGAGAGTGTATTGATTAGTTCTACCATCATGTAAACATTGTTTATCATATTGCCATGGCCTTCCTAGTAACATAGAACAAGCTTGCATAGGCACAATAACGCAATCAATAGTATCATGGTATGAACCTAAAGAAAAAGGAACTCTCACCATGCGTGTTACCTTTACCTTTCCACCATCATTAAACCATTGAATGTAGTAAGGTTATGGATGTTGTCACGAAGGTAGGAAGAGCTTCTCCACCATGTCAATGCTTGCTAAATTGTTACAACTCCCTCCATCAATGATTATGCAAACGGAATGCTCCTTGACGACTCCTTTGATGTGGAAGAGGTTGTGACGTTGATCCTTCTTTGCTTTGACAATCTGAGCACTAAGTACACGATGTGATATAAGACTCATGTACTTATTGGCACCATCAGCGGTCACATGTTCTTCCTCTTGATCTGGTCTTGTGTCATCGTCATCATGTGTAGCAAGCAAGGCATATGTGTCTTCATCAAAATCACTAGAGGAGTCATACTTGCCGTCTTTACGAATGATCAATACACGCTTATTAGGACACTCCTTCATGACATGGCCAAATCCCTTGCAAGTGTGGCACTAGATATCCTTTGTTCTTTTGGAGGAAACAGACGATGACGACGAACTTTTTGTTGGAATTTGTATAGTAATTTTCAGTGGTGCCGAAGTGTGTGATGCTGAAGTTGATGAAGAAGGCCCCAGTCGAGAGGTTGCAGGTGCTGTTGTAGAGGTGCGAGTGGACGGGGCAGCAGGGGTGCGCGGCGCCCATGTGGAAGTACGACCTGCAGAAAAATTAGGACGCATTCTCGAACGACCCTGCACTTCATGTTCAGCATGTATAGCAAGATGGAATAACCGGGTCATTGAATGATAATCCTTATAAGCAAGTATGTCATAAATTTCTCTATTCAATCCACCCAAGAACCTAGCCATAGAGGCTTCCTCGGTCTCAACTAAACCACAACGTAACATGCCCATTTGCAATTCTTGATAATAGTCTTCTACGGATTTAGATCCTTGGTTCAAGCATTGTAGTTTATTTAGCAAGTCACGTTCATAATATCCAGGAACAAAACGGTGACGCATTACTAATTTCAAAGCTTCCCAAGTGGTAGGAATATTATTATGATGTTTACGACAATGTTCTCTCCACCAAACAAAAGCAAAATCACTAAACTCACTAGTTGCAGCCCTAAATCTTTTATCATCAGGAAAATCATGGCAGGCAAATTTTTGATCAACTAGTAATTCCCAGTCAAGATAAACATCTGGATCATAATTCCCATCAAAAGGAGGCATGAAAAATTTAATTCTACCCAAAGAATCGTCATGGCCACGTACCTGAGGACGCTGGTGTCGTCCCATACCTTGTTGATTATTGCGTAGTCGATGATGATCACGGTCATTATTATCATTAACTGCATCAGGATCCTCGGAATCACCATCATAATTGTCATCTTGGATGTCACCGGCTATCGAGTTGGCGTTGCGAGGACGGGGCTGGTCGACGACATCGGTGTATGAAAGAGGGTGCCTCGGGTCCCCTGGGGGTACTCGACGAGCTTGTTGTAGACCTGTGTTGGTGGCTGGAAGACGCGGAGCAGAAGTGGAGGCAGCACCCAGACGGGCATCCTGGGCATCAAGACGTTTCATAATAGATGCAAGTGTTTGAGTGAATGTCTCATTGCTATCCTCTATCGACTTGAGACGCTAATCAAGTGCGCCCTCGAACGATGTGAACCGCTCGGTGTATGCATGAATGCACATCCTCCTCAAGGCGTGCCACCATGGCTTTCATGTTGTCTTCGTCACCTGCCATGGTTAGGACGGAACAAGAAGAAAATCGCAAGTATATGGCTCCTACAGTAACTACAGTGAGGCAGTGGGAAAATCCTCTCAACTCTCAAGCAATTACCAAGCTCTTACCAGTTCTTACCGTGATGTAGTGGTTGTTGGCCGTTGGCGATGTCAAAAGTGATCAAAAGATTGATATAGCGATTACCAAGTGACCGAACAAGGTGCAATATAGGAAGTCGAGCTTGGTGAAGGTTTCCTCAACTCACAATATGTGGCACAATTAAGCAAAAAGTAATGCAAGTTGAATAATGGCTCAAACTCTTAACTAGTGCTGGCAGCCGACTAGCAAGAGAGAAAACAATCTAAGCCCAGATACGGAATCACGTGAGAGGAAACCGATGAAAAGGTAATAGCTCTAAGTAGCTAGATATAAATGAGGTATGAACATAGCGTATGGCACTCAATAGTAGAAGATGTCCTGTAGAGCAGAGACGATTCTGAACGTCAAAAGAAATTGCACAAAAAAGTGCTAGCCGGCCTGAACTTTGTAACCTTTTTGTTCTATATTTTTTTCTTGTTTTTTTCCTTCCCTTTTCCCTTTTTTCTGTCGTCTTTTTACTTTTTTTGCTGGCCGATTACTAGCAGATGTAGAAGCCACGTAAACAATTTAGTTTCACAGAAACTTGGAAGGATTCTTGGCGTTGAAACTTGTGCTACTAGAGCTGCAAAAGCTAATCAAATAAAACAAGGCACTGTCCTTACGGTGATGCTACCTGCATGCAAGATCGTGCAAATAATTCAGTGGGCGGACACATTGGTGGTGGACTGCAGAGGGTACGGCGGCGCTCGATGGCAGAGGAAACAGTGGTGACAGCTGGATGCGCGGTGTGTGTGGGTGGAAGGATGGATGGCCGGACACGCGGTGTCAGACATGAATAATCGTGTGTCTGGCTATTCGTGTAAGCCGCCGCTGTGCTCATGATGATAGAATCAATGCCTGATAAAAATATAGTGGATAACAGAGGATTGATCTAGTAGATAATTTTCTTTCGAACTAATCTAAACCAGCACTAATTCTAGGATGTATGCAATCAAAAATTCAACTACGCAAATAGTAGATGCAAAAGTTGCTAAAGGCTAAAAAGGTAGGTGTAATGGATGAACTAATCTAATTTTTTTGGCTTTTTCGTGGGTTTATGGGACAGAAAATAACTATTCTAGTAAAACTGTAAATCGCTCACCGATGAACCTGAAAACTGATACCACTTGATGTGACGGTGGGCTGATCTTTCGATGAGAGTAGGGATAATTATCGATTTGGTGGATTTTGACCTTGATGATCCGGCTGTACCGTACTCGACGATACGCCTTGACAATCGCTAAACCAATCTCCGATGGTTATTGACCTTGTCGTAGGCACAATCAACCTGAACAACGAGGTTCGAGTTCCTGCAAGCAACCGAAGAACCCGCAAGAACAAAGGTGAATTGCAACTGAAATTGCGGATGATAAATTGAGCACACGCACTAGATGAAAAGTTGGGGTTCCACTATGGATCTGACAAGGCGGTAGTCCTACACGCCTCGTAGATGCGAATTATAGCGATGGCTAGACAATACAATAAAACCCGAGTCTAAACCCTACCATAGACTAGCTATTTATTAAAAGGCAATGATGCGGCCAAAACGTTGCGCTACTGCTTCCGGTCGAAGGCGGTATGTGTTGTCCACGAATCGGACTGCTCGTCGTACGTTGCCGGCCTTCCTGGAGGTTGCGCCAAGCACCTGGTGGCGTGGCAGAAAGCCAGAGGCCCACCCACGTGGTGATGTTGGCCCGTTAATCCAAGTCCCTTGGTGCACTTCATGCATGCACATGGATGGGACGTGACATGCATGCAAGAATGTTGCTCCATTTGATCTGAATGCACAGTGTCTTCATCTTTTATCTCTCCTTTATTCCTAAGTACAAGTAAATCCGAATATGAGCGTAATATTATATCCTCATTAGCCAGATCATATTTATAAAGAAGCGATAGTACCTGGCCATTTATTTGTCTCGCGCACGCTCTAGTTATAGGTCTGGATGGCATAACTGATGTAGGAGTGGCAGCAGGTGTAACTGCGTCAGAGATGTCCTCATCAGTATCAGAGGCAGTGGTTGCTGTTAGGTGTCATGTACGTATCCTCCCAACATGGATTCAATACAGGAATGACAAAGACGAAACCCAGTTCAACACCTTCCTCGACCATTTATCTGTAAGTATAGTTATGTATGGAAACTAGTAATATCTTCTTGCTCTGTCCAATACTTTCTAGGTTGTTGATAATGAGACTCCCATAATTTTCAACAAATGAGGTTCAAGTTGGATAGCCAAGATGATGCAACCAGACAAGCTTGCACCCATGTTTTGAAGTCTGCTTTGCGACAGTATCGGTATAACTTGAGGAAAACTCACTTTGAAGGCAAGGCTAGCAGTGAACTTGCCCGAACATCGCCAGTGGAAAGTATATCTGATGAAGACTAGAGAGGCCTCATTAAACACTGGTCCGATCCGAAGTATCAGGTACATTATATATATGTGATCAGATCACATGTTGAAGTCCTATTTACGCATGTGCCACACAAATCTATCTTCTTGTAGGTGAACTATTCAAAGAACAAGGCCAACCATACGAAAGTGAAATTCCAACAGATGACAGGATCTCGTAGCTATATTGCACACTACGAGGCTCTTGTAATTAGCTGCTATTTCACTCTTTTCGTTGTACCATATTGTCATATCTATATTGACTTGTTCCAAATGCAGAGGAAATCTCGCAAGGACCAAAAAGTACCTGAACCAAATGCTGTCAAAATCTTCAAGGACTGTCACACCAGCAAGAAGAAGGGCATGACTACACTAGTCAAAGTCGTTGTTGTAAGTCCTTAATCCTCATGCCTTTTAACTACTACTTCCTCTGACTTGTGCCTTGAACTGCATGGTTTGCAGCCAATGTCTATTACTCTTTTCAATTTTATACACAATTGTCTTAGCGTATCATTGCACCTTACAAGGTTTAAAAGAGAGGAGTGATGTTCCTTTGATCTTGACCTGTAATCTAGTTCCATGCTGGACTTGCCCACACAATGTTACAATTGCCTGTTTGTCTGTTCTCAGTTGTTTTGTGATATGAATGATGTCATACTATGCTTACCGTATTATAAACTTCATCTCTTTATCCTTAGCCATCAATACAGTGTGAAGAAATAGACAATACATTAGCGACGGTACATGGTCATATGTTTGGAACCTGGTTTTATTATGTACTTTGCAATAAAATACAACTATTATTTTACATGGGTTCATGAGAATAAGTTCTGTATATAGACCAAAGCTATTTTGTTTGGTTTTGATGCCTCCTTAATATCTTCTATTCTTGTACTACTAATGTAAAACCACAACTTTTCAGTGAGCTATGGAAAAAATGGTGGAACCGCCACCTTCTGAAGGTGGCGAGGCAACTATAACCGCAATGTCAGCTCTTGCTGCAGTGGGTCAGTACCTGTCCACTAACAATGCCAAAAGCACGTTCTTGCAAAATACTGGCTTGGTTGTTAAGGCAATCTCATCCAAACTGACTCATCATCAAGATATGCAAGCTCAAAACAATGTTGTATCTGCGCTCCAGACACAAGTCCATTCCCTAACAGAGACCCTTTGTGAAACAAGGAGAGACATTGTTCGATGTTGTTAAGATATGCATGGTTTTGAAACTAGACTATCAGACATTTGCTATGTTGTTCAGGAGCCTAGGAGAACTGAAGGCGAAGGTTATGGTGCTCCATCGGACAATACAACATGAAAACATAACAGTTAGGTTAAATAAACTGAGCTTCTGAACTTCTAGTGGTGCATTTATCTGCTAGACTGTTAACTTTTATGCCAACCTTCCTTTTGTTTTATAGTTGTAATTTGTTTTGGTGCGATACAAAATTTGTTCTTAACGTGCAGCCACCGGCTGAAGAAAATAGCAAGCCATTTTTGTATAGTGTAGGGTGTTCCCTATATTTTCACTGGTGGCGAACTTTGATGCCCACCATCTATAGTTAACATGGGCCTCCTACGGGCCGTAGAAACAATGGGCCTTCTAAGGGCCGTAGAAACAATGGGCCTTCTACGTGGCATAGAAACAATGGGCCTTATACGGGCCGTAGACACAATGGAACTTCTATGGGCCGTAATATCAATGGGCCTTCTACGGGCTTATGATCGGTTGGCCAAACATGGGCCAATAGCAGACCACATTATGGACGTAAATGGGCTAGAGCTGAAATCGTCCGTTCATGGGCCGACCATAACGGGCTGTCGTTAATCAGCCATATTTTGATGACGCTATGAAAACGGCCCAACGTATTAACGGGCCACAAACGGGCCAACTGTAACCACAGGCTGAATTTGGCCCACAAGCAGAAAATGACAGTAACGGGCCATAAGTAAACGAATGTGGAAATGAGCCCAAGAATAAATGGGCCCCGGGAAGGCCGAAAGATAACATGGGCTGGAAACGGCCCAACAGAATAATGGACTATTAATGGGTATAAAGTGATACATTGTTCATTACGGGCCGTTTTACCACGGGCCATTAATGGGCCGAGGGTTACCAAGGGCCTCATATGGGCAAAAGACGTCATGGGCCATACATGGGCCGGAAGGTAAAATGGGCTGGAATTATATTGGATGGCCCAGATGACGCTACTGGGCCTAATTCGGATAGGCCGTAAACGGGCCCTGTGTTAGCAGGCTGTAAATGGGCTATATGTGAACAGGCCGTTAACAGGCTTGCCGTGGCCGGCCCGCCACCTTTTGACCAAGTCAAACGGGCCGGCCTTTTCATAGGAATGGGCCTCTGTTGGGCTGTGCCATGTGTTGACGTATCATCGGCGCTTTGGGTCCAATGAGTGGATGACATCTGTCCTAGTGGTGAGCCGACACGTGTTTCCTCCAACCAATGATGATTTTACGCATGGAAAATCCCCATTGGTCGGGCTGTTAAACGGGTTATCGGATCCAAAACCGGA
Organism: Triticum dicoccoides; assembly: GCF_002162155.2. Classification (NCBI taxonomy): domain Eukaryota; kingdom Viridiplantae; phylum Streptophyta; class Magnoliopsida; order Poales; family Poaceae; genus Triticum; species Triticum dicoccoides. Next base: position 176,665,461 of record NC_041380.1, read on the forward strand.
CCCGATAGCTTAACGGCGTTCCATTGCGGTGGATGCCACATGAGAGTCATCCTTAACGAAAGCACTTCTATGATGTGCGATTTATCGTCATGGAAGTGGACACTTCTGTGATGATAATTTTGGTAATGTCGTGGAACACTTCTACGACAGCACAGGTATGACTATCTTGATTCTGTCATAAATTTGCCATGGATTTACATGCATGACAGAAAACGTGACCTACCGTGACAAACACGTATCATCATGGAAGTGTATTTTTTTGTAGGGTCTCCTATGGTCGAAACAGGAGCAGGAGGCACCAGAGAAGGACAACACCAACAGCATCCCAGCGGCCATGCTCTACGAGGTACAGGTGGAGAGATCATTCCATCTGCACCTATCCGCCCGGCCGAATGGCACTGCCACAACGGTGGAACTCGCTCTAGGGCGAATCACAATCCTCCGGCCGCCCCCGCTGCAGGCACGACCATAGGGCATGCACCACCCCCGGAGCAAGCTGACCAACCAATGCACCAAACGGAGCCGCTGGTTCACAAGCGCCTCCACCTTGTCACCACTCCATCTTGGCGACTAGCTCACGACGATGAGAGCAAAGCGCAACCACTACCGGCACCATCAGGAGCCGGGTGACGTTGCGATCTTCACAACATCCATGCCGAGCATCGCTTCGGAGGCCATGGCGGTGGCACGGCTGCTATTGAGATTACCATCAGCAGCCGATCTGTTGGATGAGTGGAGAGCCACCATTCAGAGCCTGATTGATTTCACCGAGGCGAGAGGATCACAGTGAGCTGGCCCGCCACGGCCTCCCCTGGTAACGACAACGGCCCACGCTGCTGCCAGCGTGGAAGGGGCCACCCCTATGGTGAAATCCCCTCCACAGTAGCCAGCGCGGGGAGCCGCGCGACCAAGAACCCGATGACATCTCGATGGCTTCATCCGACCCTCGAGCGGGTCAAGGCCAACGGGGAGTCCTGGAGGATAGGCAAAGGGAAGGCGCTCGAGTCACCATCGAGCGACTCCGCGACATCCACTACCAGTCCGACAGGTTCGATAGCCCCGACATCGACGAGCCCGCACTCGGCGAAGGCGGGTACCTGGCTTTCGAGCCTAGGTGGGTTGCCTTCACCCATGAGTTGCAACAATTCCGTTGGCCATCCACTCGCATGTTCATGCCAGAGATACGAGATAAGTATGACGGGAGACTGAACTAGGCAGAGTTCTTGAGCATCTACACCATCATTGTTCAAGCTGCCGGAGGAAGAGATGAGAAGGTGTTCGCAAACTACTTCCTTTTGGCACTCAAGTCAAATGTGAGGTCTTGGCTCATGCACCTGCCAATGAACTCCATTTCGACCTGGGCTAACCTGTGCCATGAGTTCGTTGGCGCCTTCACGGGCGGCCATCAAGAACCAGGGTGGCCCAACGACTTGCAGCTCCTCCCACAGAAGGAAGGAGAGACTCTATGGAAGTACATGCAGAGGTTCAGTCGGGTCTACATATTTCAGACATCCACCCGACAGCTGTGATAGCTGCGTTCCAGTCCAACATGCACAATCGTCGGGTATGTTCCAAGATGAATGTTGGATTTCCCAAGACAGTGAAGGAGCTTTATACTTTAGTGGATAAGTGTGCTCGAGTAGAGAAGGGGAGGAGGCTCCCCGGAGAAGACGATGGTTGACGGTGTCCTGCACTAGGGGGTACTCACCACGTCGACTCCCGACCAGCTGGATTGGACCAAGGACCCCCATGACGGTTCACTTATGGGCCACTTCGGGCAGCCCATGCAGCATACAAGGAGGATTCCACAAGACTTGGCGCCCAAGACAAGGACTCCTCTAAACCCTAGGCCTCCAGTGTGTAATATAAACCGAGGCCAGGCTAGTCAATAGATAATCTAATATTCATTAGAACGATCTCGTGGTAGATACATGTACTCTAAACTACACCCTATATGAATACAATCAAAACAAGGACATAGGGTTTTACCTCCATCAAGAGGGCCCAAACCTGGGTAAATCAAGTGTCCATGTTACCATCACTCGGTGATGCCTAGCTTAGGACCCCTACTATGAGATATACCAGATATAGAACCGACATTGGTGCTTTTATTGAGAGCCTGCTGGCAGTCGCCATGCTGCGATGGGAATTCGGATCGTCTCCGGCGCGATCTACGCATCGGAGCCGAGCTTTATGGTTGATGTTGGCATCTTTGTCGCCTGCTCGACTGGTCACCTCGGCTGGACCAAAGACCGCGCTCCACGTCAAATCATCAAGATCAGACGGATACTTTCATCATCATCGGCTCAAATCTCAACCGAGACCATGGAGAAGTTGTCCATGGAGCCTAGGGGCTCATCGTCAACATTGCCCTCGTGCGATCGCACAGTTTTTCTGTACAACAGACTTGTTGTCGCTACCACCGAATCCTCGGGAGTCGATTTGATGAACCCTTTCGTGGAATTATGCATAATTGAGTATACAACAAACCTGTAAAATTTCGTCGCCTTCTGATGGAGGAATCTCCGGTGATTTATGATATACCAGGGGCCTGTCGAGTCTGGACTGGAATCTAGATGAGTTTAGGGCATGGTCTCCAGAGCCTAGCTGGGAGGTTATTTGGAAGATCCAACCATTCATCTTCTGTGGAATTTCCATATCTACAAGCTCTCAAAATTTCAGGTCGATCTGATCGTTCAAACTCCGGGAACCTTCCGATTAGTGCATCACTTTTTGGATATGTTTTATGCGCGAATACGAATCTGACCTGAGTTCATCTTTCTTCAGGAACGGTATATTGGACAACCTTTTTGGAAGAATCTCTATCTAGGGTATTGTGTTTTGTTTCAGAACACATGCTCACAAAATTTTCCCCTTTTCGGAGGTAATCTTCACCATCGTGCCGGTGTCAAACCAGCTCTTACTCCATGTCTGCCGACCTGCGCTAGACAAATCGTCGCTTCATCGAGCCGAGCCTAACCTTATCGGATCATCAACTCGGCAAGCCAAACAAGAGTTCGGCATCGCGAAGAATAAATCATCACCAATACCATCGCCCCATGGATTGCATGGGTCAGGTGCATCGACATCGCCGCTCGGTCAATTCATCAATCTGGCATTGACCGCGTCACAAGTTATGACCAGCGTCGGCATGGCTGAGTTGTAGCTTCTTTAAACCGATATCTGCCACACTGAATCGCTTCAGCACCTCATCTGGCCCGGCGGCTGCAACGTCACCTTACCGACGTGCTCCGTCACCTCGGCTGGACCGGGAGTTTCTCCGTCTCTTCATCAACGTACTCCAGAGATTTCGGCATCACTAGCCGACCATCTTCGTCAGGTTAGCTGGACCGGGGGCTTCGCTTCGCCGCGTCCCGGCCGAGCACGCGCACACAACATCAAGCTGTCGCTGGCACTAGTACTATTACTAGATGCAAATCCATGAACGCCCGCGTGTGTTTCTTTGGATTGCTACAACAAATAAACCAGGTGCTATAATTCCTACTATTTTTTTGCTTGCATGGGCTTAATTTTCCCGAAGAATATTACTCTAGTTTGTTCCACCCTCTGTACACAGGACTGTCAAATGTTGGCTGCATTAACGATGGTTGGGTGATGGTTCGGTCAGTTTCAGGATTTGGAGAACACCACATCGGGAACTAGGACCGCTCTGCAAATTCGGTGAACACCACATCAGGAACTAGGACCGCCCTGCGAATTTAGGATTTGACACGCCGACGCCCCACATCGACATTGGCTTCGATGCCAGGCCACATCTCTTTAAAAATTAATTTGTGTAAATTAATTATGCGAGGATTTTTGATATATTTATATTATTATTTTTTGGACCGCACTATTTTACATGTGTAGGTAATCGACTTCGACTGCGTCACGCAGTCACTTCGGCAAGCCGACGTCGTCGTCCCAATCGACATAAATCGTCTCGCGTGACCACCATGTTGGTCGAATTTCCATACCAATATGTTCAGTTGCCTCAGGGATTTCGGCATCGCTGAGAGAGCTCTACCTCATTGAGTGTTCGGCACACGGGCCATATTTCTTTTATTAGTCGCTTTGCATAAATCATTAATTATGCAACGATTTTTTGTTTATTATTATTACCATTTTCTTCGGCTTGCACTATTTTCTCTACACAGGTAAATGATCAGGGTTGGGCAACGCTATCACCTCGGTGTACCGACGTACCATGCCGCCTCGGCTGGACCGGTGGCTTCATCATCACTTGATTAAACCACGCCGGGGACTTCGGCGTCATACTGCCAGCCTACTCCGTCGCCTTGGTTGGACTAGGGCTTCTACCTCGCCATGTTGGCCATGCTATGTCGCCACTTCGGAGTGCTGAGTTCTTCGCTCCTCCACCTTGCCATGTTGGCCGTGCTATGTCGCCACTTTGGAGTGCTGAGCTCTTCGCTCCGCCACCTCAAGACCGGCTTGGGGGCTGGGACCTCATCCCGCCGTATGCTCGGCCCATGTTGTCAACACTGGCAAATTAACCAGCTTAGTCGCTTCCATGCTCAAAGTTTTTCATTCTTGTTTGGTTTGGCCAAAATTTATATTTGTGTTAAACAAAAAACTTAGTCTGTTAAAAACGTTATTCATTAAAAACACTTCCTTTACCCAAGTTAACTAGGGGCTCTTAAATTTGTATGAGTCATTTTATAATAATTGTGTTTCTTCCTAGTCGTTGCAAAGTCTTTTTCAACCACTCCTTTCTCGACTCAAGTGTGTGGTCAATAGCCGGATAGCCTGTTTTCTCTCTAAGGCCGCTCGAGTTTAGTTTGCTAAAATGGCATAACAAGCAGTACTCCGCCTTCGGGATAGGAGGTTGCAGCTGTAGGCTAACCCGCTTGAAGTCTTGAGATCGGATGTGTCATATTAATGCACGCCAGAAGCACAAAAATAGCACCAATTTTCGGAGTGGCACCAAATGACTTGATTTAGTTTGGGCGTAAAGTTTTTGGTTTTCCAAGCCTATGGCACTTTTAAACTATTTGTGTGTTTCTAGCATAAGTCTCACAGTACAACGCCGGACACATTTAGAGATTCGGCAAAACATTCTCGGATATTGCTATATATGCATCGGTTTCGAATTGTGTCTTCGGTCAAAACTTGGGTTGCCCGGCTCCTGTGCTTGCCTCCTACGTTTCACTTTGATCGGCTAGGTGTGCAAAGGGAGAACCACTGTTGTCGGCATTCTGGGAACGGGGGTCCCCAGACTTGCCTACCTGCGGCCCGCGGTGTGGCTGAGCCAGCAGGCCGTACGGCCCATCTTCACTAACAAGGCACACAAGACCCTCGCGAGGGTCCGAGCCTCGCGAGGCGGATGACGCAAGACCTCCTCTGGAGTGGCCTAGCTAGGCAGGCTCACGAGGAGCGGAGATATCAAGGCGGGGCAAACCTCATGAGGCCCTCGTGACCTGAGCCATGACGCAAGACACCAGGCGGGCGCCAGCGCGTGCAGCGTTCTTGTTTCCTCTTTGGTGCTAAGGAGGCTAACACAGGCGAAGAGTACCGAGGCATTAGGCAAAGGTTGCCATATTGGTGCAATGAGACCAGGACCAGGAGGACGGCAAGACGGAGGTCATCGTGGAGCCCAAGACGGCGTTACCACCAGAGCTTTTGGCAGGCGAAGACCACTTTTGTAAGGATAGCTTGTACTAGCTGTCCCCCTTTGAATTAGCCCGCAATTATTGGCTCCCTTCCCGCTCGATATTTGGGAAGAGGACCAGGGCCTATATAAATAGGACTAGCCACCACCTTAGAAAGGGACGGATCATTCAGACCATCCTCACACACACAAGCTCACCGAGCACAAGAACACCTCAACCTCCGGATGCTGTTCTTCCCTTGTAATGTTCATCATCAGCCCTAGAGGCAATCCACCACCACCACACTGGAGTAGGGTATTACACCACAACAGTGGCCCGAACCAGTATAAACCTCGTGTCTCTCTGTGTTGCGAGTTCGTCCGCGATATCTTAGTGAGCTAGGGCATAGACTGGTAGGAAGGAAAGACTTCACGCGCACCCAAGTGTTCGAACCTTAAGGGTTTGCCGAAACCCCACATCCGACATTTGACGCACCAGGTAGGGGTGCGCCGTAGCCTCCCTTCCATCAGTTCATCGCTCCGTCACTCCGTCGTCTCCATGGCGGACGCTCGCCGTGCTCGAGCTGAGCGTCGGGCTGCCCTCACCGCCGGCGTCGCTCAGACGGCTCCCCTCGGCGGGCCACATCGCCGTTCTATGTCCCCCGCCGCCAACGCTGCCACCGGCCCGGCAGGGAACAAGCAGCAGGCGTCCTCGCTGCATCCTTCGGTGCGGCAGGACAGCCGCACCGCCACTCCATCGCTGACCCCTACCGGTTCTTCGTCTCACGCGCACTGCGCTCCCATGGAGGCACGGGACGCGCTCCTCGTAGCAAATGAGCTCTTGCGCTACCACCCCATCGATGACCTCTACGAGGAGTGGCTCGAACGCATCACCGATCTCGTCCCCGCCGCAGGGGGCTCTCCGGCGCCGTCCCACTCTCTGCCTCCCCCTCAACCAGCCGCGGGCGACGGGGCTCATGGCGCGCCTCCACCACCTCAGCCCCAAGACGTCGCCTTGGCACCAAGGTGCGCGGCTCCGTGACGTGATCCACCATGCCCGGCGCCCGCGCACGAAGAGAGAAGCTGCCAAGAAATTCTGCGGCCGCGAGAAGCTGCACCTGCGCTCCTCGCGCCACCTCGTCAAGAACGCGCACCACCCGCGGCGGCGCAGCGCGAACCTCATCAAGACCAAGCACCACCTCAAAAGAGGGCCCTAGCTACCATGGCTGGCTGCCGCGCCATCACCCCCGAGCTGCGTAGCGTCGCCTGGCCGGGCAAGTTCAAGCCGGATCTGCCTCCTCGCTATGACGGCACCGCCGACCCCGCGGAGTTCCTGCAGCTCTATGAGCTGAGCATTGAAGCGGCCAACGGCGATGAAAAAGTTATGGCGAACTGGTTTCCCATGGCTCTCAAGGATGGAGCTCGCTCCTGGCTCCTGAACCTGCAGTACGGCTCGATCTCCTCCTGGGACGAGATGCGTGACTGCTTTGTAGCCAACTTCCAGGGCACTCGCGACCGCCCTCCGGCCACGGGTGATCTACGCCGCATCAGGCAGCAACCAGGAGAGACCCTCCAGAAGTACATCCAGCGCTTCCACAACACCCGCCTCAAGATCCCCAAGGTCCCAGACGAGGCCATCATCTCTGTGTTTTCCGACGACGTCCGCGACGTCAAGATGAAGGAAGAGCTCGCCATCCACGAGGAGCTTTGCACATCTCAGGAGCTGTTCAACCTGCGACCAAGTGCGCAAGAGCTGAGGAGGGGCGTCTCTCTCTCCTTGAGCTGCCAGCCGTGGGCGCGGAGGAGAAGAAGGCCAAGGCCAAGGACGTGAAGCGCAAAGAGGTAGTTGTGCTCGCAGCGGAGCCCGACATCAAGCAAGGCAGAGATCAGCCCGAGTCATCCAAGAACGTTCGACCGGCCTCGTGAGGACCGCTGGCAGGACCAACCTCGCGAGGGCGCCTGGAGGGACCCGCCTCGTGAGGATCGCCCCCGGGGCAACGCTGGTCTCCCCCTGCTGCCGCCACCAAGAAGGAACGACGACCACCACCAGGACGAGGGGGCTGGGGGCTTCCAGGAGCCGCGCGCGATCGCCTGCATCTTGGGCGGCGCCCAGGCCTCAGCCTCTTAGCGCGTCTTCAAGCAGTTTGCTCGCGAGGTGAATGCGGCGCTTCCCAAGCTCGAGGCCACGCGCCCGCTCAGGTGGTCCCAATGCGCCATCACTTTCAACTTGGCGGATCAGCTCAAGTGCGCGGCCACCGCTAGCACCCTCCCTATGATGTGTTCCCCAGTCATCAGCAATGTACAGGTCACCAAGACCCTCATCGACGGCGGCGCAGGGCTGAACGTCCTGTCCGTCGACACGTTCGACAACCTCCAAGTGCCGTATGAGCAGCTCCAGCCCACCAAGCCTTTCTCAGGAGTGACCAACGGCTCCACCACACCGATAGGGCAGGTCCGCCTGCTTGTCACCTTCGGGGAGCGCAAGAACTACCGCACCGAGCTCATCTACTTCGACGTCGCGCACATCCGCCTACCATACAATGCCATCCTCGGGTATCCAGCCCTGGCCAAGTTCATGGCAGTCACTCATCATGGCTACAATGTTCTCAAGATGCCAGGAAGCGGAGGAATCATCATGGTCCCGTGTGAGGAAAGGGATGCGGTGTGCTCCCTCGAGCGCGCCTTTCAAGCCGCAACAATCGACGACCCTGACAACAGAAATGAAGGCCCTCTGGAGGCCATCCCCAAGAAGAAGCATCTGCACCGTGCAGGACCTCAGGAGGATGGCGTCGTGGCAGGAGCCATGTCAGGACCAGCGCCCGCTCCAGGGGCGCCTCCCTCCATCGCATAGGAAGGCACACCCGGCGCCCTCCTCAGGAAGGGCTCGGGGGTTCTCTTCTGGAGGGCCTCAGACCTTGCCAACCTCACGAGGGAGGTGCTTGGGCACCACTTGGAGGCGTGCTTCGCGGCACCTGGCCCTCAGGAGAGCACAGGGCAGGGAGTGCCCACTACTCAGGAGTTCATCACCAAGACCACCCAGGAACTACAAGAAGCAAGAGCCATGTGCGGCAACAGCCGCCCACGAGTCGTAGTTCCGCATCCTGGCGAGGATGCTGGGCTGCGTGTCTGCATCGACGTCCTGGGGCTCAACAGGGCCGCATCTCAGGAGCGTTTCTGGCCTTCGCGTGTGGGCCGCTGTGAGGGCCCGCCGCACAGCTACATGTGTATGCCCTTTGGCTTGCCGAGCATGGCGTCGGCCTATCAACGCAACATGCGACATGTCCTGGCAGCTCAGGAAGCCAGGCACCACGCAGCTTTGGAGGAGATGGAGACGGTCTTCAGGGAACATCCCGAGCCCCTAGAGCCTCCCGAGGCTCAGGGTTCTGGTGGCTCATGATGGGTCATTTCTTCAACACACGCCTTCAGCCTGCACCAACTCTACTTCGTCTACAGAACCAGGTGACATCTTCCAAGCTCGTTTAGCTGGGAGCACCCCTCGGGCTGCATTATTCCCAGGCCGCGTGGGTCCGTTCCTGTGGCATGTATCCCTTTTGCTTATGTCTTTAGCTTACCTTGTTGGGGGCGCCCCTTGGGCTGCATCATCCCCAAGCCGCTCGGGCCGGACCCGGCGGCATGCATCTTCCTGCATTTATCCCAATTGATCCGCTCTCCATGCTTAACCTGCCAACTTCTATCACCTGCTCGATCATCGGCTCCCCCGGGGCCTCCACATAGGCACGGTGCTGGTGCATGGGTCCGTCCCTGCCACGCCGACAAATCTAAGCGGTCGAGCTCTGGCTCGCGGCATGTCGCGCACGTCACCTCACCAGGCCCTTAGTGTCTTCTCCTCATCCAGAGCAACCAGCGGCAGGCTGACAGCTGTAACGGCAAACTGTGTTTCTTCTTGTGCCTGTTCACAGGGATCCCGTGGGAAAGATAGCAGGCGGCACCACGAGTCTCCTTTTCTCTCATGCAATTCGCTTGCACGTTAAAAGGGGGGCTCCTGAGCATCGCAACTCAGGAGCTCTTACTGGCTCTCCAGCCCTCAACCCCTGGCCTTGACCACGGCATCGCGACCTGGCATACCAGCGGCAGCTAAGCTCTCTTGAGGGTCAGGAACTGAGGACGTAGAGCACTAAGGAGAGCATGAGGGGAGGGAAACTCGTATGGGTCGGCCTAGCTATGTTGCACAAGTAGGCGCGCAGCCCTAGCGCAACATCAGGAGTCGCCACGAGATCAACAATATAAGTCCCGCTCTCTGATCGACTAAATGCGTAGGCCTAATGGTCACTCACGCCTTGCCGCAAACCCGTTGCGGCCATGTAAACTCCCTTTCTCACCTTACCATGGCTGCTTGAGCGCTACGGGGGACCTCCTGAGCATCGTGCCTCAGGGGCTCTTACTGGACCTCGGGTCGCACACCTCCTAGCCTTGACCATAGCACGCGACCTGGCATACCAGCGACTACTGTAGCCTACCTGGGGACCGAGACCTGTCGGCGTAGAGCAACAAGCTATCGTGAGGAAAGAAAGGGGGGACCGAGCCTTAACGGGACATGCGTTCACCAAATTCTCATAACAGGGAAGATAAGCACAAAAGAAATTACAGACTCTTACATGCCCCCACGGGGTAATTCATGATTCTTCGCAGGAAACAAAAGCCGATACTAAGTGGAATCCTATCTACATCCTCCCGTGGTGGACGCCATCATCAAAAGTGGGCCACGGGAGGCCGATGCCAGCCCCAACCTGATTAGCAGCGACGACGGCCGGACACCGCAGCTCTGCTCCGATCACGACGAGAGCTCGGGGGCACGTAGCTGTCGTCGCTCGTCTCCGGAGTCTCATAGAGCTCAGGAGAGTTGCTGGACTCCCAAGGGCTGCTGCTGCTGGAGTGGTCGCGAGTAGGGCGCACATCAGCCTCGCGCTCCTCTCCAGAGCAGCACTCTAGGCGGCGGCCGTCGGCATCGAAGACCTTGAAGAAAAGCGTGGAGACGTCATCATACTCAAAGTGGATCGCGAGGGCGCCCCTCGCACGGCAGACCCGCGTGATCTCGCCCCAGTCATGCGTCATGAAGATCTTGCCGGTGGGGACCGCTTCGATCTCCGCTCCGGTCGCTGGAGCACTGCAGTCGGCATGCTGCAGCCAGAGCTTGAGAGGCCCCCTCGGCGGCATCACATCGGAGAAGAACCGCGGGAAGCGGATCTAGGAGCTTTGAGGCATCGGCGTCCCCAGCACCAACTCACGCGAGGAGTCCGCGACGTGAACCCGAGGGGCAACGGCACACGTCGCCAAGGCGCGGAGACCCTGGATACGGCGTGGGCAGCGCTGCTCATCACTTTGTCCTCCCGAGCCTTCGGCTCGGCCGTACGAGGGCAGCGGGTACCCCAGAGGAGGCCGCTCGCACCAAGGCCTCGACACCACCTGCATCGCCGCTTCATCACGGCGATGGATCGACCCCTTCTTTGGCGAAAGAGGCCCGGGATCATCATGGGGAGCCTTTCCTTTCTCTGCGGTGGAAAACTTTCTGATGGGTGCCATTATTGTTAACAGTGGAGCAAGGAGGAAGAACCAAGCAAGCGAGGAAGAGATGGGCAACGGGGGCTCGCCCCCCTCTCCCATTTATAGCAAGGGAAGGCCAACCGGCGTCTCCCATGATGGCAGGTAATGATGGTTTTTTCCTTGCATGTCGCAGGGACTCATCAAGTCGAGCAGTTGCCAAGGCAACATGGGGAAGCGGAGACGCCCACATCCAATCAACCGCCACGCGCCAATCGAGGCCGCAGGCTTAGGGGGGCCCGCGGTGCTCCGTTCTTGGCCCTTGGCTTCGCCGCGAAGCCAAGCCCAAGCGCACCTTGGGCCCAGGGGCTACTGTCGGCGTTCTAGGAATGGGGGTTCCCAGACTTGCCTGACTGCGGCCCGCGGCGTGGCTGAGCCAATAGGCCGTACGGCCCATCTTCACCAACAAGGCACACAAGACCCTCGCGAGGGTCCGAGCCTCGCGAGGTGGACGACGCAAGACCTGCTCTGGAGTGGCCTAGCTTGGCAGGCTCACAAGGAGCGGAGATATCAAGGCAGGGAAAACCTCACGAGGCCCTCGTGACATGAGCCATGACGCATGACACTAGGCGGGCGCCAGCGCGTGCAGCGTCCTCGTTTCCTCTTTGGTGCTAAGGAGGCCAGCGCATGCGAAGAGTACTGAGGCATGAGGCAAAGGTTTCCATATTGGTGCAACAAGACCAGGACCAGGAGGACGGCAAGACGAAGGTCATCGTGGAGCCCAAGACGGCGTCACCACTAGAGCTTTTGGCAGGCGAAGACCACTTTTGTCAGGATAGCTTGTACTAGTTGTCCCCCTTTGAATTAGCCCGCCATTGTTGGCTCCCTTCTCGCTGGATATTTTGGAAGAGGACCAGGGCCTATATAAATAGGACTAGCCACCACCTTAGAAAGGGGCGGATTATTCAGACCATCCTCACACACACAAGCTCACCGAGCACAAGAACACCTCAACCTCCGGATGCTGTTCTTCCCTTGTAATGTTCATCATCAGCCCTAGAGGCAATCCACCACCACCACACTGGAGTAGGGTATTACACCACAACAGTGGCCCGAACCAGTATAAACCTTGTGTCTCTCTGTGTTGCGAGTTCGTCAAGTTCGTCCGCGAGATCTTAGTGAGCTAGGGCGTAGACTGATAGGAAGGAAAGACTTCACGCACACCCTAGTGTTCGAACCTTAAGGGTTTGTCGGAACCCCACATCTGGCAACTGCGATTGTGCTTCCAACTCGAATGGGTAAGCACCTGAGTGGAGAAAGCCGAAAGACTGTCACAATGGGTTTAAACTGGTCAGTGATCTGATGACAGTGTCAAACTATCACTACAAAAAAAATACACTTCCGTGATGATACGTGTTTGTCAGAGTAGGTCGCGTTTTTTGTCATGCATCTACATCCATGAAAAATTTATGACAGAATCAAGATAGTCATACCTGTGCTGTCGTAGAAGTGTTCCATGACACTACCAAGATTATCAACACGGAAGTGTCCACTTCCATGACGATAAATCGCGCGTCACAGAAGTGCTTTTGTCAAGGGTGACCGACACGTGGCATCCACCGTAACGGAACGCCGTTAAGCTATCGGGTCGGGTTTTGGATCTGATAACCCGTTAACAGCCCCGACCAATGGGGATTTTCCACGTGTAAAATCATCGTTGGCTGGAGGAGACACGTGTCAGGTCCGCGTTGGCACAGGTGTCACTCATCCAATGGGCGTGATGCGCCTATGATATGTTGGCACGTGGACCGGCCCATCAAGTTTAAATGGGCCGGCCCAACTGAAGGTCCACAAGATTTTGCGGACCATAATGGGCCGCCCAGCTAAAGGCCCGCGAGATTTTGCGGACCATAATGGGCTGGCCCAGCTAAAGGCCCACAAGATTTTGTGGGCCATAATGGGCCGTCCCAGGTAAAGGCCCACAAGATTTTTGTGTGCCACAATGGGTCGGCCCAGGTAAAGGCCCACAAGATTCTTGCGGACCATAATGGGCCGACCCAGCTAAAGGCCCACGAGATTTCACCGACATTAATGGGTTGGCCCAGCTGTAGGTCCACAAGATTTTGAGGACCCTAGTAGGTCGGACCATTAACTGGCTGCCATGTTTTGGGCCAAATGTCGGCCCATATTTGTTCCGGTCCATTAATGGCCTGCCACGCTCCGGGCCTAATAGTGGCCCATATGAGATCCGGCCCGTTAAAATCCTACCATGTTCTGGGCCAAATTATGGCCCAGATCAGGTCCGGCCCTTTAAGAGGCTTTGGGCTCAATTTTGGCCCATATCAGATTCGGCCCGTCAACTAGACACTATGCTTTTGGGCCCACATGCTAAAGGCCCACTTAGTAATTCGGCCTGATATTAGTTTTGGCCTGTTAAGGGCCTGTCTAACATTTCGACCCTATATTAATTTCAGCCTGTTAAAAGCTCGTCATATAGTTGGGCCTAACTATGGCCCGGTTTGCATCCGGCCTGCTCGCAACCGATATCTGATTGGGCCAAACAAGGACTGAGACAATGTTGGCCTGTTAAAAGACCGTGATTTGATTCACACAATCATGGGCCGGGTTTCATTTCGGGCTGCTGCCGACCCGTGAGCTGTTCGGCAAGTTTCAGGCCCAACCTACATCGTGATTGCATGACGGCCCAATTATGTACCGTAATTTTACGGTTTGGCCGGTTTACTGCAAAGACATGATATATATACAGTAAAATAACTGCAGCATCGTGAATAAGAAAAAAACATAGACTATACAATAAAGAAATTATGGCATATTACATCCACTGGGCATCAAAGTTCGCCACTATGATAATAAAGCACAAGCAGACAACAGATTACATACACTGGGCATCAAAGATCGCCACCAGTGCAAATAAACACGCCGACAAAATAATATACAAAACCGACAGCACTTCAATAGAGTTCAAGAAAGGTTAGCCCTGCTGGGGAGCTGCAGCGCAAGCAGCTGAGCAAGATGATGAGACTGCACTTGTTCAACACTTATATCTTCCTCACTCTGAAAGATAAACAAGCAGACAGATGACAGGTTTTGCACATAAAAGTATCAGTGCTGACAATTCATCACATTTCTTACTGACGAATAAAGTGACATAGTTTAAAATTGCATTAACACTATATGGTATTGTTCAGGTCAAGACATGGCAGGAAATGACATTGTGAAGGAGTTGGCAGCTTCACGACACCACTGGATTATAGATCAAGAACTCATAAGTATCAATGGTTAGTGTGCTGTCAATTTATACCATTTCAGATTGGCAAATAAAGAGACGGTTTAAATAATAGTAGAATGATATGACATTGTTCATAGTTAAGACATTGCAAAATATGACATTGTGCTGTAGTGGGTAGGTTCACCACACCACTGGATTACGGATGAAGAACAGAAGCATACATGCAGTGCAAAAGAAGATCACTTGCTCTGTATAGTTTAATTTACATGGTATGAAGAAGGAACTTGGTTGTACAACTGAAAACTTAAATTGAGAAAGGACAAACTTTTGTTTATGAACTATATAATAAACTTTAAACAAGCAATTTGATGCAAACACCAAAAATAAACATCTGTTGCAGTCATGCCTAACCAAATATATAAAACAAAGTTTGAAGGCTTGAGATGGACAAACTTACATTATTGGTGAAGACAGGCTCTATAAAGGCCTTGTCCATGCTGATGGGGGGCAATTCAAGAAGTTTACCACAAAATCTTCTTCAAAAGCATTGCCTTTATTCTACATTTTGTTAAGAGTAAATACAGATGTGATAATATACGAAAAAATGGAGAATATTTAAGATAAGATGAAGAGTGGTGCTACATAACCAAGTAGCTATAAATGTAAGTGCAATGATACAGGCAAAAGGTACAGCCAAGAGCAATGCACAACTAAACTTCTTCAGTACCAACCTTATGGTAAGAGTAAATATAGATCCGATGTGTAGAAAATGGAGGGCAAAGGAAAATAAGCTGCAGAGTGATGGTACATGAACAACTACCTGTCATTATAAGTACACTGATAAAGGACATCATGTACTTACAAGAACAATGCAGAGCTAAAAAAACATTGGCATTGGATATATTCTACACTAATGTAACCATTCATACAGATCCGATAATTTGGAGCGAACAATTGATAAGCAAGTTATCATGCATACTACTGTCACATAATGAACCAGGTATGTATGCAAGTACAATGATAGAGGACAACAGGTACTAACAAGAGCAAAGCAGCGGGCAGCATATTTGCGATATCCTGTCGTTCTTGTCAGACCGAATTCTTCTTTGAGCAGATTTCCTGCAAAAAAGATCTGTAAGGCACATGCGGAAAAGTAGAAGTTCAAATTTTCATGTGATTTCATAGACAGTACCTCATCCTGGGAATGAGACCAGTGCATAACAAGGTTTTTCCATTCAATGTCATCTAATTTAGCACAGGAGACTTCACCGAAAATTCGTTTATAGACTTGCCATCAAAGTGTGATTTCCTCAGGTAACACCGATACTGCTGCAATGCTTCCTTGAAAAGCACAAGCAAGCTTTGCTCGTCATGACTATCCAGATTGACCCTCGCCTAGTTACAACAATGTAACGTAAATCATTGATGTGTTCAATCAGCAGAAAACAGGAAAATAATAACCATGAATAATAGCACTTACACGTAAGTTGGACAGGAAGATGTGAAAATGGTGTTTGTCTTCACAATAATCTTCCCATGATGGGAATATATGCACGTAGTCCCTAACAACATTGAAAGCATTGTCTTTTAAACTGGGAATAAATGGAATGGGGTTCCAATCTGCAGGAATTGGTCGTCTCTGCAGTTGGGATAGGTCTTCGGCCGGTGGACTTGCTGTACTTTTTGCTGGAGTGGGATTTTTTTGTGGTACAACTGGTGCTATGGCAAATGAAATCGATATACCTTTTGCTGGAGTGCAGGTCCGGTGTGGTGGGGCTAGTGGTTTAGGCCAGTGAACTATGAGTACAGTCTGCTGGAGTCGGTCCACGTTTTGTGTCACTGGTTGTATAGCCAATATAAGTGGGGTGCTGTCTGATTTCTCTGGCACCACCACGTTTTTCAAGGACTTTGCTGTGCTCCTTCAGGTTCAGCAATCACCCTCTTCCTTTTTGATGTATGATGCACAAGAACAACATTTGAGTGAAAAAACATGGTATGATGATAGATGGAATATGTATTGATAATGGATGGGCATGGCATCTCGACATATATGATGAGTAAACTAAGCAGATGGCGGTGCAACAAAGTAGAAGAAATGCAAGACAACATATGCTAGATACCCGCAATCAATAAAACATTGCCAAATTAGAACAGGCACCTTGATGGTGAACAGGACAGGCCATCTGCCTTTGACTCCTCGAGGTTAGAATAGTCATTAGGATCATATTCTGAACAAGAATCAAAAGGTGTGGAGCGTATGAGTTTCATTGCATCCAGAATGGCACTCAATGCCTTGGTGCCAATTTTGTAGGTCATTGTAGTGTTTAGCTTCAAGAGTGGACTGCTGCTAGTGCTACACAAAGCAGCTACATAGATCATAGTGTAGATATAACGGGAAAACCTTAAGCATCAGAGTAAAATTAGCAAAGTGGAACTTGCTGGAATATATGTGCTAGTATTGCTGGTACGGCTATAAAGGCTTCGGATACCAACTCTCTTCAAGTGAAGGTGCGGTACTGTTAATATCAGTGTAACTCTCAGAGGCGACACAACTCCCCGCATTTCCTTGCTATTCTTATAGGATTCAAGTGGGCAGGCCACTACAAATCATATTCCTATGTTTACAAGATCCTACGAATCAAAGAGGCTCAAAGTGTCCATCACAACCGACCGTATAGACCTCTACACTACAAATGTCCCTGCTCGTCTTCAGTATAAGGAACATACTGTACTACTATCATACTCCCTCCGTTCCAAAATATAAGTCTTGGTAGAGATTTCCACTGTGGATCACATACAGATGTATCCAGATACATTTTAGAGTGTAGATTCACTCATTTTGCTCCATATGTAGTCCATGGTGGAATCTATACAAAGACTTGTATTTAGGAACGGAGAGAGTACATATTAAAGAAGAACGGAAGAGGAAGATGGTAAAGAAGAGCAAGCCGATTTTGGATAATAAAATGTTGGCTGCGCAGTGCCCACACATGATGAACCAGAGCGCATTAAGAATGCAACTCCCAGCTGTCTCTCGACCATTTCAGGCGGTTGGATGAAGATCCTACGTCTCCTAACCCTTCTTCTTCCTCGTCTCTGATTCTTCCCATACAGAACACCGCACGGGCCGCTGGCCGGACCACCGGCCCCCACCGCCTGTGTTCCTCCGCCACCCCCACCCCCAGCCCCGCCCCAACCCCCACCTGCATCGAGTTTTCTTCGTTCGGGGAGGCCCCATAACCACTCGAGCCCCTTCGATCGCACCGGCGAACTCCGGCGAGCTCTGAAAAATCGACTGACCCAATTTTGAAATTTAGTCTACCGTGATTTAACTAGTGTGGAATATAAAAGGGGAAA
>NC_041380.1:176683726-176695908 GCF_002162155.2 Triticum dicoccoides
AACTCCCAGCTGTCTCTCGACCATTTCAGGCGGTTGGATGAAGATCCTACGTCTCCTAACCCTTCTTCTTCCTCGTCTCTGATTCTTCCCATACAGAACACCGCACGGGCCGCTGGCCGGACCACCGGCCCCCACCGCCTGTGTTCCTCCGCCACCCCCACCCCCCGCCCCGCCCCAACCCCCACCTGCATCGAGTTTTCTTCGTTCGGGGAGGCCCCATAACCACTCGAGCCCCTTCGATCGCACCGGCGAACTCCGGCGAGCTCTGAAAAATCGACTGACCCAATTTTGAAATTTAGTCTACCGTGATTTAACTAGTGTGGAATATAAAAGGGGAAAACCATAAGCATTGGGAGTATAGTGTTGAGCGTGCCATGGCGGATCTGAAGGTGCAAACCGGACAAAGGCAACTTCGCAACCAAGATAAGAAATCAGAGTAAAGCAGTGGCGATCTATTTTCTTGCTGTGATAAATAAGTTGAGCAGATACAAAAGAGTATCGCCTCTGGTGCGGCGCCGTGTTATGAGAGAGCTGGAAAAACATGGACGAGAGGGGAAGGATCTCGTGGGTTGAGGGATTGACAATTTTGTGCGGGGGAGAGAGGGATTGGTAATTTTGTACAAGAGAGAGAGAGAGAGAGAGAGAGGGTGGGGGAGGAGTCAGTCAGCCGTTGTCACATCACCCTGCGTCCAAATGACCCCGCATTCTCAAGCGCGGTGTGGTCGCCGTCTTCGATCTGTTCGATGCCCTCTTTGAAGATTGAGGTGTTGTGCATGTTGGGGTGCAAATAAGCACAAGCGAGAGTGGTCGCCGTATAACCTTGGATGGGGATGAATTGTGTGCTCGGGGGAGTGTGTGTGTGTGTGTGTGTGTGGTGTGCTGCGTGTGTCTCTGTGTGTGTGTCAGATATTGAGAGAAAGCAAACCTAAGGAGAGAAATGGGTATTCACGAAGAGATTGTGCGGGCCTTGAGGTGGGCAGGGTCCGGGTGAGGGTGTCAAAATGTGCGCGTTGATGTATGTGTTGCATGCGACCGTGCGAGGGATGGACGAATCGAGAGAGATGGTTGTTGTGTTACGGATGCTCCTCTATCTGTCTCTCTCTCCCTCTCTCTCTCTCTCTATCACACAAACACACACACACACACAAGTAAGGCCCTGTTTGGTTCCAAATAAGTCACCAACTTATAAGTCGAAAAGTGCAAAAAGTGACTTATTTTGCCAAACGGACCCAACTTATAAGTCACCCCAACTTATAAGTCACAAGTTGCTCCACCCCAACTTAAAACTTATAAGTCACCCCTTTTTACGTGGGTCCCATCACCTTTACATTAAAAAACAAGGTGGGAAGGTGTGGTCAGGTGACTTATAAGTCAGATGACAACCAAACAGGCGTGACTTATAAGTCACTGATTTTAAGTCACCTGACTTATAAGTCAGGTGACTTATTGGAACCAAACAGGCCCTAAACTAGAAGACCGTTCTCTCATGTATACACAACGTATCGGCATCTGTCTATGTCTCACTCATGCATGATCATTTGCACATACACACCTCTTTATGTCTGTATCACACGCACACCGTCTCCACATTGCCCTTCCGCCAGAACACACATATGGACACATACACACGTTCTCTCTCAGTCACACTCACAAAATCAGTATTAAAAAAACTAGGGCGCACCTAAAACGTCCAAATCCCAATAAACACGAACTGGAGCTAAATTCAAATATATGGAAATATTGCAGCGTCAAGAACTTTCACAGGAAAAAGTTGAGTAATATTCGAGGATTGTTTTCACACACACAAAAAGGTTCGGTGGATGTCCTTCGAGCGCGACACGGTGACGCACCGTTCGATCGATCGCGCGGCCGCGGTTCACGCGCTTGCACAGGATTCTGTATCGTGGCTGTGGTGCTAACTAATAAAAGCGCTACCTAAGTGTAATGTTTACGTGTACTAGTACGATTTTCTTCTAAGTTTGACCAACCTTATATATATAAAACTAAAGTAAGCTCGCACACGCGCACTCATCAATATGCTGCCGCCGCCGTTGTGCATGCCGGCGCCCGCCTGCTCCGGCCAACAATTTCTCGCCCATCACCGCCGTGTCGCCGCCATCCCTGTGCCATGAAGCCGAAGGCTCGCCCGCTCATGTCGTCTGCAGTCCCTCCTCGCGATGCCGCTATGCTGCCAAGCACGCGAGCAGCTGGTGGAGCCGCGTCTATGCATGCAGCATACGAAGAGGAGGACGAGCGCATGCTCCAGCAAGCCGGCGAGGAGGAACTACCGTGTCATTGTCGTCTCCGGCCGCACGGAGGAGGCGCGCATGGTGGCTGTCGTTGCGGAAGCCTGTCGCACGCGCGTCGAGCCCGCAAACCGGGTGCGGATGCGGAATCTACCTTCGAGACCTTGAATGCCACGTGGATCCTGCAATCTGAAGGAGCAATTTGGGTCAGTCGACTCATGTGAGCTGTTTGATGCAACATGGATGGATAGAAGGGCTTCTTCCACCTCTTCTGCCGTCTTCTTCCTTCGCTCCGTCGAACTTCTTTCACAAATCGACTGACCCAAATTATACTACTAGTACGATCGTATTAAGTACAGTAGGAACATGAAGATATGAGCAGTAGTACCAACTGCAAGAAGAACAGTAGTAAGACATAGTACTAGTACTACTGTGCATACTAAAGAGTTCAAATAACGAGAAAGAACATAAACATAGTTCTGCAGGGGCCTCAGCACAACACACCCTTGAAAATAAACTAAGCAACTAGTCTGCTTGACACTGCATTAGAACCAACATGAGCGACGACACTGCCACATACTCGGAGTCCGAGTCCACGTCCTCGACTTCGTCCTCGTCCCTCTTCCTCTTCCTCTTCGCCGACGCTTCTTTGCTTGAACCGGACACTGGGCTCTACTTCTTCATCCAACCCTTGTAGATATTTAAACAAAGGTAGGCATCCATTGCTGCGTACAGGATGTGATCTTCATCTAATGTCTTCGACTCCCATGCATGATGAAACTCGTGATGAGGTTTCTTCAGTTTAGCGTACGAAGGATCAATCATGGCTACTGCCAGGGTCAGCATTGAAGGTTGAGAGGAGGACATCAGGCTTGCCTTCTGGAGATCGAAGGGCTGGCCTACGATGAGACCTATCCGACGCAGGACATCCCTGTCGTTCTTAAAGCCTACAGTAATGAATTTCACTCTTTTGTCCTTGAGGAAGTTCTTAAAATCTTGGCACTCAACGTCGGCATGGCATATGTGGTAGACCAATCAAACATTATGTACGCAAACCTGGATCACGGGGGGCTTCTTCCTCTCTTCGTCCTTTAGATCCTTCTCTCGTCCCAGGACTGTGGTGTACTCAACATCTAGCCTAGCGACCCACTCATCCGTTGAACTGTTGAACATGCGTAGGAAGCGATCAAGCCATGCTTTCACCGTCTTGGATCCACGTGTGTAGATGACAATGAACTGATCACCGGTGATGGCTCTAACCTGGTACTCAGCGGCGACCATGGAGATTTGGGAGGCCATGGATTTTGGAGGAGGGTTAGGAGAAGTTGAACTGTTGTACCCCGCAAAAAAAACTAGGAGCGAACTAATGTGAAAGGACGGGACGACTGGGAGCGAACTGTTGTGAGGTAGAAGACGGGGACGAGTAGGGCGTGCGAACGGCGTGGGGTTGCTGGCTTGCCCGGTGGATAAACGGTTGCAAGCCCCCAAAGATTTCTCGAGAACTATGCGGGACCCACTAGATGTCATGTCTACTAGACCCATATCGTAGGCCTGACGGTATAGCTTCTGCCTGTTCGCACGCCATGCCAACGCGTGGATGTAACTTCAATTAATTCGGTCAAACGTCGCGCCTCCCATGACCTTCGCCTCCCTCACGCGGTCGCGCCCTTTGAGACTTCGATCGGCTATAAATGAGCAATTTTTTTGCCTTTTTTTAGACAAGCAATTTTTTTGCCTACTCCGCATGCATGATACTCCCTCTGGTCCTTTTTACTCCCGTCAACTGTTTGCAAAGTGTTTGACCAAATTTATACTTTTTTGAACACCACCTTATATTAATTAACCAGCCACACCAGTACACTCATTCGATACAGGATTATGAAGAGAAATACCTATGTAGAGACCGACAATGCAAGCCCTAAGCTCCGCTTCCTCCATGCTTTGACAGGCATCAATGAAATCCCACGACCAAATTTATACTAAAAATATCAATATCTACAATACTGATTATAATGAGTATAAGAACTACATTTTATAATGAGTGTAAAAATATTGATTTTACATTGTGAATGTTGACACATTTTTCTATAAGTCTGGTGAAAGTAGAGGTACATTGACTTCAGACAAAACTTAAATGCACAATGTAGACTAGTTCCTCCGTCCAGGTGCGTGCCATGTCCTATCTTGTCATCACAACAAGGTTAGCTATTAGAATACCACTACCTCCCTTCTAGTTTAGAGGGATCGATTCAAAAATTTCACCTACTCTTAGCAAGATAGTAGAGGCGGTGGAATAGTTTTTGAAGTCTGCATAAGTACTCAACTAGTGTTGTCGTTCTTCACAAAAAAATGTGTTTACCAATGCATGCATGAACACTAGTTACTCTAACCCCCCTCTCTTCTTTAATTCTTTGCCACATCAACATGTTTGCTATTCCCGTGTGCATGATACCAGCTAAGATACCACCATTATGGCCAGCCTTAATCATTGCATGCAATAATTTAGTGCACCTTGAAATATGAACATGTGTGGGGCGTGTATGTTTTTAATGACTTGAGACTATACCTAGCCCGGCATGCAAGATGACTTATTATGCACCGTTCCCCATACCTGCAGGAAGCTCGTTCGTCTCCAAATCTTTTCCTCTCCATGTGTGGAAACAATATGCCTGCCAAACTCTCCTTCTCCCTCCGGCGGTCCCACCACTCCACCCAGTGTGAAAAAATCTGCATGCATGACTCTCCTCCCCCCACGCTCGTCCAATCCGCTGTGACCAGCAATATTTCCACCCCTTCGCTCCCCCGTAATTTACTCCAACAAATATGCCCACATAGTTGTTACTTAACTGCATGTGCATTGCGTCACTGACATATGGGCCCAACAGGGATCTGGCCCACATGTCAGTGACGCAACTGGACCTGCAGTTAAGTCAGTGCAGCTTAGTCCATATCTTACGTAGGTGTGCCATTGCTCGCTATAAATACTGCGCCTCCCACGACATCGCTATCTCCTCCCCCTCACGTTCACATTCATCGCTATCTCCTCCCCCTCCCTCTCATGTCGATCCTCCAGCGACTCTGGCATGGTGAACGGGTAGCACGTCTCGTACTGGATATTCTCCACCAAGGGCCAGCAGTGACCGCTGCACGCATCCGTGAGGTGATGCACCATGTCCGCCGGCGAGCCACAAAACGGCATCGGGCACTCATAGCAGTGGACGAAGGGCTCATTGGAGGCATCGACCAGGCCATCCATGAAACGGGAGTGGCTGTAGGGGACGTTGCGCCAGTTGAATATATGAGCAAGTTACTATGAGATTTAATCCGAATAAGCACAAAATAAATCATGAATTCTACCATGATTTCGAACAGGAAGGCCAAAAACACATACGGTGCAACGGGAGCAGCACCGTTGGTGTTGAGGTTGTCGCCCATGTCCAAACACCACGTAGACACGGTCTTTGGGCATGGTTCGTAGTCGTTCCATCCTCGGGCATTGAAGTTTGTAACTATTTTAGATTAGAATATACTACTCCTCCGGTGCTAGTAGTAGAGCAGAGTCCTACTCTACTACTCTACTCAAGCAAGTTAGGGCATACCACTGTAGGGAGTACCAGTACTGTGATCACTCAAGCAAGTTGTCTGGCATCGACATGACCCTACTTTGCCGGTATGTGTCTCGTAAGTCAAGCGGCGTGCTGTAGTCATCATCACCTGTCCACTTCCCACAACACATATTCGATTCTCCATCTTTGTCCGCACATAATCTCGTCCAATCTTCCATCCTCGCTAAGGCGCCTCCCCCCCTCATCCGAAACCCAAGCACTAACAATGGAAGAACCGAGCAGCATCCGCCGAAAGAGTGGCTGGAATTCGCTCCGCACAAAGGTAATCAAGCTCATTGTTTTGCATGTGGACAATCTTAGTACCATGCCGCTCGCCGCGTGCTCGTCGGGGCTGTACCATTTACTCAAAGTCCTCAGGCCGGAGCTTTTTAAGCCAGCTCCTTGCTTGCTGATGCCGCCTGATCTTCAGAAATGGCGTGTCACGCAGCATAACGATCGTAGGGTGGCGAGCATCAACCCCCTTGACTGCGATCCAATCCCCGTCAGCCTCAACTACATTAACGGTATGTACTGGGTCGGCATAAACATGTCTTGGATGGTGCTCATCGATGGTCGCGGCAGCTGGATGCTCCTGGAGGTCTACACCCGGCGATTGATCCCCCTTCCTTCGATTAACACTACATTTCTTCGACACCGCGGCCCAGAATACTCAGAATCTTACAGTAGCCAACATGATACCAAGTTTGATTTGCTCAAGGTTGTAATCTGCCAAGTGCCCACAAGATCTGTGAATTATAAAGACTTCAGGCTAATTGCATTCTTCAACCGCGGTCTCGCCTATCTGACAGGTCACTGCGGTAAGTGGATAAATCTGCACGTCCATTGCAGGATTATACATCCTCCATGGTTCTCTGATGCCATTGAACACAAGGGCTTCATTTACGTTGTCGACTCCTTCTATGGCTGGACGTATTGCTGGCCTACTCCAGTCATTGCTACAAACTGATGTTACAGTAGTATGTTACTTTCCTATGATATCATGATGGCTTGTTTATATTACTGTCAACATTTGCTGAAAAAATATTCATGCTTATAACATGCTGTTCTTAAGATTGACTAAATCAAGAGCCCTTTTTTATTTGACTCCAACTTGATATGATGTTGTAGGCCGCCTGGTGTCCCTACCCTTCCTAATCCCAGAACCTTTCAAAGAAAAGCGGCATGGAAGTTGCAGGTGGTTCCTGGCTCGATCAGACGACGGCGAAAGATTGATGATCGTTCGCATGTACCGACCGTGTTGTTTCGCGGAATACAATCACAGTCACTGCAAGGTCTTTGAGCAGGATCCCAGCTTCTCTGGGCCTTCAGGATTTTTTGACTGGAGGCTGGTAAGTAGCCTTGGTACACGCTCTCTGTTTGTCGGACTGAATTATCCGATTAACCAGGAGATAACCGACGACAAGGATCATGATGGCAGCGCGGTTTTGTTCATCAGGCAAAACTGTGCCGCCACGCTCTGCAGCCCAAAGTAGGAGAGAGGGTCGCAAGTATCAGACTTCGACCTACTGGCTGGAGTTTCCCCCGTCAGGCACCCATCTGGTTCAAGCCGTTAGCCAATCTCCACAGCTTAATAAATAGTAATATCTAACTGAGCCAGTTAGTTAGATGTGTACACTTGGTGTAGTAGGATCTTTATTTAGTTTGATGCATACACTTGTTCTTTTTTGGTAGCCCTTTTGTAATGATGGCTGATGTTTGGTTTGGAAGAGAGAGCTGCGTCTTCATTCTTCTGGCCTGTTTACTGCTTCTGTTGCACCCCCAGCCCTGGTTGCTGCTGCTGTTTTCAATGTACAATCTATAGTATATTTCATCTGTTGGTTGAATAAATGTGTTGTTAGAATGACAAACACAATATTTTGGAAGTCGTTGCACGGTTCGATCCTTTAGTGCCCCGTACCGTACGTAGCGCATACTATTTTTCGTATGGAACACATTTTCCACTTGTTGATAACATGCAGCCCACTGATGAAGGCCCAATAGAGAAGCCCATAATTAACTAGAAGGGAGGCTCTCACATGAATCCGGCCCAGGTACATGCTCATGGTCCCCTAAACTTAAATCAGTAAATAAATAAATAAAGCTAAATGCTCATGCACCAGTTCTTTGGGAAAATAGGTAGCCCAATGTTTCTTTTTGAAGAATACCCAAGCTAGGCCTATTTGTTTTCTCCGAATTACTGGGTTGCAAATCTTTCAAGACGAGGAGGGATGCATTCCGGCCTGGCTTAAGAGTATGGTCAATGTCTGTTAAAAGTAATACCAAAAGGGGTTGAAAATTCCAAAAAAATATAGCAAATGGGATATAATTCTTTTTTTTGTTTTTGTTCTTCACTGATATCTTATACATATTTCATTGGATTTAACATGACATAGTACTAATTTATTTTTAAATTTGTTTTAGTATGGCTATTAATTTTTGGATTAAAAATATTTCGTTTCCCCAGCAAAAATTTGCGAATTTTCAAAATTTCCCACATATTTAGTTAATTTTCTGACCCTAGTACTGACCAAAAAATGGCCAACAATTCTAAAAATGGAAAACCGGCTGCAATAAATTCCATATGAATTAGAAAATGAGTATAAATTATAAAAATAATAGCAGATGGGCTGTACACGCCACAGATTTCGAGGCTAACTTGTTTACGCAAGGCTTTGTTAGTGAACACACGATTCTAGCAGCAGTGACTGTTGGATGTCCATCCAACAGCCGACCTGCTTCTTCAATCTCTGATCTTCCTGCTCCAGCCGTCTAAACTAGCGCCAACGGGACTGCATGCTCCCTCCTCTTGTGGCCCGCTGTGATGCCGCGCAGGCTTCCTCGGCCCACCCTACTCCCTCCGCTGGCCTGGCCACACGCAATCAACTGCCTCCTTATTACGCGAAAAAATGATTCCTCCCACTGACATTTGAGGCGCACCGGTCGGGAGGCTGACCTATGGGCCTACTAAGTTGACGCGTACCCAAGGCTTGTCAACTTAGTCAACAAACGATTCTAGTAGCAGTAACCGTTGGATTTGAATCGAACAGTCCTGCTGCTTCTTCAATCGCTGCTCTTCTTGCACCAGCCGCCCAAACCAGTGCCGGGGAGACCGCCTGCTCCTGCCTCCAGTGGCCAGCTATGCTGCCGTTGAGGCCTCATCGCCCCCTACTACCCCCACCGCTAGCCAGGCCCTGCAGCGACGGTAGCCTCACACCGCAGCCGAACCAGTGAACCCTCGTACTCCTCTCCGCGTGGGCATCCGCTGCCGCATCTTCCCCGGCTCCGCGTCGTCCCCTTCCTAGGCCTCGCCGTCGTCCATCGCCTTGGTGCGGCATGGTCAACGTGGTCGACGACATTCCATCGAAAGAGTATTGTACGTGGAGAGGCTGACAGCTGGGTCCACGGCCACAACCTAGTTTTTTTTTGTGATTTGCCAAGTAAGTCGCTTTGTCAGGCATGTTGGGCTGCAAATCTTTCAAGACGAGGAGAGCTTTCATTCGGCTGGCCGAGAAAATGGCCCATCAGTAATGAGAAATGGGCTGTACATTTTTAAAACACATCAAACCGGCAATTAGTTTCAAATATCTTTTTTTTTCATTTCAAGATTTTAAATTACATTAATTTTTATGCGTGGAGAATTTGTTGGATTTTATATTGATATACATTTATTTTTAAAATCAGTTTGAATGCGAGTCAAAATTTCGGGATTAAAAACAGTTCAGACCGCACCGAAATATGCAAAATTTCGTATAATTTTTTAACCGTGGCCACAATATGGGCTATAATGCTAACAAAAAGAATATGGGCTCCAAAAAAACCTTAATAATTAGCAAATGAGCTGTAAAATATTAGAAATAATGGCAGATGGATTGTATGCTTTTTTCCACAGATTTGAGGCATTCCTAAAAAAGGTTGACGCACAAGCAGTGACTGTTGGATGGCCATCCAACGGCCGTCATGCTTCTTCAATCTCTGCTCTTCCTGCTCCAGCCGCTCAAACAAGCGCCGGCGGGACTGCCTACTCCCTCCTCCCCGCGGCAGGCTCTACTGCCGCGCAGGCCTCACTGCCCCACCGTATTCACATCGCTGGCCTAGCCATCCCTCTACTCACCCACACCTGCTATTATTCTCCGACGACGGCAGACGAACCAGTAAACCCTCGTACAGTCGTACTCCCCTCCGTGTGGGAAACAATTTCCGAGTCTTCCCTGCCTCTGTGTCGTTCCCTTCCTAGGCCTCGCCGTCGTCCACCGCCCTGGTGCTCTCGGCGTGGCCTGGTCAACATGGTCAACGACTGACATGCATCTGAAGTGGACTGTACGTGGAGAGGCCGACAGCTGGGTCCACGGCCGCATGCAAGGAAATGCCTCCTTATTATGTGCAAAATAATGATTACTCCACCTGACATTAGGGACCCACCGAAAAAACATTACCGCCGCTGATAGCTCGGACCCACCAGCTATATCTTCGCATGCATGGAAGTGCCGCCTTATTACGCACAAAAAAATGAATACTCACACTGTTAGCTAGGACCAAGTATAGTGGTAGGCTGACTTGTGGGCCTACTAAGTTGATGGGGACGGAGGGCTTTGTGAACTTAGTCAATATGCACGATTCTAGCTCCAGTGACCGTACGATGTCCATCCAACGACCGTAGTGCTTCTACAACCTCTGGTCTTCTTGCTCCAGCTGCCCAAACCAGCGCCGGTCGTGCCTCGTGCTCCTGCCTCCCGTGGCCGGCTGCGATGCGACGGAGGCCTCACCACCCCCTACTACTCCCACCACTGGCCAGGCCATCCCTCTACTCACCCACACCCCCTGTTATTCCGCGGTGACGACAACCTCACACCACAGCGAACCAGTTAACCCTCATACTCCTCTACGCGTGGGCATCCACTACCGCGTCTTCCCCGGCTCTGCGTCGCCCCTTCCTAGGCCTCGCCGTCGTCCACCGCCCTGGTGCTCTCGGCATGGCATGGTCAACATGGTCAAGGAACGGCTTCCATCGGACATGGACTGTACGTGGAGAGGCTGACAGCTGGGTCCATGGCCGCAGCAAGGAAGTGCCTCCTTATTACGTGCAAAATAATTATTCCTCCACCTGACAGCGGGGACCCACCGCACGGGCCACCATATTTTGCGAAAAAACGTTTGCCCCTGACTGTTGGGACCCACCAGCTACATCTTCGCACGCAAGGAAGTGCGTCCGGGCAAAAAAAAAACGATTCGCCCCCCTGACTGCTGGGACCCACCAGCTACATCTTCGGAGGCAAGGAAGTGCCTGACAGTCGGGACCCACCTGGTCGAAGCGTACGTAGCGTTGTCATTCTGGTCGCGAACGTGTACGTACATATATACTGGTGGATGTAGAGGCGCACACGTGTCGTAGTAAAGGCGCGTACGTGTCGTAGTAGAGGCACACACGTAGCATGTACACGTATGTACAGCGGCCAGGGTGCAAGAAAGAAAATACGGCCACGTATGTGTACACACGGGCGGGGTCTCGAACGCCTACTCGCGCATATGTACGGCTAGGGCTCGTGTACATGGCTGGGTCGGAACGGAGAAACAACGTCGTCGTCGTGTTCATGGAGAGGCAACGGAATGCGTCGTGTTCATGCGAAGGCAATGGAATGCGTCGTGTTCATCGGGAGGCAACGAAACACGTGGGAGCCAACCGGCTGGGTCAGAACGGAATGCGTGGTCGTGTTCATCGGGAGGGCTTGGATGGAACAAGCGATGGAAACGAGGCCTGGCGTACCTCACAACGGAGGAAACGAACCTCGTACGTTTGGAACGGGGTCCTGTTGATCGGGAGGGGTCTGGCGTACCGTAAAACGGAGGAAACGGACCTCCTACGGTCGAAACGGGGGTCCTGTTCATCGGGAGGGGTGTGGCGTACTGCAAAACGGACGAAATGGACCTCCTATGGTCGAAACAGGGGTCCTGTTGATCGGGAGGGGTGTGGCGTACCACAAAACGAACGAAATAGACCTCCTATGGTCGAAACGGGGGTCCAGTTCATTGGGAGGGGTGTGGCATACCGCAAAACGGGACTCCACGGGATACGGTTCATCTCCACCGTCGACCTCCTCCAGCCTCCACGGGCTACCGTCGACCTCCTCCAGCCTCCACGGGCTCCTGTTCATCCAGCCTCCTCCACGCGCTACTCCACCAGCTACTGTTTAACCACCCCTCCACCGTCTACTGTTCATCCAGCCCTCCACACCACGGGGTCCTGTTCAACCACCCCTCCACCATCTACTGTTTATCCAGCCCTGCACCACACCACGGGGTCCTGTTCATCCATAGGAAACGCCACCGCTCACTG
>NC_041380.1:176696246-176840688 GCF_002162155.2 Triticum dicoccoides
ATCCAACCCCCCCCCCCCGCAACACTCACTGTTCATCCAATCGATCGGCTTCAGTTAGCAGCAGTAGCGAAGGAATCGCTCGATCGGGTTCAGTTAACAGCCATCGATCGATTGCTCGGGTTCAGTAACGTGTAGCCTGCAGTGCAATCGCTCGGGTTCAGTTAGAGCCCAACGCCTCGCTCGTGTTCAGTTAGAGCCAATGCCTCGCACACACGCGCGTACGTGTACAAGAGAAACGCGCATCGCTCGGCCCCCGACGTCCCACCGTAACCGGGAACTCCCTGAAATTTTCCTCGCCCTCGCTTCTACCATGGTTTTTTCCGTCATTAATGGCTCAAAGAATGTCATGCTGCTGCGTCTCCGGCCCGCCTAGGACGAAAAGCCCATTTTCTGTCATGATTTTTTGTCATAGAAGTAGGAGCCTACCACATCTATGATGATACCGCGTTTTGTCACAATTATCGTCATAGAAGTGTCATATGTATGACAGAAAAAAAATTGTTCGGCCCAAAATGTCACGGATGTGTCATTTTTTGTAGTATATAGATCAACACCAATTACTCCGTGTTAAATGATGGGCCTTTCATAACATTGGCCGAAGTGTTAATGGCTAGACTTCGGTCGGTGCCAAACACTAACCCGGGGCTCGTAGCTAGCTTCCCCAGTTTAAAGCTCCTATGACTAAGTGAAAGTTATAAAGCCGTATCTGATTGCCTTGTTTCCGCTAACACAATCGCCTCCAGGCACCAATACGTCAGCTAAGGGTTGTCTTGTTACTGCGGAAACACCCTACGTTGTATCTACAAAGGGGTAGAAGCCAACGATGGGCGACTTTCAACTAATAAACGGTCGCAACGGAGTCAAAATTAACATATATCATCATTGTTTGTATTCAGTATACAAGTGCTGCCTTCCATAATTATCATTATAAAGCGATAAATAGGCATCAAATTTGACTTATGATTTTGGCCACGCTGGGTTGCCTGGCTCCTGTGTTTAACCCTACATTCCCGATTGTTCGGCTAGGGGGTAAATGGAGCACCTCTGTGATTGTTACTACCGGGTCATCCGGATTAGTACCTCAGACTGGGTGAAGGCGAAAGCTAGATATCTTAAGAATATAATTGGTCGGCAACGGCGGAAGTGAAAATTTTGGTTCATTAAGACCATAGAGTTCGGGAACATTCCCCACACTAAATCCTCGATATTTTCCTCCCACGTTGATCGGAGGTGAGGTTTCATGATCATGATTAGCATGAAAACCCAAAGAAAGGAACCGATATTGGGACTAGTTTCTTCGGAAGATGTTTCTGACGTTAGAAAGTAATATAACATATCTCTCTGTGTACCTTTGTTTATAAAACCATATGGCTGGATTGCCTTGTTTGTCGTAAATCTTTGCCCTTATAAAGGCTCTATAATGTAGGACAAACACTCCTCGGCTACTGGTCGAGGAGGTTGAAGCCGATGGTCAGTCATCAAATTTCTGTACAATGCGGATCCGAGCATTAATAATGTAGAGTACTTGGATACGTAGAATCATTACACATAATTTGTAATTTTACTCCAGATATCGATCCTTAATTCGGTCACCCGTGCCCACATTAAGGCTCGGGGGCTACTAGGCTTCAGGCTTATAATTTACTAATATTAAAGGGGCACATTGATCCCATGTTTCCACCCAACCAGTGTCTCGGGGGCTACTGCATTACCTATTCAATACAAAAAATTCAAAGTGCTCAGTGTTTGGCTTGACTGAACTATGGGCAAACGCTCTTCGGACAACAATAGGTACCATCTGGGACTTATCCGACATGAAGCTAATATATTACAGCGACTTCTCAAAACCCTCTCTTGAGGGCCTGTCCGCCGATAACTATCTCCTCTAATGTGCATCTCGGATTTTAGGCCGACAGACACCTTGAGGGCTACTGGCTATATATCTCATCAGTAAATAAATTGCATCAATTGGAAATAAAATCCGCAAACAATCAGCCCAAGCCCGAGGTGGTACATCACCTCGGAAGCAGTCCGTCATAAAACTTCTGCGAGCGGCTGGCTCCATAGAGAACTTTTTCAGCGTTAAGCTCGGGTAACCTCCTTCAAACTTTTTTAAACACGAGGTAATCTATGACACTTCGGATATAGTCCGGCGTTGGAGCTTGGATACATTCCAGCGTTGGAGCTCAGAAGCGGTTTGGCGTTGGTGTTCGGCTGCAAAGGATACCTTGGATGCAGTCCGGCCTTGGACCTCGGAGGCAAGAGGACACCGCCGCACGGGAACAACTTCAAACCCAAGGTCTGGCATAAAAAATAAAAAGGCATTGCTAAAGGCAGAAAACTCAAAGGGGCTCCTCGGGTACCCGACGTGTGAACTCTTCGGATTCACTTCAGCGATCCTCAAGATCGAAGATGAGAAGATTTATTGAGCTAGCTTTCAAGACCGACGACCGAAGATGAAGAATAGTTCAGAAGAATCAAGGAGCATCCCCAACTTGAAGACCAGTTCATAGGGCTACTGATGGTGTCCTAGACGAGGGGGTACTCACCACATCATCTCCTGACCAGCTGGATTGGGCCGAGGACCCCCATGGTGGTTCACTTATGGGCCACTTCGGGCAGCCCATGCCGCATACAAGGAGGATTCCACAAGACTTGGCACCCAACAAAAGGACTCCTCTAAACCCTAGGCCTCCGGTGTGTTATATAAACCGAGGCCAGGCTAGTCAACAGATAATCTAATATTCATTAGAAATATCTCCTGGTAGATACATGTACTCTGTACTACACCACATATGAATACAATCAAAAGTAGGACGTAGGGTTTTATCTCCATCAAGAGGGCACGAATCTAGGTAAAATCTCGTGTCCATGTTACCATCTCTCCAAGACGCCTAGCTTAGGACCCCTACTACGAGATATGCTGGATACAGAACCGACAATGGCGTTGACATCGACTCAGAGGATGATGACGATGCCACCAGTCAAAAGAAAAAGAACAAGAAGTGCAATAAAAGGTGCAAGGATAAGGCAGTGATAACCATTGAGGGATAGGGCACGCCTAGTACCCGCAAGAAGGCCAAGACTGAGGTACCCAGCAAGGAAGTTGATGCGTGCACTGACTGCCAGGAAGCCGCAGCTGTCGAGAAGGCTGGGAAAGGTGACGGGCTATACTGCAAGATCCATCGGACCAAGGGCCACGATCTCTAGGAGTGTCATTAGGTTGAGCAGCTCGTCCATAAGCAAAGGGCTAAATATGAGAAGCGTGATAAGGAAAAAGGTCAGAATGGCACTGGTGGGAAGGGCCCAGGCAGCGGAGCAAGCCTCCCTGACAAGGCTGCTCAAAATCAAGGAAAACCCATCAGAGGCCATGAGAAGGAGGATTGCAATGATGAGAGTGATGGAGGGGATGAAGAGGAAACCAGCAAGCAGGAATTCCAGAAAGCCATTGACACCATGTGCATTGACGGGGGTGCACCTCTGCATTCCTCTCTCCGCCAACTTAAATAGTGGGTGCGTGAAGTCAATGTCGTGGAGTTAGCGGCAAATTCTTGGAGGACGCTCAAGTGGTCCCGCACGTCCATCATCTTCGACGAAGAGGACCACCCTGACCGCACCACTGCGGTAGGGTGCTTGCCGTTGTTGGGATCATCAACAATCCGCAAAGATGTTGATTGATGGCGGGGCTGGGTTGAATCTGATATCTCCAAAGGTCATCAGCAAACTTCAGATAACAGAGGAAGAGCTCAAAGTTAGTGGTACGTTTAAATCCCGACAGGAGTCGTCCTAAGGGGAACGTCACGTTGCCGGTGACATTCGGAGGAGAGTTGAATTATCGGACTAAGAAGATTGTGTTTGATCTGGTCGACCTCCCCCTACTATACAATGGAATCCTTGGTCGCCCAGCTCTGGCCAATTCATGGCGGCATCCCACTATGCCTACAACACCTTGAAGATGCCAGGGCCGATAGGCGTCATTTCCATTCCATCAGATGAGAAGGACGCAATCATTTGCATGGACAAGATGTACCGGGAAGTAGTCATGGCAAAGGCAGTAGAAGCCGCTGTTCTTGCCAAGGAAAGTAAATGAAAGAAGAAAGCTAACAGGGATGCCTTCGGAGTACCTCTTCGGAGGAATCCGGGAAGCGTACCTCTTTGGAGTATGCTATGCCTGTTGATGACTTGCCAGAGAATTCCAATAGTAAGAGATCCAAGGCTATTGCGCCCGCTATGAAAAATGTCCCGACACGGCTGACTGGCGCTGATGGTACCTTCACTATTAGTGCCACCCTTGATGACAAATAGGAAAGCACGATCATTGCCTTCCTGTGGGCGAATGTCGATGTGTTTTCCCGGCAACCATTCGATTTCCCCGGTGTTCCGAGTGAGGTAATCGAGCACTACCTTGCTGTCTGCCCACATGCCCGGCCATCAAGCAGAAGGCCCAAAAGCAAGCCTTGGAGCAGCAGTAGTTCATTGTCGGCGAGAACAAGAAACTTGAGGCATCTAGTCTGGTCAGAGGAGTACTACACCCAGCATGGTTAGCAAATCATGTGTAGTACGCAAGGCTAATGGGAAATTGAGGCTTTGCATAGATTTTACGGATCTGAACAAGGCATGCCTGAAGGACCCATTCCCCTTGTCGCGCATTGACCGGATTATGGATTCAACCTATGGGTGTGACTTGCTCCAGTGTCCAAGGAAGACAAAGAGAGAACCGCGTTCATCACCCCATGTGGCACATACTACTTCGTACGGATGCCTTTCGGGTTGAAGAGCGCTGGATCCACTTTTGTAAGGGCAGTTCTGATTGGTTTTGAGTCACAGTTGCACAGAAACATTGAAGCTTACATGGATGGTATTGTGGTCAATACCAAGGAGATAGCAACCCTCATTCAGGATTTAGAGGAGACATTTGCTAATCTGTGCAAGATCAACTCGAAGCTAAACTTGGAGAAGTGTGTGTTTGGCGTTCCTTCCGGCAAGCTACTTGGCTTCTTTGTGTCCCACCGAGGGATAGAGGCCAACCCCGACAAGATCGAGGCTATCGAGCAGATTCAAGCACCCAAGACAGTTAATGGCGTAAGGCGTTTGACTAGATGTTTTGTCATGCTCGGGCAGATTCATTTCCAAGTCTGCCGAGCATGCCTTGCCGTTCTTCAAAATCTTGAAGAAGGCAGGACCTATGGAGTGGACTCTAGAGGTAGATGCTACACTACAAGATTTGAAGGCCTACCTGTCCTCTGTGCCCACTTTCATCGCTCCCAAACCACAAGAGCCATTGCTGTTGTACTTAGTGGCAACTAATCAAGTGGTTAGCACAGCACTGGTGGCACATTAGGAAGTGGATGAAGTGGCAGCCACAACAAGTGTCCCCTCCGAAGAGGAAAGCGAGCACACCCAGCAAGTTCAGATACAGATCAAGACAGAGAAGGGCAAGGCAGCGAAGGCAGCCCCAAGGTTGTGGCAAAGAAGAAGGTGGTGCAGTGCCCAGTGTACTTTGTCCGCTCCCTATTGCAAGGGGCTAGATCTAGGTACTCTGGCGTGCAAAAGTTGATTTTTGTTCTTGTCATGGACTCAAGGAAACTGTTCCTCTACTTCCAATCCCACAAGATCACGGTTGTGACCCATTTTCCTTTGCAACGTATACTTCGAAACCCTGAGGCTACCGGCAAGATAGTGGAGTGGGCGTTGGAGTTATCCACCTTCGGTTTGAAGTTTGAGAGCACATCAACTATTTAGAGCAGAGCATTGGCAGAGTTTATTGTAGAATGGACGCCAACTCCTGATGAAGAAGTATTGGAGACAGTTATTCCCGGTAAGGAAGTGCCACAAGAATGGATCATGTATTTCGACGGTGCCTTCTCCGTACAAGGTGCAGGGGCTGGCGTGCTTCTCATTGCTCCCACTGGGGAAGACCTGAACTACGTCGTCCAGATGCATTTTCCCTGAGAGAAGGCTACGAACAATACTATAGAGTACGAAGGGCTCCTTGTCGGGCTCGGGATTGCAATAGAACTGGGATCAAGAAGTTGATCATCCATGGAGACTCACAACTTGTGGTGAGACAACTCAACAAGGATTACCAAAGTCCATTGATGGAGGCATACGTTGAGGAAGTAAGAAAGTGAGAGAGCGCTTTGACAGATTGCAAACAAAGCACGTACCCCGTGCAGAAAGCAACATTGCTGATCATCTGTTCAAGTGCGCTGCGCAAAAGCTCCCTGTGGAAGAAGGAACTTTTGTTCTCCATCTGACTCAGCCCTCCGTATCCCCGACAACAATGGCCAGTGAGAGGAGGAAACTGGACTCCGGCAGGCTTCTCCCGGTAGAACCTCTCGAGGCTCCCGATAGAGAGCTTGTCGTGAACAAGTCCCCTTCGGTC
Source organism: Triticum dicoccoides (assembly GCF_002162155.2). Classification (NCBI taxonomy): domain Eukaryota; kingdom Viridiplantae; phylum Streptophyta; class Magnoliopsida; order Poales; family Poaceae; genus Triticum; species Triticum dicoccoides. The sequence goes on from NC_041380.1 coordinate 176,702,632, forward strand.
GCTGAGCTACATCCTCCCGCCAGACCATCGGTCCCCATGGTCAAGGAATGCGCTCCCGCGAATGAGAAGGTGCCGCTAGTCCTCATTGTCGATCCTCAGGCTCCAACTTGGGCGCTTCACATAGTCCATTTCCTCCAAACTGGAGAACATCCCGGAGGGCTAGTATGTATTAGTTCGTGGATGACATGCTGTACAGAAGGAGGCCCAATGCTATGAAATTGAAGTGCATTTGCTGGGAAGAAGGAAAGGAATTGCTGGAATAGATACACAATGGTATGTGCGGCTCACACATTGGATCGAGGCCTCTGGTTGGGAAAGCCTTCCGGCAAGGATTTTACTGCCCACAGCCCTTCAAGATGCAGTTGAGTTGGTCACCAAATGTGAAGCCCGCCAGTTCCATCCCAAGAATATCCACCTGCCTGCCTGAGCTCTTTAGATAATCCCTTTGTCATGGTCGTTTTCTGTCAGGGGGCTCGACATCTCGGGCCCTTTCCCCCATGCTACCGGGGGCTTTGAATCCTTGTTTGTTGCAATCTACATGTTTACAAAGTGGCCAGAAGAAGAGCCCGTGAGAAAGGTGACTACTAAGTCAACTATCAAGTTATTGAAAGGATTGGTGTGCCGCTTCGGAGTTCCTGCTCGAATTATCACCGATAATGGCACCCAACTCACGAGCCATGCCTTCATGCAATACGTTCATGCCCTCGGAAGCAAGATCTCATTCACCTGTATTGCTCATCCAAGGTGCAACGGGCAAGCTGAGAGGGCGAACACTGAAGTGTTGCGAGGACTCAAGACGAGAACATTTGATAAGCTGCAGAAGTGTGGCAGGCAGTGGATTGACAAGCTGTCGGATGTTCTTTGGTCCCTCAGAATGACACCAAATCGAGCTATCGGCCAGTCTCCCTTCTCCCTAGCCTATGGGGCAGAAGCAGTTATCCCTACGGAACTTTTTTACGGGTCACCTCGAGTGCTTGCCTATGATGAAGTAGCGCAGGAACTTCACCGGTGTGACGACGCTATGCTACTCAAGGAGAACCATCTCCGGGCTGCTACGCGTGCTGCATGCTACAAGGAAGCACTGCGTCGCTATCACAGCCGCAAGGTTCGTGCCCAGAGTTATGAGGAAGGCGACCTTGTCCTTAGGCGCGTTCAGTCCGCCAAGGGTACAAACAAGTTGACGCCGAAGTGGGAAGGCCCTTACTGGGTAGTACGAGTCACCTGACCTAGCGCAGTCCATCCGGAGACCGGAGATGGCAATCAGTTGCAAAACTCATGGAACATTGAGCATCTTTGCAAGTTCTACCCGTAAGGCGCGACTGTCTGGCCCTGCCGGGCAGCCACCCTTCTGTAGATGTCTTACCTCTGTTGCATGTAACCCCTTGTACAAAGCCAGACGTACACCCTGAGCAACAGAGAAATAAATGAAGCACTGCCCCCCCAACAAATTGCATGCATAAGCATATCATGAGCATAGCATGTTCATGTATATTAGATCGCATGAGGTATCATTTTCATTTGCACCAGATTGAAGGCTCCTACCGTGGATTCGGTCCCAAAGAGGAGAAGAGAAGACAAGCCTACATTGCGATCCCCGACAAGCCCAAACAGATAAGCTCTCTCTCTCTCTCTCTCTCTCTTATTCATACGTGTTTTGTAAGCAAAAACTTGTGCATAAGAAAACCTCACCACTTTTGAAACTTAGGTGCTCCCGTCCCTTGACTCGAACGTTGCTTTGGTCGGGATGGTTGTAGTGGCCTTTTGTGAGAAGGTTTGGTGGGGGCTGGTCCCTCTTTACGATTTGTGCCCGGCAGGCCTAGCTCCGCGATAGCAAACTGAGGGTACCAGCAGGATAGCCTGCCATGGAAAACTTATTTACTTGAGTGTATAGAGGCATTCTACCTCTGCATGGACATGTTACATGCACAAGTGCCCGACAAGGTTTATCTTTTTCATTATTATGCTGATCAACAATTACAGACCGTACATAACACAAACATGGATAAAAGAGATTACATAAGTTGAACTAAAGTTTCGCAAGTTCCTACACATTTTAGATTCAAAAAAGGTAAGTGCCCCGTAGTCCCCCTTTCTCATTCCTACCCTCATGTATTGCAGTGGGAAGATAAGAGGGCAAAGGAGTGCCTAAGCAGAGGCCCGACCCGATCCTGTCAGGAGCTTACCGGGCACAGCCTGACAAGATCGGGAGTGGTGAGGCTGTGAAGAAGAGGGGCGGAAGGAGCAGCTTGGTGGTTCCCTGGTCACCACCTCTAGGACCAGCGAAAGCCCCAGCGCGAGCACAGGCGGGGAGGTTCGCCGAAGTCAGCTGGAAGACTGCTGGAGGAGGCGAAGGCACCAAGAGAGCGGCCCCTCCCCGACAACCCGGAGGCCGGTGATGATGGTGCCGGGGAGGGAGGTGAAGAGCGGAAAGATGAGGCGACAGGTCACCAATAAGAGATGAAGGCGTCAATGCCATTGTACTCCAACCTGATGCCCTGCCACCCTCCTTATTCATCTTCCCTAGTTCTTTCTTCATCACCACCGCTCCAGGAGGACGCCGGCCCTCGGGCCGTCACCTCCCCTAGAGAGGTAGCAAGCGATGACGGCGTCTGAGTCACGTGAGGGGCATCGCTCCCCACCTTGGGCGGCAGTGAGATGCCGCCGTCTTCAACTATCTCCCCAATGTCACCAAAGGGAGCAGTACAGGGATTACCACGAACCCCGAGGACTACACCCCAGACGGGCATCGGAAACTCTAGGGGCTCTGGCACTGGAGCACCAAGCCGCAACAGCTCACAGCAAGCTCCATCACTCCTCACTAGACGCCCGGCCCGAGCGGAGGAGACAAACATTCCACCACAATGGGAAGCTTGATATCTCCTACACTATGAGCGACTCGCCCGCCACGTCTTCCCGAGGCCCGGACCAGAATCACTCCCCAAGCATTGGCACGAAAGTTTGACATCACCAAACCCAAGCTAGGGCCTGGGGGTTGGCCCCGGGCTCTCCCTTTCATCATAACCAGAAGAAAGATGAGAATGGAGGAGGAGGGGTGCGTGGATGAATACTCCCACTCCTCCCCCGCCCCTTCTTTTATAGACGGGCTGGGGTTGGAGCCGAGCCCTCGGCGGGTAACCGCCGCCCTCCTCCACCAATCCTTGAAGACTGGGCCCCCACCTTGATGCTCTTCCACACCACGTGTCTCCTTTTACCTACCCCACTCGATGCATGCAACATACGTGGCCAAGGATAAGAGCATGGTGGGAAGAGTGAATTGGCATTTACTCACCCTTGCGTTAAAGTCAATCACGGGCCATTGCAAAGGTGGCCCCACTACAGCTGGCGTTACACGATGCACGGGAGAACTAGAAACTGACCTGGGCTCAGGTTAATGAAGTAGGAAAGAAGATCTGAAGGGACAAGCAACGGTTATCCTCTTGCATGTGCACTGGTTAGGGCCTACCCCGACACCGCCTGGCAGCGTGTTCGGGCCAGGCGCGGGGGCTCCTATCGGTGCAACAAACCCTGGGTCTGTTTCCTAGACCATGCACATGCCTAAGATCAAGATTACAACCAGACCAAGCAGAAGTGCTCAGCTCTTTGAAGAATTAGAGTGCAGATGAAGAAGACCAAGTCAAGCCAAAAGTGCAAGACACCACTAAGGGAAGACCTCCCTTGCCAGGCAGGCGAGCCTGGCAAGGTCAAGGTTACCCGGAAGCAAACCTTAAGACCGTCCCGGCAGGCCTGCCAGGCCCTATAGAGGCTGTCGACGTTCTGATAATGGGGGTACCCAGACTTGCCTGCCTATGGCCCACGGCGTGGCTTCATCAATGGCCTGGTACGGCCCAGCTTCAGCATCGACAACTCAAAACCCTTGCTAGGGGCCAAGCCTCGCGAGGCGGACGACACCAAGACCTCCACAAGGAGCGGCCTCCTCACGCTGCCTCCCGAGGAGCAGAGATTTCTATGCGGGCTTCACCTCGTGAGGCTCGGATGACGTGAGGCATGAAGACCAAGGCCAGGAGGGTGCCAGCGGGTGCAGTGTACCAGTTTCCTCTTTGGTGCTAAGGAGGCAAGCGCAGGTGCGGAGTCCCGAGGAATCAGCCGAAGGTTTCCATTCTGGTGCAACAAGACCAAGACCACCAGGATGGCAGGATGGAGGTCATCGGTCATCGCCGAGCCCACCACAACATCACGACTAGAGGCTTTTGCGAGCGAAGACTACTTTTGTCAGGATAGCATGTACTAGTTGTCTCCCTTCAAATTTGGCCGTTGTGGGATCCCTTCCCACCTTCATTTTGGGAAGAGGACCAAGGCCACTATAAACTAGACTTAGCCACCACCATAGAAAGGGGATATCCATTCCATCCTCATAGTCACCAGCTCACTCGAGTGTAAGAACACTCCTCCTCTTGAGGTTGTTCCCCCACTTTACTAGTTCATCCTCGGCCCCTCGAGGCCAATCCACCACAAAGTAGGAGTAGGGTTTTACACCACAAGTTGGCCCAAACCTGGGTAAACTGTTGTGTCTCATTTCCCTCCTGTTAATCAAGCTAGGCCAAGAGATTGGCGAGTAGGTAGACTGGGGAGGTTGAGTTCTTCGCACGCACCCTAGAGTTCGAACCTCTCAAGGGACTACGGAACCCGAAATTCGACATTTGGCACGCCGGGTAGGGGTGCATCGAAGATCTGCCTCTCCACCCATTGTGTTTCGCTGTTCGGCTCCCATGGCAGACGCTGCTCCACCGACCAGGCCGACGCACACTCACGGAGGAGCTGAGGGCCTCCGAGCTTTCACCCCCGGCCATGCGGTGGGTGCAGTGGCCACCCAAATTTAGGTCGGAGCTGTCGCCCCGATATGACAGCGCGGCGGACCCGGCAGGTTTTCTCCAAGCGTACGAGGAAGCCGTGTTGGCAGCCGGCGGCGACGGCAAGGTCATGGCCAACTTGCTTCCCATGGCTCTCACAGGTGCGCCACGCGCCTGGCTGCTTAGCTTGCCAGGGTCTCCTATAGCCTCCTCGGAGAAGTTGTGCATCCTCTTCATCGCGCGCTTCACGGCGCCGGTGCCCCACACCATCATAGACCTCCTCGGTCGTTCGTAGGAGCCACCCTTGGGCCGCCACGTCAAGCAGTTTTTCCGCCAGGTGGGCACCGCTCACGTATAGTAGGGAGCCCTCCAGGCTGGGCAATGCCTAAGGCCGACCTCACCTTCGACTCGAGGGACCACCCCGCGATCACCGCGGAGCTGGCGCGCTCCCGATGCTCTGCACTCACACCATATGCAATGTAGCGGTCACCAAGACCCTTATCGACAGTGGAGTCAGCCTCAATGTGCTCTCGATGGAAGCATTCGGCTTGCTTCACGTGCCCCATGGCCGTCTGCGCCCACCAAGCCCTTCTCCGGAGTCTTCGACGGCTCCACCTGCCCCCTAGGGCAGATCCGCCTCCCTATCACCTTCGGCACCCGTGACAACTACCGCACTGAGCTAATCGACTTCGACATCGCCCGCATCTGCCTCCCATACAATGCTATCCTTGGGTACCCTGCCTTGGCCAAGTTCATGGCAGCAACTCATCCTACCTACAACCTTATGAAGATGCCGGGAAGCAGCAGCGTCCTCACTGTCGCGGGGGACAAAAAGAAAGCATTGTTGGCCCTCAAGCTAGCCTTCAGGGCCACGGCGGCCGCGCGGCCCGGTGAGGAAGGAGCCCCGACAAAGAAGAAATAGTAGTTCTCTCAAGATCGTGTTGAGACGAAGCAGGAGCTGGTCGACGAGGACGGGGCATCAGGCGCCACCTTCACCATAGGAGCCGGCATCCCTCTAGATCAAGAGGAGGCGTTGGACCGCTTCTTGCGCACGAACAAGGATGTGTTTGCATGGGAGCCTAAGGACCTAGTTGGAATCCCGAGGGGGTAATCGAGCATCACTTGAGGGTGTGCCCCAATGTACGTCCGGTGAAGCAGAAGGCGCGACGGCAGTCTGCAGAGAAGCAGTCGTTCATCATCCAAGAACCCCGCATGCTGCAAGAGGGAGGTGCGGTACCCAGAGTGGCTGGAAAACCCGGTTATTGTCCCCAATAAAGGCGGGAAGGAGCGTATGTGCATCGATTTCACCAACCTCGACAAGGCTGGCCCTCAAGACCCCTTCCTGCTTCCACGCATTGATCAAATCATCGACTCCACCGCCGAGTGCGACCTGTTGTGTTTTCTGGACGCATTCTCAGGCTACCACCAAATCAAGATTGCAGTGCAGGATGTTGAGAAGACAGCTTTCTTGACCCTGTGCAGGGTGTATTGCTACACCTACATGTCGTTTGGGCTGCGCAACACTAGAGTAACCTTCCAGCGGTTGATGCACATCGCTCTGGGCCAGCATCTCAAAGGAACACCGAGGCCAATGTCGACAACATAGTGGTGAAGTCTCGGGAGGCAAGGACCCTTATTGAAGACCGGGAAGGGACCTTTGCCAACCTGCGCAAGGTGGATCTGTGTCTCAATCTAGAGAAATGTGTGTTTGGTGTCCCCTTCGGCAAGCTACTGGGCTTCCTGGTGTCGCACAGGGGGATCGAGGCCAACCCGGAGAAAGTCAAGGCGATAGAAAGGATGAGCCCACCACAAACCCTCATGGAGATGCAGAAGCTGGTGGGATGAGTGACCTCGCTGGGGCGCTTCATCTCCAAGCTGGGGAAACACGCCCTCCCATTCTTCAAGCTGATGAAGAAAAAAGGACCATTCGAGTGGACTCTGGAGGCTGACGCGGCATTCCAAGACCTCAAGAAGTACCTCACCAGCCCGCCGGTAATGGTAGAACCATGTACCGTCAAGCCCTCGGTGCTTGTCAGAGTAAATTACCACTAGTAGCCTCGTCAGCCCCCCTTGGTATTTCAAGACATCGGGGCCGACTACGCCCCTCACACCTCCCGAACAAACGACTGTTCCCTTAAGCCGGCTGGTCGAAGCAGCCGGCTGCTAGAAGGCAGTAGGATACCAGAAGGCAGCTATGAGGCGGTCGGCTTCTAACAGGCGGCCCCTCATGCCCTTAAAGTTTGCACCCACATAACTATGACGGGACGGGGTGTGGCTATAGTGCAACCTGCCACCCCAAATCCTGGGCTGAGTGCGGCTACTGTACGGGCGTACCTGGCGGACGCCCCCCCACCCGGTGGGGTACTGTAGCCACGCTGCCCATGACATCACCTGTCACCTAGGGAGCTATGCTCCCATGATGGCCTGTTGGTATGGCATGTAGGCGGCGTGCCCTAAATGTCGGCGAGCCCTAGAAGGAGGCAACGGGGGTGGGCCGCCTCCCAGCAGGTGGCCTCCTCCCCCCTCGAAGTCCGTGCGTCCTTAACCAGAGGACACGAGGAGTGGCAATAGTGAACGCCCATCAGGCAGCGGTACTATACCCATGCTTCCCCCGACAAAGTATCCATCATCAGTAGCGAGGCTATAGTTTGAAATGATCAACCAGACCCGCAAAAGGTGGGCGCGGCCTATTGTCTGAGTACACGACGGCCGACGGGACCCACCAAGTGACAAGCCCCAACAGCCGGCGGAGAATCCGGTGTTTAGAGAGACTGACGGCTAGGTCGTACATCTGGCCGGATTACCATTGTACCCCTGGGGTTAGGCCTATATAAACCCCCAGGCCACCCATGGAAATGGTTCAGAACCTCAAGACACACACACATAGAGAGGGGAAGTAGGGCTAGCCTTGTTCTTCTTCCTCCTCAGGCTAAACAGCTCAAGGAGAAATCTTGTAGCTACCATTGTTGAGATAGTGATCATGCGGAGACCCTGCAGAGCAGGACTAGGGGTGTTATCTCTTGGAGAGCCCCGAACCTGGTAAGATCCGCAGGCGTATGCGATCTCACTCACTCCCGCTTCTAGAGCCCGGCGACGTACACCTGTCCCTCTCCATGATTAGCCATCCTTTGGCATATGTCGCATCACAACCCTGACATTTGGTGCCCACCATGGGGCTAGGTGCACCGTTGTCCGGAAACACGTTCTGGACGGGAACCCTTTTCCTTCCCAGCGAACGCAGCCAGTCCGGCACGCCGGATGGCGTGTGCATCGACATGCTACACGACGCAGAAGCCACTTGGGCCGCGAGTAATCTCACTGACCTCGTTGGCGGGATCCGTCTTTCCGATGAGCCTCCACCCGACATAGAAGCAACCCGCTCCGAAAGCTGCATCGTCGACCTCCTTGGCAAGATCGTCATCACCAATGAGCCCACCTTCGACATAGAGTCTGTTGGCTCCACCGACCCGATGCTCGTCGACTTCGACGTGGCGTCCCCCGATTCCTTCCCCGCCAACATGGTGATCATCGACGACCCACTCCCTCCCGCGCTCAGCAATGCCAGCACCAGCACCGTCACGGAGGTGTTGGTCATCGGCCACAATGAAGCCCCTGCTGGGGCTGCTCGCGACCAGCTGCAGGCGGTAGTGCGGGGCTTATCCGCACCCGTTGAAAAGAACGTAGACAGAACAACATTGGAGGCTTTCCGCGTCTCGCTCCTCGAAAGCGCCTAGAACCTGGCAGCCATGAGGCGCCTCAGCGAAGCCTAGCAGCGCGAGATCGACCGCGTTGTTTGTGGCATGCTAGCTGCTGGCGGGCCAAGCCGGCTGGGCATCGTTCGGCAGTGTGGTGCGGCCATCGCCGGCATGATGGGAGCCGACCGCCCCATCTACGCCATGTCTTTGGAGAACTTGCTTGCTGCCCAGGCGGCAGCAGATGAACTGGATCACCTGGAGGGTGACGAGCGATGCTGCATGACGGAGTGCGTACAGCAGCTCCTCGATGCGGCCGCATAGCAAGAAGCTGACCGCCGCATGGCAGAACCCGGCCTCCATGCCGAGAACCTCCCCCCCTGCCGAGAACACGACGCGACTTCCTAGATGCCAACAGCCGGCGCCTGGCGACCGAAGAGACCCCGAGCCGGCTGCTAGTCGCAGCCGGACTCGCGTCACCATCGAGCGCGACCAAGACGGCTGCCCTCGAGCAGTCAAACAGCGGGGCGATCGTCCGCCTCCCTCGCGCAGGGAGAGGCGCGTCTCCCCAGTGGCTTTTGAGCACCCGACTCTCGGAGGCCGGCTAGGCCCCCATGAAGGAGTCAGAGAAAACGAAGCCCTCCATCGGATCGACCAACTGGCTCGATCCCTGGTGGTAGAAGAAGAAGATGCAATTGGCCCGCCCTGTTTCGGCCCCCGCATTTGCGACGAGCCCTTCCCCAAAGGGTTCTCGCTCCCCTAAGATTCGCCCAAGTACAACGGCTCCGTGAAGCCGGAAGATTGGTTGGTTGACTACTCCACCGCTGTCAACATAGCAAACTGCAACAAGCACGTTGCCATGAAGTACGTTCCGCTAATGCTCCAGGGCATGGCCCGGACATGGCTGAACAGCCTCAAGCCCTACAACGTCAGCAGCTGGCTGGACTTCACTGAAGTCTTCATCCGCAACTTCACCAGCACTTGCAAGCGACCGTCCAAACCTCGCCAGCTCTATCTGTGCGTGCAAGGCCCGACCGAGTCCACCCACGAGTACCTGACGCGGCGGGCCAAAGTGCACAACTCCTGCGAGGGGGTGCACGAGGTGCAAGCCATAGAATACTTCACTGCCGGGTGCCAGGAGGACATACTACTCAAACATCGACTTCTCTCGACGAGCCGACTACACTTGACGAATTGCTGATCATAGCAGACAAGTACGCCATTGCCAACTTCTCCATGAAATCAGAGCTCTGAGTGGACGCGTCTAGGAAAGTGCTCCCTCCGACTCCTCACACGCCGACTGGTGATAACAGTTGGCGACAGCAATAGAATGACAACAAGCACAAGGCCCCGCAGCCGGCTCCCACCAACCAGCAAGTGGCGACAGTTGAAGACCAGTAGCCGGAGGGTCAGCCCGGCCCCAAGCGTCAGAAGGGTGGCAAGCCTGCTTGGCTGCCCGCCTTCTCATATGAGAAAACCCTCGATGCTCCCTACAAGTTCCATAGCGGTGCGAACCCATCCAACCAAACCACCCGGAAGAGCCACTGGCTCACCCGAATCACCAAGGGTGAAGGACTGCCGCCTCCACCTGCCGGCCAGCCGGCTTCGCCTCCTCCATAGCCGGAGGTCCGCCCTGTTGCCGCCGTCCAAGATGAATACCCCAAAGAATATGAAGCCTATGTCGTCTTCACCAGTATGGCCGACGACAGGCACAACCGGTGTCAACAACACCAAGAGGTGAATGTTGTCACTTCTGAAGCCCCAGAGTTCATGCACTCGTCCGAGAAGCCCATCAGCTGGAGCCGTGCAGACCACCCAGAGGTGATGCCTTCTCCGGGTTCCTATGCCATGGTGTTGGATGCCACCTTTTCAACAGATAGGCGAGCTGCTCGTTTCTCCCGAGTCCTGATAGACGGCGGTAGCAGCATCAACATCCTCTATCGTGACACCATGGAGAAACTGCACATCAAAGAAACACAACTCGAGCCCATTTGGACTGTTTTCCATGGCATTGTACCTGGCCTTTCCTACTCACCAATCGGCATGATCAAGATAGATGTCCTCTTCGGAGACAAAGATCACTTCCGCCGAGAGCCAATTTGGTTTGAGGTGGTTGACCTAGAGAGCCCTTACCACACGCTCCTAGGCCGACCAGCTCTAGCCAAGTTCATGGTGGTGCCGCACTATGCCTACCTCAAGATGAAGATGCCTGGTACCAAGGGCATTATCACTATAGCCGACGACTACAAGAAGTTGACCGCCTGTTCTACTACTAGCAGCCGGCTAGCCGAGTCCCTCATGATTGCCGCTGAGAAGAAGCTCCTTGACCGGCTTGAGGCCATGGCCAGCAAGCAGTCGGACCTGTCACCAGACCCTAAGGAGTTGGAAGCCCCGGATTCTTTCCAGCTGGCCAAAGAAACAAAGAAGATCACCTTGGACCCCGACCACCCGGAGAGGCACGCTATCATGGGGACCAACCTCGATAACAAATAGGAAAGCGAGCTCGTCCATTTTCTTCGTGAGAATTACGACATCTTCGCATGGTCTCCCAAGGACATGCCGGGTGTTCTGACGGATTTCGTCGAGCACAAGCTACATGTCAGATCAGATGCAAAACCAGTCAAGCAGCCCCTCCGCCGCCTGTCAGAAGAAAAAAGGAAGAATTGTTGGTGAAGAGATAGCCCGACTCCTAGCAGCCGGCTTCATTATGGAAGTGTTCTTTCCAGAATGGCTTGCCAACCCAGTCCTTGTGCTGAAGAAGAATAACAAGTGGCGCATGTGCGTTGACTACACCAGCCTCAACAAAGCCTGCCCCAAAGATCCATTTGCTCTACCCCGGATTGATTAAGTGATAGACTCCATAGCCGGATGCGAGCTCCTGTCTTTCCTTGATGCCTACTCCGGCTACCACCAGATCAAGCTGAACCCGACCGATTGGCTGAAGAAATGCCTTCATCACACCATTCGGAGCCTTCTGCTACCTGACCATGACATTCATCTTGAGAAATGCCGGTGTCACCTTTCAGCGTTGCATGCAGAAGTGCCTCCTCAAGCAACTCGGCAGAAATGCCCACGTCTACGTAGATGACATTATGGTGAAGAAGGAGAACCGTGGTATCTTTTTGGAAGATCTCAAGGAGACCTTTGACAATATGCGTTGTTTTCAAATCAAGCTCAACCCAGAAAAGTGTGTCTTCGGAGTCCTAGCCGGTCAGCTCCTTGGCTTCCTTGTCTCAGAATGCGGCATCGAGTGCAACCCTATGAAGATCAAGGCCATTGAGCGGATTGAGAGACCCACCCGACTGCGTGACGTCTAGATGTTCACCGGCTGCTTGGCGTCTATCAGCCGCTTCATCAGCCGGCTTGGTGAGAAGGCTCTTCCACTGTACCAGTTAATGAAGAAAACCACTCACTTCGAGTGGAACAACAAGGCGGATGAGGCCTTCCTACAGCTCAAGAAAATGCTGCTATGCCGCCTGTCCTGGAGGCTTCGGCTGCTAAGGAGCCCATGTCCCTCTACATCGCTGCCACCAGCCGGGTGGTCAGCACTGTCATTGTGGTAGAGCGTCCAGAGGACGGAAGAGCATAGCCGGTTCATAGGCCTATGTACTACCTGAGTAAGGTGTTGTCAGCCACAAAGCAGAATTAACCCCACTACCAGAAGATGTGCTACGGCGTGTACTTCTCCACCAAGAAGCTCAAGCAATATTTCCAAGAGCACTCCATCACGGTCGTCTATACTGCTCCACTGGCCTAGATCATGGGCAGCAGAGATGCATTAGGCCAGGTGGCCAAATGGGCCATCGAGCTGGCCCCCTACACCATCTTCTACCAGCCATGCACCACCATCAAGTCCCAAGCGCTGGCCGATTTCCTCGTCGACTGGGCCGAGACCCAATATCTCCCACCAGCTCCAGACTCCACTCATTGGCGGATGCACTTTGATGGCTCAAAGATGCGAACCGGTTTGGGAGCCGGCATTGTCCTCACTTCTCCCAAAGGTTGCAACCTTAGATACACGCTGCAAATTCACTCTGCCGCCTCCAACAATGTGGCCGAGTACGAGTCGCTTGTACACGGACTCTGCCTGGCCAAGGAAATTGGCATCCGCCAGATTCTGTGCTACGGCAACTCGGACTTGGTGGTCCAGCAATCATCTAGCGACTGGGATGCCAAGGATGCAAACATGGCGAGCTACCGCTTCCTCGTCCAGCAGATCAGCGGATACTTTGATGGGTGCGAGTTCCTTCACGTGCCACGAGCCGACAACGAGCAAGCTGATGCCCTGGCACGGATCGGCTCTAGCCGCCAAGCGATACCAGCTGGCGTCTCCCTCCAGTGCCTCCGCAAGCCGTCTATCAAGCCTTCGTCAGAATCAGCGTCCATCTTCGTACCGGCTGCACCCGGAATAGTCGGATCCGACTTCGGGGCTACAGCAGCCGGCCCGGGGACTTTGGCAGGCGACTCGGGGGCTACCGCAGGTGGCCTGGGGACTTCGGCAGGCGGCACGGAGACAGCGGCAGTCGAACCGGCCCAGAGATTTCTGAACCCGGCCCGAGGGCTGCAGTAGTCGGCCCGGGGACTTCAACATCACAGCAAGCGGCGGCCGACTCCAACCCACCGCCTCCCAACCCAACTGCCCTCGTACCAGTGGCCGTGATGACGGTGGTCGAAGCACCACCATGGGCGCAGCCCATCCTCAACTTCCTGGTGAGCCGCGAGCTACCAACCATCGAGATCCTGGCACGGCAAGTGCAACGCCGGGCAGTAGCATACACAATAGTAAATAGAGAGCTTGTCAGGTGCAGCGTGACTGGCATTTTTCAGTGTTGCGTCGAGCGAGAGAAGGGCAAAGCAATCCTCAGATACATTGATCAAGGCGAGTGCGGCCACCACGTGACCTCCAGATCCCTTGTTGCCAAAGCTTTCTGCCATGGTTTCTTCTGGCCGGCTGCTTTGGATGACGCTAAAGACTTGATCAAGAAGTGCAACGGATGCAAATGTTTCAGCTCTAAGTAACACCTGTCGGCTTCTGCACTCAAGGCCATCCCCCTCACTTGGCCTTTCGCCGAATGGGGGCTGGATATGGTGGGCCCATTCAAGACAGCACGAGGCGGCATGACTCATCTGCTGGTCACTATAGACAAATTCACCAAGTGGATTGAGGCAAAGCCAATGAAGAAACTGAATGGTCTGACTGCTGTGACCTTTATCATGGATATCACCGCCCGGTACGGAATATCGCACAGCATCATCACCGACAACTGCACAAACTTTGCCAAAGGTGGCTTGGCCCGTTTCTGTGTGACACAGGGCATCTGACTCGACTTAGCGTATGTTGCCCATCCGCAGTCAAACAGCCAAGTCAAGCGAGCAAACGGTATCATCTAGTCCGGCATCAAGCCCCGACTTGTCGAGCCACTACAGTGCTCGGCCGCCTGCTGGATTGACGAGCTGCCGGCCATACTTTGGTGTCTCCGGACCATGCCGAACAAATCAACCGGCTTCACTCCTTTCTTCCTTGGGTACGGGGCCGAGGCCGTCATCCCAACTAACATCGAGTTTGACTCGCCTCGCGTTACCATTTACACGGAGGCAAAAGCAAAGGAAGCATGAGAAGATGGGGTCGGCCTATTGGAAGAGGGTCGACTGCTAGCACTCAGTCAGTCCGCCATCTCCCAGCAGGGCCTGTGCCGCTACCATAGCCAGAAGGTCAGGCCTCGATCTTTCCTAGAGGGAGACCATGTGCCCGACTGATCCAGCGAATAGTCGGCCCGCACAAGCTCTCGGCCCCGTGGGAGGGCCATTTTGTCATCAGCAAAGCTTTGGGAAATGACTCCTACTACCTCATAGACGGATAGAAGCCTAGGACGTGCAAGAGGGACTATTCCAGCAAGGAGACGGAGTGCCCATGGAACGCAAATCTCCTTCAAAGATTTTACAGTTATTGCAATATGTACCACACTACCTTTTGTATTAAGAGCAAATACATCGGGTCCCTCGAGGAGCCCTCAGGGGCTACCCTTTTATCTATATGATAAGATTATTCCTATGAATGCATTATTCTTTTCTTCCTTCCGCCTGGCACCGGGTCCGACTAGTCAGCCCGGGGGCTCGCCGCCTTGTCCTATGCCAATAAGACCTGCTGTCGGACAAATAGTGTGCCGACATCTAAGCCCTCTCTTTCCATAAGCCACAGCTCACAGAGCGACTGTCCGGCTGGCAAGAGCTAAAGCCGGGATAAGATGTCCACATGAAAAATGACTAAGGAAAAAAATAGGCATAGGACAAGCTGGCTTCTTACCTCACCGCCCGGCTGCTGAGCAGCCGGCCGGCCGGCTTCTCACTTGACTTGCTATGTTCTAGGCAGCCAAAGTACTTGTCTATCCTAAAAAACTTCCAAGTCCATGACCCAGGCACAAACCACGGAGCGGCTGTCCGGCTAGCAGGGCGGCAGCCAAAGGGAAGACGGCAAAGGAAAAAAGCCAAAATAGAACAGAGAAGCAAGGCAGTGTAGAACCTCGCAAAGCACACGTTTGTGTGAGAATTAATTTACATAGAAAGGCTCACAGTCAGAATTCAACAAAGTTTGAATACACCCCGCAAGTGGAACTACGCGAATTTAACAAGCTTGTTCGAAAGATTACAAAAGCAGGAAGAAATAAGATAAAACTGGCCGCCTAGGCCATAGGAGCAGCAGGCAGGTCCGGCAGGTTGGTGGAGGCGGCGGCGCCGGCTGGTGGAGTGGCCGACTGGAGAGTCTCCGCTGGTCAGCGTCAGCAGCAGTCGCACACGGCTCGTTACTTGAGGCTCGATCAGGCTGAGGCTGGCCGTCCGCTCCGTCTTCCGGCACGTCGTCTTCGCCATCCTCGCCCTCCTCATCTTTGCCTTCATCGCTGGAGGCAATCTCCTCTGCCGAGTCGTCCTCATCGTTCGGGTTTAGCCCGAACCAGTCGGGCGGCACTGCGGCGCCCCTCTCATCTAGCTCGGGGGCGAAGACATTGGTGTCGGCGTACTCGGCAGGCGCCGCTGTGCGCTGAGAAAGAGTAGGATCGAAAGTATGTCTAGAGGGGGGTGATTAGACTACTTGACCAATTAAAAATCTAGCCTTTTCCCAATTTTAGTTCTTGGCACATTTTAGCAACTTAGCACAAACAAGTAATCAACCTACACATGTAATTCTAAGAGTATAGCAGCGGAATGTAAAGAAATTGCATATGAGGGTAAAGGGAGGAGTTTGAGGGAGCAAACGCAATGTTGACACGGAGATTTTTGGCATGGTTCCGATAGGTGGTGCTATCGTACATCCACGTTGATGGAGACTTCAACCCACAAAGGGTAATGATTGCGTGAGTCCACGGAGGGCTCCACCCACGAAGGGTCCACGAAGAAACAACCTTGTCTATCCCACCATGGCCGTCGCCCATGAAGGACTTGCCTCACTAGGGTAGATCTTCACTAAAAAGGCGATCTCCTTGCCCTTACAAACTCCTTGGTTCAACTCCACAATCTTGTCGGAGGCTCATAAGTGACACCTAGCCAATCTAGGAGACACCACTCTCCAAGAAGTAACAAATGATGTGTTGATGATGAACTCCTTGCTCTTGTGCTTCAAATGATAGTCTCCTCAACACTCAACTCTCTCTCATAGGATTGGATTTGGTTGAAAGAATATTTGAGTGGAAAGCAACTTGGGGAAGGCTAGAGATCAAGATTTATGTGGTTGGAATGAAATATCTTGACCTCAACACAAGTGTAGGTGGTTCTCTCTCAGAAAATATGTATTGGAAGTGTAGGCATGTTCTGATGGCTCTCTCTTCAAATGAAGAGTGGGTAGAGGGGTATTTATAGCCTCCACACAAAATCTAACCGTTACACACAAATCACCAAACTCGGTGGGACCGAATCATGAAACTCGGTCAGACCGATTTAGTTCAAAATGTGAATGTTAGGATCCTCGATGGGACCGACATGTCAACTCGGTGGGACCGATTTCGTTAGTGTTAGGGCATAACGTAATCTCGGTGAGACTGATTACACAAACTCGGTGAAACTGATTTTGGTAATGGACTAACAAAGAGTTGGTCAGGCAAACTCGGTGGGACCGATTCACTCATCTCGGTTGGACTGAAGTGTTACGAAAGGGAAACAAAGAGTTTACATTGCAATCTCGGTGGGACCGATTGCTCATCTCGGTTGGACCGAAACGTTATGAAGGGAAACAGAGAGATTACAATCCCATCTCGGTGAGACGGAGATCCCTATCGGTGAGACCAAAAATACTACGGTTTCTGGCAGTGGCTAGGTCAACTGAACTCGGTGGCGCCGGATAGAAAGAATTGGTGGGGCTGAGTTGGATATTTGGTGTGGGACATATGTGGATATGAGAAAGTAGTGGAGGGTTTTGGAGCATATCACTAAGCACTTTGAGCAAGCACCTCATTAAGCAACACATCGTCCCTTCTTAATAGTATTGGCTTTTCCTATAGACTCAATGTGATCTTCGATCACTAAAATAGAAAATGTAGAGTCTTGTACTTTGAGCTTGAGCCAATCTTTTATCCTTAGCATTTTGAAGGGTCCACTTTCTAATCCATGCCATGCCAACCATTGAGCTTTCCTAAAATATTCATCTTGGAATAGCATTAGCTCAATGAGCTATATGTTGTTAGGAATTACCAAAACCACCTAGGGATAGTTGCACTTTCAATCTCCCCCTTTTTGGTAATTAATGACAACATATAGATCAAAGCTTCGACAAATGATAAATAAGATTGAAAAACATCATCGCTTTGAGAAGTATGTGATAAGCAAGAGCTCCCCCTAAATTTGTGCATTATTTAAAATTTTCTTTTGAATGCAAATGCGCAATCGGTTAGGATCATGGGTTACTCTTCCATGTCACATGCATCTTGGTGGAGCGCTCAAAATGATAGAGATTAAAATCATTCACTCATAACCAAGCAAGTGAATGATCATATAAGAGATATAAAAGATAGCATCATTCAACCAAACATTAAGGGTAGCATATGATCAAACACATGATCAACAAGTATCTCACAAGTAGCTCACACAAGAGCTCACGCAAGCACACAAAAAAGTTTCAAACAAAATAGCAAGAGAGATAAAAACCAACACTCTCTCTCGAAGCCTATGATCTATACATTTTTCTCCCCCTTTGGAAACAAGTTAACAAAAAGTTCAAAAATGCATAGTTCTATACGACGATCAGGCTTGATCTTCGGGAGGTGGTGTAGAGAGAACCCTAAGGACAAAGGCTTACGATGAAGTAGTTGGAGCTGATGGAGTGGGTGCTGGAGGTGGAACTGGAGATGTGGCTGCTGGTGCTGACACTGAAGCTCGAGTATCTGTCACGGGCACTGCAGCAGACCTTGGACCTCGTGGAACTCGCTTGAAAGCATCAGTAGTAGACTTGCCCTTCGTCTCCTCTGCTTCCTCCTGTAGCTGCTCAACTGCAGTTTGGATCTCAGTTACCTTGACATCTAGATCATAGAACTTTTGCTCGACGATCCTCTCCAAACTCTCCTGGTTCTTTGTCAGGGTGGCCAAGCCCTTCTCAATCCTCAGGGTGGATTGGATCAGATATCCAAGTTGATCTTGTTTGGATTTCGAGAACACTTGAGATGCCTCTTCTACAGTTGGCATCTTTGCGGCTTTCTCTGCCTTTGCCTTCTCTCTCTACTCATGTGCTTGAGCTGAAGATGGTTCATTTTCATCCATCACCACAGTGTTGTCTTAAAATTCATGATAGATGGGCAGGTGCTCTTTGTCCAAAAGATGTGTCGGTGCCCATCTTTGAGTTAATGAGCTCCTGAATTTGTGGAGCATACCCACAACTCCTCTTCTGATCAGCAGCAGTCCTCTTGATTGTCTCAACAATCAGGCTCATGACCTTGAACTTCTGTGTGACATCAAATATGTGCAGCAAGTTTATAGCATGTCCTTTGATCATCTTGTGATCACCTGGCTTGGGTAGCAGTGTGTGCCTTAATATCCAGTTTATGGTAGACAGACCAGACAACAAGTAGTGGACAGATCCAAACTTGTGCGTATCCAAGGCAGCATTTGGGATCTCCTTGTACATGTTGGCCATAGTGTTGTGGTCTTTCTTTTTCTCTGCATAAACATCCAAGTCATCCTCACTTTCTTTTGGGGCATTGATCAACTGAGCCCATTCATCAAATGTGGATTGGTACCTAGTACCCTTAGACATCCATACAATCTTCCCATCTGGATAGAAGTGGGCAGTGGAGTAGAACTGCATGATCAGCTCATCATTCACCTGGTGAGCTTTTGTGCAACGAATTCATCAACTCCACATGCCTTAAAACCGTCATACACTCCAGGATAGTGATATTCATTCTTCTGGATGTACTCCTAGTCTACCCATTTCATGTCACACACAATGGGCTTCTTGTCAAGCAACACTGTCTCATAGAAGTCCTGCTGTTCCTTAGTGTGAAACTTGTAGTCCACAGCAGTTCTTCTCCTGGTAGCATATGGATCTGACTCTCTCCATATTCTCAATCCTGCATCCTTCCTGATTTTCATGTTTTCTGCGACTGGATGTGCATCATTGTGGTCAGGGATCTTGGGTTTCAGCTTCCTTAGCACTTGAGTTTCTTCTTCTTCAGCAGCAGCTTCAGGCACTAGGGCCTTGTTCTTTTCCTCAACAGAAATGTTTCTAGTGCTTCTATTGTGCTTCTGAGCTGGAGCAGCTGCCTTGGGAGCAGCTTTGGGCTTAGATGGAGCAGCCCCTGATCTAATTGCATCTCCCATGAGCTTTTGAGCTTTGGGTGCTGGTGCAGCATCCTCTTCCTCTTCAACATCATCTCTCATAATTGATGATCTGCCAAGCACTCTGGCAGTGGTCTTCTTGACCCTTTCCTTCCTTTTCTTGCCTTCTCCAACTACCTCTTCAGATGGCTTGGAGGTTTCAGTAGTAGATGCTCAGGCCTTAGACATGGGGACTCTTTTTGCTGGTGCCTTCTTATGCATCCCTGGCCTGACTGTAGCAGCTGAGCCATACTCCTTTTTCAGCACCTTTTTCTTGGAGATAACTTCTTCCTCAACAGCCACATAGTCCTCATCCTCTGAATCTGAGGTCTTCTCCTTTCTTGTTCTGGTGGCTGCCTTTGGCAAGTTACTTGGTGTGCTCATGTTGCCATCATCAGATGAACTAGAGGGACTAGTGCCCTCACTCAGTTGAATCCTGCTCCTCAGACTTGTTCTGGCTATCACTTTGGTCAGACATCATGCAGGCAAACTGTCAGCAGACCCTGTGAATAGATTATAGATGAGGTAGAGTAGATGAGTATCACAAAGTATAGGAGTTTTGCAAAACAATTGACTCAAAAACTTAGTTTTAGTTATTCACAGAAAGCATTTCGGATCTACCGATTTGTAAACTCGGTGATACCGAAGCAGTTTTTGGAACCTAAACTAGTGAACTCGATTAGACCGAGTCACAGTTCAGTGGCACCGAGACTGCTAGGGTTTCACAGAGAATTGAACTCGGTCACACCAATTTGCAATTTTTGGTCAGACCGAAAACGCGTGTGCTCCGGCCTAAGCCAAAATCGGTGAGACCGATTTCCACAACTCGGTCGGTCCGAGATGAATTTAGCGGAGACCTAACCCTAAATTTTCAAATCAAAACTAATCTACGGGATGTTTTCGCTGGACGGGATGATTTCATTCATGACAAGAATCATGGCAAAGCAATGTGCTAATAATCGGAGTTAAGGATTAGCACAATGATCAAGTTTGTACCCTAGTTCGGCGACGAACTTGCTACAGCGGCAACGGCGGTGAAGATTTCTGTTGACGGCGGCGGAGACCAGCGGCGGGAGGTCGCTGGCGACGAGAGGACGATCCGTTGACCTGAGGAGGCAGAGTAGGTTATGCGCGGGCGAGGAGGTTCGGAAAAATTTCCAAATTTTGGCCCGTCGGTATATATAACCTGACCCTGTCGGTGTGACCGAGTGGAACGACTCGGTGGCACCGAGATGCAAAACTGCAGGCAGTTACTGCAACTCGATGTGACCGAAAGGTTCTAATCGGTTGCACCTAGATTGAAAACCCTAAATTAACTTAGTGACTCGGTAGGACCGAAAAGGATGAATTGGTCAGACCGAGATGCACAAAGAGGTTTTGGAGGTTTAAGTCTATGACGAATCGGGAACTCCGAGTGCTTCTCAAACAGACTGGTTCGAATCTGACTTGATCAAACTTTGTGATGTAGCATGAATAGAGTTTGAGAAGAGAAAATCATAGATAGCTAGAGAGAGTTCTTAGGCATTATTATCCATCCATTTGGCAAAAGAGAAATATCCAAACAATCAAAACAACAAATGGATGTCCTCGAATAAGCAAAATATGCAACCAACATGCTCACACAATAAAATGGCAAATGAAATATGTGACAAAGCATGCACAAACACTCTAGCATCAATCAAGCAATTTGGCGATGACTAGGTCATCTATATATGATTATATTGACTTAGGAGTCAAATGAGAACATTTGATCATAGGTCATACTCATCGTTTAAGCACAAGTGGGGTTACCACGTTTACATAAAGCATTGTTGTGTTCATACCATTAGAGTTGCTTTACCTCAATTGGTTAGAGTAATGCTCCCCCTAGATGTGATATCCCCCCTAAGAGGGATGAACTAACCTTGGGTTTTGTCGATGATGACTTCATGTAGGTGTTGAAGATGTAGATGCTCAATGTTGATGTAGATCATTTGGAGCAATCCTTTGGAGTGAGCTACACTTTCAATACCTACACGGGTTAGTCCCACAAGGAACAAACAAGGATCTCTACTCCTATGGAGCAGTTCGTAGTCTCCGCCGGTCAATTTTCGTCCCACCAGAGACGGGTTTTTTCGTCCTTGATCCCACCTCCCGCTTCCCCTCGATTCCCCCCTCCGCCCTCGAACCAGGAAATAAAAATTGGTATGCTCCCACTATGTCTAGTGCTAAACCCTCCGGTTGATCGAAAAAAACTCGCTCTAAAAAAATCTACAAAAATTAACCTACGAAAATTAGCCAGACGCTCGCACCCTCGTGCCCTCGATGCACTTGCTCGCACAAGTCGCCACCGTCATTCGTTCCTACGTCGCTCAATCCCCTTGCAGCCGCCACCGATCCCCTCCCCCATCTCCCTTCCTCAAACGCCGCCGCCCGTCGCTGCCGCCCCCGCCTCCAGCCGCGGCTGTCGCACCCACCTCCAGCCGCGGCCGCCGCCCCACCTCTGGCTCGACTCCACGATCCCCTTCCTATCGATCACCCACGCCCCCACCGCTTCGCATCTGATCACCACCAGCGCCCGTGCTCTTCTGGCCACCAACCGCCATGCAGTCGTCCGCGCCGGACCTTCGCGCTGTGTTCCTCCGTGCGAGGCCGCTGCCACTGCAACGGCTCTCTCGGATCCAACACGAAGCTTGTGACGAAGGGCTTGGAGTTGGCCATGAGTGCTCAAGGTGAAGTGGCGGCATGCGTTTCTGTAGGGGGGAGGAGCGTGCATTAGGGAAGTCAGCGGCCGGACCCGAGCGCGGATGAGGCCAGGTTGCCACTTGGGGCCCATGTCGGTCAGATCCAGGCAACACATGGGAGTCAGCGTGGCGGTGGCGTAGTGCTGAGGCAGGAAGGAGGCATGGGACGACACATCGGCGGGTCATGGTGCACTGCACGAGATGAGTGACATGATGTAAACAACGCTGTAGGCGTTGATGCCACACATGTGTCATTTTCTACTACCGATACTGATTCTTGAGGGCTACTGGCACTGCCACCAGGTATGAGCAGGAACTGCCTCCATTGAGAACTCTGGGTACTGCCGCCGCCGACGACCATCGAGCACTGAGTTGGAACTACCACCATCAAGGATGACAGGCCGCCATTGAGGTTGATTGTTTTGGCCGCGCCTTCCCACTACCAGTCTGCACCATCACTGATGTATTCTGAGCAGCCGGAGAACCCCTACGGTTGCAAGATTCCTGCAACTTGTATTTGAGATGCATGCCCTAATCATCTTGGTTGTGGTCAGGTGTGGTATGTCGGAATCCCGTCAGAAGAATGTGGTACATAATAATAGTTTCATCATCTCATCTTCATGCTACTTCCAGTTAAGTAAACTTACTTCTCCTTTTGATCTATAGTTCATTTCTATTATCGGAAGCGATCTGAACTAAAATAAAATTTATGTGGTTTCTTAGCATTTTCTATCTCAAACTTTACATCATTATGTCAGGTGCTAGAAAAATAAATAACTGAGACATGTTTTAAGGAATTCAAAGATGAGTTCCCTTTGAAGAGCAAGCAATCATAGTACGGAGCAAGATGATTCGAAATAGAGGTTCCCATAATTAGAGGCAATTAAATCATATATGATGATTAGCCTAATGTGCTGCTATACCATTTAAAACATTTTTTGACCTGGGAGCAATTAGCAAACTCTGACCTCTTTGTAATGTTTGATTACCATTTATGTAGGGCTCTGTACTGCAGGACAACATATTCACTATCAATATATGGTTTATTTCCAATATAAGGTGTATGTCAAGTTATACACTGGCTACAGAAAGTGAGTGTGAGTGGTAGACTGGAAATTAAAGACTGTAACTTGATAGCATCTGGATAAATGTTAATAAAAATTGTATAAAAATAAAAAGGTTAAGTCTGCTGGTTCGAATAAGCAGTCATTTGTCTTCCTTCCACAGTTTCCACTATATGTTATTTTTATTGGTTTTTCCCTCTAGACTTCAATTTTTTTATACCATGGTGAGTTGCCTTTAGTTAGTTTATTGAATTTGATACTTCCATCAGTTCATTGCCTTTAGTTAGTTCTATAACAAGTTTCAATCAATTGTTCATCCCTACGTCAACGAATAGGTATGGAGTTGCTTATTGTTACTTCAAAGTAGCAAGACTGTGTGATGATTCCTACATAGTGATTAACATATCTATGCCATGTACATTTATTCTTTGGAACTGGAGGTAATTTCTTCTAATGATCACAAGTTATTTATGCCTCTTTTGTACTGAGACCTCTAGAAGTGGAGGGGTTGAAGAAGGTCAAGTGCAAGATGAAGATTGATAGGAAGATTTACAGCCCAATGTTGAAGTATGTAACCCATTTTGTTTGCATGTAGCTACAATCCAAGAGGAAGAAATGCAGAAGAATTTGTTCAGGCTTCGGACATGTGTGGTTGAGGAGAGAGCGACATCCAACCACTACAAACTTGACATATGTGCAAAGGTAAAAAAATCGCCCTTTTCTTGGTGCTTGTAATTTTTTATGTCTCACGGTTAGGATAATAAGTCTGCACTTTGTGATGGTTTTGTTTTTCCCAAAATAACTAATGTCACTATACATTATGATTACAATTTTGCAGGAGATATTTAGTTTGCTAACTTTATTTAGAGCTTGCTTTATGCCCATGTATAAAAGAAAAATATTTTTGGGAGTGTAATATGATATTTATGTGCCATTGCACATTTGATTTCAATTTTTTGGAGTAGAGAGATGTATATATCATGATTTAAAATTTTCCTAAGCATGTCATGGCAATTACATTTATGTTGGATCATTCTGAATTTTACTAGCCTCATTGGTAATGCCTCTTTGCATGATCATTATTATGATTTGATATTCTCTTGCACCATGAATGGGTGCCTTCGCAACCAATATAGTTGCACCTCAATCGAACAACTTGATGTTAATCTGAAGTACCAATCAGGCATCGGTTCTTCTTTACGTGTGGGCTATCTAGATCATCTTGTTTTGTGAAGACCAGGAAGGATTACCTTAAAAAGATTTACCTTTCAGGTTGCATTCTCGCTGATAGGCATTTTATAGTCATAGAATCATTGGAATTATTATGCTAGGTACTCCAAGTTGTGTTCCTACGTAATGCACTACAATTATACAAAGGCGTAATAGATTGGAATGATATGGGTCTTATTTTCTATCTGTTACTCATAATATACTTTTTAGATTTGCATCAAGTCCTGGAAACAGCCTCTTACAGAAATGTAGGGAAAGGCTGCGTACAATACACCCAAAGTGGTCGGACCCTTCTCCGGACCCTGCGCAAGCGAGAGCTACATGCACCAGGCTGCCCTTTTTTCATCTGTATTCTTGACATGTGGTTATCTCCCCTCTGTAGGTACAAGTAATACATGCAATTGTCAAGGAAAATAACATATATGTGGTGAACAACTCCTATAGGTATTATTTTTCTCTACGGTTTTAGGCAAAGAAAAACAAGATTGATGATGATTATACTAAGAGGGATAATGGGAAGCTAAAGGGAGAGTATGACACCTCTAATAGGCACATATTGTTTGTTTCAGGTAGAGTGAATGTCGGTTGTTTTACAACAGATGGGATGTCCTTCAGTTCATCTTCTATGCTATCGGTGGTAGGTGTTTCATTTGTTCTCCCCACCTCCGCCCTCTTTCTTACCCAATTGCTCTTACCTGGACTCTCCCATCTCTCCTGTCCCAGATCGACTTTGTTTGACCCTTGCAGCAAGTGGCCGTCATACCCGCCGGCGATGCGTCCGTGCCTAGCGCCTGCCACCGCGCGCCATCGCTCATTGTACACCACCTCGCCGTCCTAAGCTGAGTCCCCACGGGCCACACTCGTCAGCGGCGGCGGCGCCACCCTCATCCGGTATTTTGAGGTTTTCACGCAGATCTATTGTTCAGTCTCAGTGCAGCGTGCCTCGACTCCGCATGATGAATTTGCTAGTTGCTTGTATATTCTACTAAGATTGACGTGAGTCTTCTTGGGCCTGATTCATTCAAGGAAACTATCTACAGACAATTATTTCATTTATTTATTTGAAACCATTTTTTCTTTGAGGAGAGTATACAGAAAGACGAATAGACATGAAGAATAAGCTCCATAGCAAAGGGATTTTGGTAGTACATGCCATGTTTATGCTCACTGTTGAATAGTCTGTATATAACTATTTATGCAATACTTGGACCATAGGAGCAATTCATTCTGTATATTTTGCTAGGGATTGTGCCTTGCAGTCAATTTATAGAAGGGTGGGATGTATCACAATTTCTTTGACTTGCATTCTCTGTGATGTCAAGTAAGAAAATAGAATATATACTCTTAGAATTATCTTTTCTTTTTTTCGATGTCTCTATCTTACTTATATAATCCAATTGGCATTCGCTAGAGTTTCTGTTAATGAAACATTTATTTTGTGATGTCAGCAGGTTTTGTTGATCTACATTACGGTTTAATTCTAACACGAATTAATGTTGACTCGATTCCCTGTAGTAGGTTGAGAGGCTTCTTCTGTCAAGATTTACTCTGATTAGTTTGCTTGGCTCCATGCTCCTCATGATTTCTTTGAATTTTTCTGTAGGAGCTCGATCAAAAATCACCTAAGAAAAATATGTTGTTCTTCTCTATAATGGTTGTTGTGGAATTTGAGGAGAATCTGTGCACCTGCATCCGGCTCCTTGATGTTGCTCTGATCATATTGTGTAAATATATTTCTAATAAAGCAATCGCCCGATGGTGTACATGTTAGAAATAACAAGATGTAATCATCAAGCGTGAGAGATGGCAACATCATGATGGGATGGTATGTACTGTTGTGCTCATCAATAGGTTAGTCTTTCATTCTTTTGCAGCCAGTATGTTTTCTGTTATGCAAACAATTAGGAAATATCTAATTTCTATGTACGTCCAAATACATATAAGTGGTTGTTGTTAACACTGAATTTGGATTTGTTAACGGTCGCTGCATTTGGTCTATCCCGAGCCTCTGGCTATGGATCATGTTCCTTTGATATCCGCTTGCCACGATATGTTATCTCTGGTTGTGGTTGTGGCTGGACTTCTAGTATGTGTTACCTCTGAATTTTTTTCTCTGGACTAATTAGGGTCTGCTTCTATTTGCTCTAATTGATATAATGGTTGTGGCATGCAGCAGCCAAGCCAACAACAGAGCCAGGCTTAGGCCTGATGACGACTTGACAAATATGGTCAAGATGTTGAAGATGAGGAATCTGAAGATACTGAAGAAATAGGGGGGGGGGGTACTCTTAGCCTTAGTTCCTTATATCATTTTTTGATGTCCATTGCTATGTATCTGTATAAACTTGCTTCAGCCATTATTGTCAATTGGTCGGCAAAAGGATTGCATATCTCTAGCCATACAGAATAAGCAGACGAGATGATGTGCATTTATTTGGTGGCACAAAATCAATTTCCTTTGCCAACTAATAGTACATACATTAAGAAAATTACTATAGTTGGTAGCTCTTCACTGCATGTTTTGAAATGTTTCGTGCGCTTGTCCCATTGAGTCACCTACAAGGTTGCTACAACATGCTAAGTAAGCATCCAATTATTTACCCTATTTTTTGTATCAATCTGAGAAAGACAAGAACGATGGCTGGAAGGCAGGGCGTTGTTGGATGGAAGGGAGAGTGGGAGACAGGAGGGGCATGAGGTGACAAGTTCAGTGGGGTTGCCGAGGAGGTTTGAGGGAGACATGCCGCCATTGAGATTTTTATATCCGCTGGCATGCGCGCTTGCTTGCTGATGTGCGCGTGTGGTTGTTGCTGATGTGCATGTGTGCCACGAACATCATGATATTCTTCCTTTTCTTAATTCCTTGATTTGAAAAATAATTTGCTCTGCGTGTGTAGGAACATAGCAGTCGGGCAAACAACACTTTGGCATCTTGATCGATCTGGGAAATAATTTCTTTACTTTAGAAAATGTGGGTTCAAATTGGCCTGTTCAGTTATGGCTGGCTGATTGGAATAATTTTTCTATTTAAAAAATGTAGCAAATAGCATTTCATTAGAGATTGGTCTGTTGAGTTATGGCTGGCTAATCGGAATAATTTTCCTATTTAAAAAATGTAGCAAATAGCATTTCATTAGAGATGGCTTTGCAGCAAATTGCAAATCGCGCAAACCAAGCCATCGCCGCCTCGTCGCTCTCGTCGGAGCGAAAACAACCGCCCGTCTCTTCTTCGCCTTCTTAGCCGGCATATCCCCCATCCGGATGCCCTGCGGCACGAGCCACTCCGCCACCACCTGGGACTCGACCTCCGGGAAGTTTAGGTCCGTCTTCGGCCGTCCGGCATGCCACACCGCCATGTCGAGCCACCAACGCTGCCCGGCGTCGGAGAACTCCAGTCCAAAGTTCCTGGAGGGCTTCTCCCTCATGCCAAAGAAAATGGACTTGCCGTTCGGCGTCTTCTTCGGCGCCATCGAGGAGCAGGCTGCGGCCGAGCGGGAAGCGAGGCCCCGATGTGCGGCAGCGTGCGGCGCGGGGCAGAGGCAGACGGAGCGGGACGGCGGACGAACCAGAGAGGAGGCGGACGGAGCGGGGCCGGGCGGAGGATGGACCAGAGGCGGAGGCGACCGGAGAGGAGGCGGGCGGGGTCGGGGCGGGGCGGAGGCGGCCGGAGCGGAGGCGAACATGATGGGACAGCGCGGCGGCAGGCGGCGGCCTAGGTGGGGTGGGATCAATGGTGGGGGTCTGGATCTACGGCGGGGCAAGCCCATAGAAAGTTAACATGTAACTCTTGCAAACTACTTCAAGAGCCCGTGACAACGCACGGGCACTCTACTAGTATCCCTAGACATACAGTGATGCATACACAAGATGATGTCCATGAAAGCATTAGGTCACCTTGTCCCTTGTCTTACCAACAAGAGGGTTTGTGACTCCTTGAACTAGTGCAGGATATGGAAGTTATTTGCACTTGTCCTCGCCAAAATGATAAGAGTGAAGTATATTGGCGAAGTCACCCTCAAGAACTCTCTAGTTTTCTTCTTATGGATCCACACCATCTTGATGGGAACCCTTGGAGTTGTAGTTGTAATTGATGTGGTCTTGGGAACCCACTTGACCAAGGCCTTGGGTGCTTCTTCAAATTCATCAATCTTCTCTTGAAGCTTGTCCTTGCCTTTTTGCTTGTGGTCTTGTGGTGGAAGATCATCTTGAGCTTGTGTCCCCTTGAAAGAAGTAGGATCATACTTCTCTCATTGAGGAACAAACTTTGTCTTGGGGTATTGATCTTCTTCCCACTCAACTCCATTGGCGTTGAACTTTCGTTCAAAACCAACAACTTGATTCTTCTGGTGTCTTCCTTGCTCGCGTACAATTTCCTCAAATTGCTTACTCCCGGCAAGGCTCTTGTAAACACCTTTCTCTATAATTCCCTTCAATAAGCTATTTTCTTGCTCAAGTGTAACTTGGCTAAGAGAATCATTAGTGGAATCAAGAGAACTACTAGAAGCAACAATATTGGATTTAGCATGATTGTTGTTACTACTAGATGAAGAATATTTCTTGCTCTTGTTGCTAGATTTAACTTGTGGCATGTAAGTAGACAAGAGTAAACGCCTGGCAATGTAAGAAGAACTTTTCTTGCGAAGATCATCATTGATTGCCTTTAAAAACTGATGCTCTTGCTCAAGGTTGAGCTTTTCAAAGCGTAGCTTATCATGAGTCTTTAAAAGTTCTCGATGGTTTTCCATGAGTTCTCGATGGTTTTCCATGATAGTTTCATGAGCTAACTTAAGAGTGTTTAGTTCTTGAGTTAGACGCTCAATCTCCTTCTTATCATCATCATTCGTTTTATCTTGATTAGCATGATTAATTTACGTTTCATCATAGTATTCATCACTAGAGTTGTTAACAAGTAAATCATCTTCATCACTATTGAAATCAACATACTCGGGATGTGTTACCTTTGGACCTTTGGCCATGAAGCACCTTCCAATTCCTTCATTTGGTGAGTCAAATATGTCGTAGGAGTTGGTTGACACAAGTGCTAGACCGGTAACACCTTCATCTTGAGTATATTCGGAGTCGGAGTGATAACTTCTTTCGTAGTGATTGTCGGAGTCGGAGCCGGATACCCATTCACCAACATGAGCTTGATGTCTTCTTTTTGTGTAGCTCCTTGATGACTTTTATTTCCTATCCGAATCCTTGCTTCTCCGAGAGGGTTTTCGTTCATAACGATCATCTCTACTCCTCCTTTCTCTTGGTGGTGATTCTTCTCTTCTAGTTCTTCTTTTGGGAGAATCTTCTCTTCTTTTGTAGGGAGCCATACACTCATTGGAGTAGTGTCTGGGTCTTCCACAATTGTAGCAATTACGCTCACGACTAGAAGATCTTTTGTCATTGTAGGACCTTGACTTGGAATTTCTTTCTTTGCTTCTACTCTTATAGAACTTGTTGAAGTTCTTTACCATTAGGCTCAATTCTTCATTGAAGGTTTGTTTCTCGCTTGATGATGTGGGAGCATCACATGAGGCTTTGTAAGCACCACTTGACTTGTTGTGAAGCTCTTCCTTATCCTTGAGTGACATCTCATGAGCAACAATTCTTCCAATGACTTCCGTTGGCTTGAGATCTTTGTAATTGGGCATCATTTGGATCAATGTGCACACGGTATCATATTTTCCATCCAAGGCTCTTAGGATCTTCTTGATGATGAATTTGTCGGTCATCTCTTCACTTCCTAAACCGGCAATCTCATTTGTGATGAGAGCAAGCCTAGAATACATTTCAGCGACACCTTCACCATCCTTCATTTTGAACTTGTCAAGTTGACTTTGAAGCACATCCAATTTGGATTCCTTGACGGAGTCGGTACCTTTGTGCATATCAATCAAAGTATCCCAAATTTCCTTTGCATTCTCAAGACGGCTGATTTTGTTGAATTCTTCGGGGCACAATATGTTGAAGAGAATATCACAAGCTTGAGCGTTGTATTGTAGCATCTTTAACTCTTCCGTGGTAGCTTCATGGTTTGATTCTCTCCCATCAAAGAATTCAACTTGCAAGCCAACACACACAATAGCCCAAACGGTGGGGTTATGTCCAAGAATATGCATTTTCATCTTATGCTTCCAACTACCAAAATTTGTACCATCAAAGTAAGGACCTCTACGGTGGTAATTTCCCTCGCTAGACGCCATACTCTCCTAGGTTGTGAAACCAAGGCTATGACCACCAAAATCTATGGAAATCAAAGCAAATGGAGACCAAAGCTCTGATACCACTCGTAGGATCGAAAGTATGTCTAGAGGGGGGTGATTAGACTACTTGACCAAATAAAAATCTAGCCTTTTCCCAATTTTAGTTCTTGGCAGATTTTAGCAACTTAGCACAAACAAGTAATCAACCTACACATGCAATTCTAAGAGTATAGGAGCGGAATGTAAAACAATTGCATATGAGGGTAAAGGGAGGAGTTTGAGGGAGCAAACGCAATGTTGACACGGAGATTTTTGGCATGGTTCCGATAGGTGGTGCTATCGTACATCCACGTTGATGGAGACTTCAACCCACGAAGGGTAACGGTTGCACCCACGAAGGGTCCACGAAGAAGCAACCTTGTCTATCCCACCATGGCCGTCGCCCACGAAGGACTTGCCTCACTAGGGTAGATCTTCACGAAGTAGGCGATCTCCATGCCCTTACAAACTCCTTGGTTCAACTCCACAATCTTGTCAGAGGCTCCCAAGTGACACCTAGCCAATCTAGGAGACACCACTCTGCAAGAAGTAACAAATGGTGTTTTGAGGATGAACTCCTTGCTCTTGTGCTTCAAATGATAGTATCCCCAACACTCAACTCTCTCTCATAGGATTGCATTTGGTAGAAAGAAGATTTGAGTGGAAAGCAACTTGGGGAAGGCTAGAGATCAAGATTTATGTGGTTGGAATGAAATATCTTGACCTCAACACAAGAGCAGGTGGTTCTCTCTCAAAAAATATGTATTGGAAGTGTAGGCATGTTCTGATGGCTCTCTCTTCGAATGAAGAGTGGGTGGAGGGGTATTTATAGCCTCCACACAAAATCTAACTGTTACACACAAGTCACCAAACTCGGTGGGACCGAATCATGAAACTCCCAACCGGTTTAGTTCAAAATGTGAACGTTAGGATTCTCGGTGGGACCGACATGTCAACTCGGTGGGACCGATTTCGTTAGGGTTAGGGCATAACGTAATCTCCGTGAGACCGATTACACAAACTCGGTGAGACCTATTTTGGTAATGGACTAATAGAGAGTTGGTCAGGCAAACTCGATGGGACCGATTCGCTCATCTCGGTTGGACCGAAGTGTTACGGAAGGGAGACAGAGAGTTTACATTGCAATCTCGGTGGGACTGATCGCTAATCTCGGTTGGACCGAAACGTTATGAAGGGAAACAGAGAGATTACAATCACATCTCGGTGAGACCGAGATCCCTATCGGTGAGACCGAAAAGACTAGGGTTTCTGGTAGTGGCTATGTCAACTGAACTCGGTGGCGCCGGATAGAAAGAATAGGTGGGGCCGAGTTGGATATTTGGTGTGGGACATATGTGGATATGAGAAAGTAGTGGAGGGTTTTGGAGCATATCACTAAGCACTTTGAGCAAGCACCTCATTAAGCAACACCTCATCCCTTCTTAATAGTATTGGATTTTCCTATAGACTCAATGTGATCTTGGATCACTAAAATAGAAAATGTAGAGTCTTGTACTTTGAGCCTGAGCCAATCTTTTATCCTCAGCATTTTGAAGGGTCCACTTTCTAATCCATGCCTTGCCAACCATTGTGCTTTCCTGAAATATTTATCTTGGAATAGCATTAGCTCAACGAGGTATATGTTGTTACGATCAAAACCACCCAGGGATACTTGCACTTTCAAAAAGCTCACAGTCCACCGCCGCCAGCTCTGGTCCGGCTTCAGCTTGGAAGGTGGCCAGCTGGTCCAGGTTCAGCCCGGAGTACCACGACTTGACGAACTCCAAGGCCGTCCGCGCACCCGCCCGAGCTGCAGCGCCCTTCCAAGCCTTGAAGCGGCCGACTGCTACCTCCAGCCAGTCGGCAGTCCGACTGGGGGTGCGCAGCACTTGGGCGTTCGGCCAGAGGGCGGTCAGCACCAAGGACCCGGCGCGCTGAAGGCGGCAGAGCATGCGGTGGGCCGGCTGGAGACGCGTCCTGACGGTGAGAAGCTGCTCGTTGAGGTTCCGAGGCGATTGGGCGGAATCTCCACTCCAACCCTCCTACGCCGCTCGCGCCACGCCTCGAGGGCCTGGCTCATGGTGACGGCGTAGACGAGGAAGAACTCTACACAAGAAAAAGATCAAAACATGGAAGCCGGAAGCCGACTCCTGCTACAGTTGGTGGTTGTTCCAAGGGAAGAAAGGGACTTACTGTCGATCATGTCCTCAATCTTGTCGTAGCCATCAGCGAGGATTTTCTCCTTCTCGACCCAATGCGAGCCTGTGTCTCGAACTCGGCCAAGAGGGACTCTTCCGCCTCCTTTAGCTTTTGAAGCTCAGCCTTGTGCTGATCCGCCTGATCCGCCAGTTCCTTGGTCAGGTAGTCACACTCCTGGGCCGCCTTGCTGCGCTCCTCCTCCTTGTTGTGCAGCTCGGTCTGGGCCTTAACAAGGCATTGCTACAGTTCGGCGGCTGCCCCTGTAAAGATAAGAAAGGAAAGACGTCAACAATCAACAAAGAAGACAAGTAGTTACCGGGAGATCCGGCCTGACTGCTCAGCAGTCGGCCCGAATCTCGGGGGCTACACCCCATGGGTGCGCTAGCGTGCCCCCACGAGTAAGAAGGCGGAATACTTACTCCGATTCTCGGCCAAGTCAGTGGTCCGCTTGGCCAGCTCCTGGACTTGGGAGTTGTAGGTGGCTGCGTGGATGTTGTGGTAATCCTGCAACAAAGACAACAACAGAGAAAAGAAGTCAGCACTAGGAAATTACCTTTAAGTTCCGAGCCGCCTGCTCAGCAGCCGGCCCGGAACTCGAGGGCTGCACCCAGTGGGTGTGCTAGCGCGCCCCCACAGAAGATTACAGGAATAAAAAGCAAGAAGCAAGAAACGTACCCGAACGGTCGTCCGGGTCGCCAAGAACGCCTGCGTGTACTGCTGAAGAGTAGTGCCTTGGGCCTGGAACCGGGCCTGGACGTCCTGTGCGGCTGTGTTCACAATACCCGTCTCGCCCCCACGCGTCCATTCCATAGTGGCAGCACTAGTATCGTCGACGTCAGTTGCCGATGAGCTGGCAACCATGATCTCCAGTGGCCTTGGCGCTGAGGCCGCCTTCTCCGCACAACGGTGCACCGGAGTCTAAGCCGCAGGGGTCGGACCCACCACCAACTCACCACCGACTGGCGGCTGAAGCGGTGCATCATGCCGACTGCTCTGGGCGTCGGCAGTTGGCGTATGCTGGGGCACCTCCGCCCCCAATACAATGGGTCCTCCGCCCTCCCTCTCCAGGGCTGGCTGGTCGCCTCCAACCCCTTCAGCCGGCGCCTAGCCTCCGGCGGCGGTGGCTCCGCACGCAGCGGGAGGACAAGCCCTGTAGTCTGGCCGCGGTCCACCTCCTCCGCCTGTGCCTTGGCGGCCGCGTCCTCCTTCACCCTGGCTGCCGCACAGGCTTGGATCTTGGTTGCGACATCAGCCTCTACCTATGCCGCCTTTGCCGCCTTCGCCTTGGCCGCCTCCACCTTCTCCTTCTCCCTCGCTCCCGCTCCTCGCGCGCCTCCCGCGCATTCCTCTCTGTCGTCTCTTGGACATTGGCGAGCGGGTCCACGCGGCGGGGTTCTGCAGAGCCGCCTACCGCCCCAATCACCGAGGCGGACGGGGCCCGCTCAAGAGAGAGAGGGGCCCTGTTCGTATCGAACAAGAAGAATTGAGAAAAGGTTTGCAAGAAAAGAAGAAAAGCAAATGCAAAGCAACGACGGAAAGGCCAAAATACTTACGCAGACACCACTGGGCGCTGCTTTGGGGCCTTCTGGAGTTGGCTTGCCTTCGCGGTGGCCTCTTGTCGCCTGGTCACGACAACCGAAGACTTGAGCTTCTTGGGCCGACTGCCGTATAACCCGGCGTCTGCTCAGCACTTTAGCGTGGCCGAAGAGCTTGCTCCCGCCTTGTCAGCGCCATGAGAACGACGTGGTTCGTTGTCCTCCTCGTCATCATTTGGCCAATCCTCAAGGTCGCCTGCTCCACCTCGACCATCGCCTGTGGCATCGTCATCCTCCATGGCAGTTGCCCCCAAATTGGAGTTGTCCACGTCACTCGCCGCTCGGTCCGACTGATATTGATGGCCCGGATCCAGGGCGTCGGCGGCTGACTGGGTTAAGAGGATCTGATCCATGGCTAACTAGTCCATGATACAACATTCCGGTTACAATAATATTCATCAAATACATGTGTATAAGATTACATCATTGATGAATACAATTAGCTGGCATAGCCCTAAGGCTATTTAAATGGCAGCGGAAGTCTATTTAACTAGCGGCGGAAGTCTTGGTTTCACAGCATGTCACTTAGGCCGGGCTCCACAACTCACAGGACTGACAAGATTACAATTTAGCATCACGGAACAAGCGAACAATTTGGGCATGACCTACAAAACTGGCATGACACGCCAGGTCAGTACATTGAATGTACTTGCAAGACAACCAAATACATAGCATCCAAACAGATAGATGACAAAACAAGAACCAAGCATATGCAATAGTCTACTTCAACACAACTTCTAAGCATGGCATGATATTAACTATAATCATAAATCAAAATAAGCATGAACAACAACACAACATCTACTAGCATGGCATATAAAATTTACTTCTAACATAACAACAGCAAGCATAGCATATCAAAACATGGCATGACATCACGAAACTATGCTGGAAATAAACTACCAGTTACCTTCCATGAAGACATGATGTATTGACCTTATGCAACAATCACTTACTTTGCCACGGCTCCTTGGAGCACACGCATGACTTACTAAGACCTCGTCTCGGGGTCATATCAACACATCATCGTGACTTCTCACGATTATCCCACAGTCCAAGTCATCACATGACTTATCACATTTTAATTATCACACAAGTTATTAGCATGTTTATCCTCCATTTCGACCAAGATTCGATAATGTGACCTGCTATGAACTTTTTCCCATGATCGAGGACGCGGCTATCGATAGATTGAATACACTCTGCAGAGGTAGTGCACTTTACCCACACCACAGAACCCTGGCCTCGCACTCCCATACATGCGGACCACGGCGTTCCGACCAAACTGACCTACTACCATGACACTCTCCCGGCCACTCCGACCAACACCCCCTTGGGTTTAGTCTTGGGTGGCCCCGTGTCTACCAAAGACACCAACGGCCACCGTCGTGGCAAAACGGTCCCAAACAGGGACAAGGTACCATAAAAACAAAAACGAGCACACAAGGTTATGTCCGCCTAGCTGATCAAGGTAGCGCGTGCCCATAACCTTCCCTCGCGGGAGGCACCGGCAAGAGGCATGACAATAAACCCAGCTAGGACCTCCCCATGAGGTAAATGTGGTTGCACTGGAGAAAGCTCAATTTGGTGGCACTATGATATCCCAGTGATGACGGAGGAGGCTTGTTATTAAGTCATATTATTAACTTTTCGTCATCAATCAGCATGCAAGCATTATTAACATGAATGCAACAACTAACATGAAACATACCGATGCAGTAATGAAACATCAAGCATTTCAAAAGAACAATGATAGCATGCGAAACATGGCAATCCCAAGTACTAGCAAACTTATCAGTGCAACAGAATTATCATAACATCGATACTACTAACATGAAACTAAACTAGACAGAGGCATGATATTATTCGTAACAACAGTAAACTAGCATCTCAACTTATTTCATGAAAGCATAAGCATGCAAGACAGATAACAAAAATATATAGCACGAATGAACATAACAGCAGACGGAACAAACAAGAAACTAATGTAACTAAACACACCCATGAGGTGCAAGCAAAGTCAACATGCAAGTTCGGGGCTCATGATAAGAGATTGGCTTGCTTGGGGTCGACGAATACTTCGAGAAGTAGTACAAAACGATCCCGGAAAGAGTTGTAGAAAACAGTTCTCTCTTGGAGGGGGCTGTTTACGTGCAAGGGCAAAGTGTTCATTTTCACCGTTTGAAAACATAATGAAAATTATACCAACGGAAAGAGTTCGACGAGACGAAGATGTGAGCGTTGGTTTCACCTCAATCAGAGTTACGGTTGTCGAGATACGCATGGTTGAAGCTCAGGGACCTATCGGTGAAATTTTTTCAGCAAACAGGCCCCTGGAGGAAAAACTGAATGCGCCTTTGGGCTGAATACGTTTTCTGCAGAGAGAAACGTATTTTGAGCCGAAGTACAAAGGAAATACACTTTCCTGAGAGGAAAACGTATTCTGACCTGAAGAAGAGACGAAAGGCATTTTTGAGAAGGGAAAGCGTACTCTGTGGAGTACGTCTCCACTAATCTAACGTGGCGGAGCGGGGCCAGCCTTGAGTGGCTGCCAGGTGGGGTCCGCGGGGAGGGCCCCGCCTGTCCTGGCCTTCTTCTACCCCGTGCTCGGGCGCACTCCAGGCCGATAGAGGAGGCCACCCCGACGGCGATCGCCGGCGCGTCCGGCCACAACAGAGGACGGGCGACCTACCCAAATGTTCAGGGGAAGACGGTGGATCGGATGGCGGCGAGAGCTACCACCGAGGAGCTTTGGGAAGGCCGCAGCAGCGTCCGCAACGGAGCTAGGCTTCGGCCGTCGGTGAACTTGGTGCTACGGTGGTACAAATGGGTGGGCGAGGCAACGGAAGACTCTCCGGACCCTGGGGAGGGCAGCGGTGGTGAGGGAATGGAGAGGGGGCGCGGCATCGCCGGAATCGAAGAAGAACCAAGGCGGCGGCCATGGTGATGGGGAGGGGTCAGAGAGGCTCGAGAGCTCGGGGAAGAGGCTTGTGAGGGGTTGTGAGCTGTGAGAGAGCTCGGGGCATGCTTAAATAGCCACAGGAAGAGCTCGAGGGGGAGGGGGCGAGGTGACACGCGGCACAGCTACATGTCCGAGCGCCGGAGATGCGCACGCGCGGCCAAGGGTCACGGGGAGGGGAGACAAGGCGATGAGGGGGACGCGGACGAGTTCCAAGAGGTCACGGAGACGAGGGACGATCGCGGACGAGAGGGGAAAGGGAAAAGAGTGAGGAAGGCGACCAACTCATGGACAGGAACTGTGCGGCGACGACGACGGCTCAACGAGGATGCAAACGAAGGGGGGAAGAGCTCTAGGCACACGGCGACGATGAGGCTAAGCTGTGTGACATGATTGGACAAACCAGTACCGGCCGGAGCAAGGGTGCTGACGAGAATAGTGGCTAG
The DNA here is from genome assembly GCF_002162155.2 of Triticum dicoccoides. Taxonomy (NCBI): domain Eukaryota; kingdom Viridiplantae; phylum Streptophyta; class Magnoliopsida; order Poales; family Poaceae; genus Triticum; species Triticum dicoccoides. The sequence goes on from NC_041380.1 coordinate 176,740,381, forward strand.
ACTACCAATTTGGACTGCATAGCCCCGTGGTCACCACCGACATCGCGTGCTCTGGTCGTCTACCTAGTGCCAAACCATATCAACATTGGATTCCTTCCAAGGATCATTAAAGAAGAGGTGATGGCTCGGGCAGAAGTGAAGGGAACAAAGGGAACCAAGCTCGACAAGTTTGTTTTTGCAAACTTGGCCACATGTTGGTGATCAACATAGTGATCTTAAGGGATAAACTTGATGTCTGGGAGGTTTAGGGTAGGAAGAACTACGGTCCTGGGAATTATGAGGGCATTTGGACAAGTATTTAGCATAGTTGCAGTGCAACTGCCAAATCTGGTCCAGAAAACAAATGAGGAAGAAGCACTCACTAGGAGTGTTGGATTTATCTAAAACTTGGCAAATCCCCATGATTTGATCATGTTTAGTTGCTTCAAAAAGATCATACCAAATGGACTTGCCAAATTGGTACTTAGTTCACAAGCATCACATCTGACCAGAAACTTTGGAAAATCCAGGACAATATTGGCTACATGAAATGAGCCAAAATTTGTTGGAGATAGGTTATATGGATAGGGGAAGGCTTACGAATATTTTCAGGCATAATGGATCAAGATAAAATATACTTGCTTCACAAACTGAAAATTTGGACAGATTCAAAGAATTGCTCCTGTGCTCACCTAGTTCAATGGAATGGACTGAATTTAGGTGGAGGCTAATGATTTGAGATACGTGAGAGGATGGAAATGTTTCATCCCATTTGGAAACTCTATGAAGGTACTTCGTTCACAAGCATGCCATCTGGTCAGAAACTTTGAAAAATTGCACAGGGAGCTAGGATGAATGGATTGAGCTCATATTTTGTATCCATTGGTGATTTACCATGGTTAATCATCCTGCAAATTGTAGCTCAATTTGAATTAGTAATAAAGCACTTCCTTTGCAAAAATTTCAAAGAGGGCAGAAACTTGCATTGGATCGTGTGCCCAATTTTTGATTTGAGGAACATGGGATAAGGATGGAAACAGTGATTATATAGCAAGGAAAAGCTCCACAATTTATGTGGGAATTTTCTCTGCTATAAAAATAGTAGCTCCTTTGGAAAATGACAGAAATGCTATATTGGATTAAAATAGGAAAGTCAATTTTCCTTATTTAATTATGGCCAATATGTTTGCCAGGGCTTAGATTAGGCATAAATATCAACTCCACCAATTCTCATGAATTTAGGAGATGGCTAGCTATGCCTTTGGATTTTATTCCTCGGAAAGGCAAGAAAAGGAATAAATCATAATTCAAAAATATTGCATAGGACTTAGCAATAGTTTTGCATATCCATGGTTCAGGAAGGTAGAAGGGTCTCTGGGAACAGAGGGGATGATCAACAGATCAAGGAAAATGATAGCTCCTTTGTAATCACAAAGGCCACATTCAAATTCCAAAAAATTGGAATTAGGGTTTGAGAGGATCTGAGATGATGCAAAAGAGGTCTTGCCCACTGACAAAGACATGAGCAAGGTTTTGAAAGTTTGGAAATGTCAAGAATTCTCAGAGTCATCTAATAAACTCAGGAGAAAGATTTAAAAAAATGAGTGCCAGGAAGAAATAATAGCTCAAAAATTGATAAGCCAATTTTGGGCCTATTACAAACCTTCCCCCCTTAAAAAGAATCTCGTCCTCGAGATTCCTAGGATTACAGCACAAATGAAAGGATAACCACTTTGGGGAAAACCTCTAGGTTAATTTTAACCCTTTGGTCAGATTCGAACGAGTTGGGGCACCGATAATTGGTGCACCCGAGGAAGATAAGGGCAAAACGGGGTTAAATCCACGGCTAGGGGCACTCGAGATCAGACTCCAGAAAAAAATGCTGGATGCACCCCAATGAACAATAGTTTCTCCTGCTGATCCTCATCAGGAATGATCGGTTTCCGGACAACGTGCGGCTAGGTGTGGTGGCTCGAGATGCGGGAGAAGACGGTGCACTGCGTGATCCTCCGCCACGCTTGATCCTCCATCGCTTTGCGTCGGCAGAGTAATTGCGTGCTGCGGTGGAACGGTGATGGCGACTCGTCTACGCCACGTAATGCAGTGACGGTGGTGGTGGTGGGGTCGAGATGCAGGTGAGGTGGCTGCGCCAGCTCAGGAATCACGCTAGGGTACGCGAAAATTTCGCGGATTGCTCCACAAAAAAGTAGATGTAGAGGTAGAATCGGAGTTGAAGTCTATATTGTGGTAGATGTATCAAATGAAATAAAATTGGCAGTGCTCCTCCGGAAATGAAATTGGGGAAAAAAATTAGAGACGAGGAACTACCAGACGGAAATGCCTCTGCGAAGCTCTGGGTTTCAAAATCCGGCACACGGGGTATGCACAGATAGAGAGGGATATGTGACTTTGCATTCCCCCGAGTACTGCCCGAACATACTCGTGGGTGAACTGGTTATGCGTGCAGTATGTAGTATAATCTAAACTAGCAAATAGACAGATGCAACAAACATGCAACAGAAAAAAACACCAGACAAATCATTCTAAGGTGTTTTAATGCTAGTGGGTATATGTAATCCTGGCATACATATACCTACACCAACGCGCATTTTATTAGAGACTCGGGACGAGTCAATGTTGTTTTTAGTGTATGCGTCGTACTAATTAAAATCTTGTTAGCACACATTGCCAACCCTGTCAAACATCTCTGCTTGACACATAGACAAACAAAAACAAGCACGAAAACAAACATAGAACACATCATACGGATTACAACAGTGCAAGCATACAACGAAGCACGAACGCTCTACGCACTAAATGAAACTACTCACTCAGGGATACATAGTTCTATCCTCCTATCGAGGATGAACAGACTGACTGACCTACTCGCCGATTCATCTCACTATGCGACTGAGGTCATGCAGAGGACTGGCCTTGCTGGGGCTCTGGAGGACGAAGACTAAGCCAATCTCCATCTTCATCGTCTGACAGCACTATGGGTTGGGGTTCGACTACTGGAGGTGTGGCTAAAATCGATCCAAGCAAATGCTGCTGGTGGATTTGGAAAACAACCTTGTCGAGGGTGATGATGTTTGGCCTGGGCCATAACACAGGTTGAGAGGGTAGCACTGGTTCGGATGGCATGGGATGAACGGCTTGAGATGCGAATTTACGAGCCTCACGATAACCTTCCTTGACAACTCGTACCGCATCGTTGTCCAGGGTTCTAAATTCGGCAAGCACATCTTAGAAATCATCATCCCCTGGGCAGTGATATACTACACCAGGTGAGCGATTGCGGGGTCATCTCCTTGGATAGCGGGAGAAGGCTGCATTCCGGCTTCTGCCACAATGGGGAAAAAGCAGAACTCCCGCCTCGTTGCCACATGCGGGAACTTGATTCAGAGGTGTAGGATGGCCTCCACAGCAGCGGCCTGGATGGCTCACTACTAGGAAAAGGCCTACTAGTGGCGCACCTGTTTTGCCTACTAATGGCGCACTACAGGTGCGCCACTAGCACCACGCCATTAGAATTTTTAACTAATGGCGCACCACCGGTGCGCCATTAGTATCTGGTATACTAATGGCGCACCATGCACTGTGCCATTAGTATAGCCCACGGTGTGCCATTAGTATGCCTCGCAGGGGGCCATATTTACCCATGTGCTTTGGTATACTAATGGCGCACTAGTGCATGATGCGCCATTAGAGTCCTTTTTGCAGTGTGCCATTAGTGTTCTGAGTGGTGCGCCACTAGTATGAATATTAGGGATTTTTTTTCTTTTCTGATATTTTCACAGGTTACAAAAATATATTATTGGACAGAATATAGAGAGCACAACATATAACCAGCAGATTTATCGAATGCAATAGAAGATTAGTCTCCGAATACAATTCATCATATTAGTCTCCGAATTTAAAATACTGAACAAAGTTAGAACATTACAAGTCTCAAAACCGCGAGTGGCGAGTTTGTCTTCACATTACAAATAGATATCGATCATCTAAACTACCATCACATAGAAGAGAGATGCGGTCATCATGATGAGCATCATCGCGATGAAATTGGTCTTCATCCGCTTCATCCTCCGCTCCCTCCTCTCTCCCGCTAGATAGCGCGCGTATCTAACTTCCTCCTCCGCCCTAGTGGTGTACCCTTTGTAACTGTTACCGCTGAAACGATGAACCTGTCTCCGACACTCCTCCCAGTCGTCGTAGACTCCGGGAACCTTACCCTTGTACACGACATACGACGGCATCTCTATGCACTAGCCAAACAAAACGTAAGTAGCAATTCACAGACAATACATAAGCAATATATAAGTATGCAACAAAAGGATCGGAAGAGAAAAGAAACACATTAATAGCACAATTCATGGTCCTACTAATAAATAGCATCGATTACATCTAAGTTGAATGATTGTCCAAACCAAAGAGACATACAAGTTCATTAAAGTTTAATTACAACATGAGCCAATCGATGTTTCAGAACTACACATAGCATCACTACTTTCGACTCAACTCAGGGACCGGAGCGTGGATGAAGCCGCCGTCTCTCGTGATGGTCATGAAATCGCGGGCGTTGTCAGCCTGCATTTGTAGAGTTGTGTCTATCTCACTGTTGGACGGTTGATATCTGAGGTAGAACTGCCCCGAGGTACGAAGGACATCTTGATGGATGATTTCTGCAAACTCCGACTGGATGCAAAAGAATTCTTGTCTGATGTCCGCGTCCTGGATTGCCGACAATCTTGCGGCCCAATCTTTGAGATTATTTGGTAGCAGAAGGTGATTATGGTCCCGTACGATCGCCCGCATGTGATAGAGGGCGTAGTAGGCATCCTTATGACCGCTAGGTGGCTGCTTGACGCAGGGGAACATCGTAGTGTGGGCGAACACGTGCTTGCCGTACCTACGAACTGGCCTGGTGAAGGTGCCACCAGATCTGGCGTAGCCGGGGAGAACATCATCGAGAACTTTCTTGATATTTGTGTAGTCATTCTTCGTCTGACGGTCCGAGTCGAAATACGTGGCCATGGAATATTCCGGGCTTAAGAGGATGAGTGTGCAATGTGTGTCACTGCACAAAACATGGAATGTTAGAGAAAAAAGAACGATCGAAATCTAAGAAATCATATATTACGGGGCGGTGAGGGGATGACTTACTCGGGAAAGTAAGGCACGAGGAAGTTACCTTATCTGGGTTTTCCAGAATGACGCCTTCGAGGTAAGAACTCGCGACTTGCCAGTCCCCAGCGCTGCCCAAGATCTTGGCACACATGTAGAAGGGGTCGACTATCACGATGTCCGGGGTCTTGTCTCTAATGATCCACATCTCCATACTCAGCGAAAATAGCCGAATGAAGGTGTAGTGCAGCGGATGAAGGTTAAACATAGCGAAGATGTCATCAAACCGCAGGACGATCATACCCCCGATGGCGTTATCCACAAAGCCCTTGCCCTGTGGCACCTTGGCCACAAAAACCGGGTGTGCCACATCATTCTCGGAGAGACGCCGCTTCTCCAAAGAAAGAACACTGTCATGCAGACTCCGCATAGCACCGGTTGCAGCATTGAGAAGATTAGTCGGTAGCATCGGCCTACCCGCCACATGCACCCTCCTCGAGATATCCTTAGGTGAAGGTGGACCGTCCTGAGCACGGATCGTACTCGGTGCCGGCTGGCTGGCACCCTTGTTACTCTTTCTTTTCTGTCCCTTCTTCTTCTGCTGTAATGGGATCGAGTTCTGCTCACAGACCGCCTTCTTGACTGTCTTGGGGCTGATAATATTTGGCACCTCGGCTGTCTAAGGCTTGGTGAAGGCGGCAGCTGGAGGCATCTCCTGAGAACTGAATGCCAGACGACGCCTGTTGTAATTTGGTTTCTCCGTGGTACCAGCATGATCGCGGTCGTCTTTTTCAGGGTTGGGTTCTTGAGATGGAGGCCCGAAGAATTTGTCACCGTACCCATGTTCGGCAAAGTACTTATCGACGTTGGTAAATGTATCGTCGTCGTTGTCATTGTCGTCCGGATCATGTGCCATATGTGAAGGAAATATGCCCTAGAGGCAATAATAAAGTTATTATTTATTTCCTTATATCATGATAAATGTTTATTATTCATGCTAGAATTGTATTAACCGGAAACATAATACATGTGTGAATACATAGACAAACAGAGTGTCACTAGTATGCCTCTACTTGACTAGCTCGTTGATCAAAGATGGTCATGTTTCCTAACCATAGACATGAGTTGTCATTTGATTAACGGGATCACATCATTAGGAGAATGATGTGATTGACTTGAACCATTCCATTAGCATAGCACTTGATCGTTTAGTTTGTTGCTATTGCTTTCTTCATGACTTATACATGTTCCTATGACTATGAGATTATGCAACTCCCGTTTACCGGAGGAACACTTTGTGTGCTACCAAACGTCATAACGTAACTGGGTGATTACAAAGGTGCTCTATAGGTGTCTCCAAAGGTACTTGTTGGGTTGGCGTATTTCGAGATTAGGATTTGTCACTTCGATTGTCGGAGAGGTCTCTTTGGGCCCTCTTGGTAATGCACATCACTTAAGGCCTTGCAAGCATTGCAACTAATGAGTTATTTGCGGGATGATGTATTATGGAAAGAGTAAAGAGACTTGCCGGTAACGAGATTGAACTAGGTATTGAGATACCGACGATCGAATCTCAGGCAAGTAACATACCGATGACAAAAGGAACAACATATGTTGTTATGCGGTTTGACCGATAAACATCTTCGTAGAATATGTGGGAGCCAATATGAGCATCTAGGTTCCGCTATTGGTTATTGGCCGGAGACGTGTCTTGGTCATGTCTACATAGTTCTCGAACCTGTAGGGTCCGCACGCTTAAAGTTTCGGTGATGATTGTATTATGAGTTTATGTGATTTGATGTACCGAAGGAGTTTGGAGTCCCGGATGAGATCGGGGACATGACGAGGAGTCTGGAAATGGTTGAGACATAAAGATCGATATATTGGACGACTATATTCGGACATCGGAAAGGTTCCGAGTGATTCGGGTATTTTCGGGGGTACCGGGGAGTTATGGGAATACGAGGAAGAAGTAATGGGCCTCATGGGCCAAGTGGTGGAAGAGAGGAGGCAGGGCGCGCCCCCCCGAGGCCAAACCAAATTGGACTAGAGGGCCGGCCCCCCTTTCCTCCTTTTCCTCCCTCTCCTTCCTTCTCCTTCTCCTCCTTCCTTTCCTCCTCCTAGTAGGAGTAGGAAAGAGGAGTCCTACTCCTACTAGGAGGAGGACTCCTCCTCCTGGCGCGCCCATAGAGGGCCGGCCGGCCTCCCCCCTTGCTCCTTCTTATACGGGGTCATGGGGCACCTCTAGACACACAAGTTGATCAAGTTGATCGTCTCTTAGCCGTGTGTGGTGCCCCCCTCCACCATATTCCACCTCGGTCATATCGTAGCGGTGCTTAGGCGAAGCCCTGCGTCGGTAGCAACATCATCACCGTCATCATGCCATCGTGCTAACGGAACTCTCCCGTGAAGCTCTGCTGGATCGGAGTTTGCGGGACGTCATCGAGCTGAACGTGTGCTGAACTCGGAGGTGTCATGCGTTCGGTACTTGGATCGGTCGGATCATGAAGACGTACGACTACATCAACCACGTTGTGCTAACGCTTTCGCTTTCGGTCTATGAGGGTACGTGGACAACACTGTCCCCTCGCGTTGCTATGCATCACCATGATCTTGCGTGTGCGTAGGAAATTTTTGAAATTACTACGTTCCCCAACAGTGGCATCCGAGCCTAGGTTTTATGCATTGATTTAATATGCACGAGTAGAACACAAGTGAGTTGTGGGCGATATAAGTCATACTGCTTACCAGCATGTCACACTGGTTCGGCGGATTATTGGATGAAGTGGCCCGGACCGACATTACGCGTACGCTTACGCTAGACTGGTTCTACCGATGTGCTTTGCACACAGGTGGCTGGCGGGTGCCAGTTTCTCCAACTTTAGTTGAACTGAGTGTGGCTACGTCCGGTCCTTGCGAAGGTTAAAACAACACCAACTTGACAAACAATCGTTGTGGTTTTGATGCGTAGGTAAGAACGGTTCTTTCTCAGCCCGTAGCAGCCACGTAAAACTTGCAACAACAAAGTAGAGGACGTCTAACTTGTTTTTGCAGGGCATGTTGTGACGTGATATGGTCAAGACATGATGAGATATAAGTTGTTGTATGAGATGATCATGTTTTGTTGAAGTTATCGGCAACTGGCAAAAGCCTTATGGTTATCTCTCTATTGCATAAGATGCAAGCACCAAATAATTGCTTTACTTTATCGCTATAGCGATAGTTGCAAGAGCAATTGTTGGCGAGACAACCATGTGACAACACATTGATATAGATCAAGATGATGGAGATCATGGTGTCATGCCGGTGACGATGGAGATCATGACGATACTTTGGAGATGGAGATCAAAGGCACAAGATGATGATGGCCATATCATGTCACATATTTTGATTGCCTGTGATGTTTATCTTTTATACATCTTATTTTGCTTAGTTCCATGGTAGCTTTATAAGATGATCTCTCACTGATTATCAAGGTACAAGTGTTCTCCCTGAGTATGCACCGTTGCGAAAGTTCTTCGTGCTTAGACACCATGTGATGATCGGGTGTGATAGGCTCTACATTCAAATACAACATGTGCAAAACAGTTGCACACGCGGAATACTCAGGTTAAACTTGACGTGCCTAGCATATAACAGATATGACCTCGGAACACGGAGACCGAAAGGTCGAGCGTGAATCATATAGTAGATATGATCAACATAGTGATGTTTGAAGGAAATATGCCCTAGAGGCAATAATAAAGTTATTATTTATTTCCTTGTAGATAAATGTTTATTATTCATGCTAGAATTGTATTAACCGGAAACATAATACATGTGTGAATACATAGACAAACAGAGTGTCACTAGTATGCCTCTACTTGACTAGTTCGTTGATCAAAGATGGTTATGTTTCCTAACCATAGACATGAGTTGTTATTTGGTTAACGGGATCACATCATTAGGAGAATGATATGATTGACTTGACCCATTCCATTAGCTTAGCACTTGATCGTTTAGTTTGTTGCTATTGCTTTCTTCATAACTTATATATGTTCCTATGACTATGAGATTATACAACTCCCGTTTACCGGAGGAACACTTTGTGTGCTACCAATAATCACAATGTAACTGGGTGATTATAAAGGTGCTCTACAGGTGTCTCCGAAGGTATTTGTTGGGTTGGCATATTTCGAGATTAGGATTTGTCACTCCGATTGTCGGAGAGGTATCTCTGGGCCCTCTCGGTAATGCACATCACTCAAGCCTTCCAAGCATTGCAACTAATAAGTTAGTTGCGGGATGATGTATTACGGAACGAGTAAAGAGACTTGCCGGTAACGAGATTGAACTAGGTATTGAGATACCGACGATCGAATCTCGGGCAAGTAACATACCGATGACAAAAGGAACAACGTATATTGTTATGCGGTCTGGCCGATAAAGATATATGTAGAATATGTAGGAGCCAATATGAGCATCCAGGTTCCGCTGTTGGTTATTGACCGGAGACGTGTCTCGGTCATGTCTACATAGTTCTCGAACCCGTAGGGTCCGCACGCTTAAAGTTCGGTGACGATCATAATTAGGGATTTTGTGTTTTTATGTACGGTGTCCCGGATGTGATCACAAACATGACGAGGAGTCTCGAAATGGTCAAGACATAAATATTGATATATTGGAAGCCTATATTTGGATATCGGAAACATTCCGGGTGAAATCGGGATTTAACCGGAGTAACGGGGGGTTACCGGAACCCCCCCCGGGGGGTTATTGGGCCTACATGGGCCCTAAGGGAGAAGAGGAGGGCCGGCCAGGGCGGGCCGCGCGCCCCCTCCCCCCTAGTCCGAATAGGACAAGGAAGGGGGGGGGGGGGGGCGGCCCCCTTTCCTCTTTCTCCCTTCCCCCCTCCTTTTCCAACAAGGCAAGAGGGGGGAGTCCTACTCCCGGTGGGAGTAGGACTCCTCCAGGCGCACCCCTTGGGCCGGCCGCACCTCCTCCTCTCCCTTCTTTATATACGGGGGCAAGGGGGCACCCCATGACACACAAGTTGATCTTTGTGATTGTTCCTTAGCCGTGTGCGGTGCCCCCTTCCACCATATTTCACTTCGGTCATATCGTAGCGGTGCTTAGGCGAAGCCCTGCGTCGGTAGAACATCATCACCGTCATCACGCCGTCGTGCTGATGAAACTCTCCCTCAACACTTTGCTGGATCGGAGCTCGAGGGACGTCACCGAGTTGAACTTGCGCAGAACTTGGAGGTGACGTATGTTCGGTACTTGGATCGGTCGGATCGGGAAGAGGTACAACTACTTCCTCTACGTTGTGTCAATGCTTCCGTTGCCGGTCTATGAGGGTACGTAGACAACACTCTCCCCTCTTGTTGCTATGCATCACCATGATCTTGCGTGTGCGTAGGAATTATTTTGAAATTACTACGTTCCCCAATAGTGGCATCCGAGCCAGGTTTTATGCGTAGATGTCATATGCACGAGTAGAACACAAGTGAGTTGTAGGCGATATAAGTCATACTGCTTACCAGCATGTGACACTTTGGTTCGGCGGTATTGTTGGATGAAGCGGCCCGAACCGACATTACGCGTACGCTTACGCGAGACTGGTTCTACCGACGTGCTTTGCACACAGGTGGCTGGCGGGTGTCAGTTTCTCTAACTTTAGTTGAACTAAGTGTGGCTATGCCCGGTCCTTGCGAAGTTTAAAACAGCACCAACTTGACAAACTATCGTTGTGGTTTTGATGTGTAGGTAAGAACGGTTCTTGCTCAGCCCATAGCAGCCACGTAAAACTTGCAACTACAAAGTAGAGGACGTCTAACTTGTTTTTGCAGGGCATGTTGTGATGTGATATGGTTAAAACATGATGAGATATAAGTTGTTGTATGAGATGATCATGTTTTGTTGAAGTTATCGGCAACAGGCAAAAGCCTTATGGTTATCTCTCTATTGCATAAGATGCAAGCACCAAATAATTGCTTTACTTTATCGCTATGCGATAGCAATAGTTGCAAGAGCAATTGTTGGCGAGATAACCATGTGATGACACATTGATATAGATCAAGATGATGGAGATCATGGTGTCATGCCGGTGACGATGGAGATCATGACGATACTTTGGAGATGGAGATCAAAGGCACAAGATGATTGTGGCCATATCATGTCACATATTTTGATTGCATGTGATGTTTATCTTTTATACATCTTATTTTGCTTAGTTCGACGGTAGCTTTATAAGATGATCTCTCACTAATTATCAAGGTACAAGTGTTCTCCCTGAGTATGCACCGTTGCGAAAGTTCTTCATGCTGAGACACCACGTGATGATCGGGTGTGATAGGCTCTACGTTGTAATACAACGGGTGCAAAACAGTTGCACACGTGGAATACTCAGGTTAAACTTGACAAGCCTAGCATATAACAGATATGGCCTCGGAACACGGAGACCAAAAGGTCGAGCGTGAATCATATAGTAGATATGATCAACATAGTGATGTTCACCATTGAAACTACTCCATCTCACGTGATGATCGGACATGGTTTAGTTGACATGGATCACGTGATCACTTAGAAGATTAGAGGGATGTCTGTCTAAGTGGGAGTTCTTAAGTAATATGATTAATTGAACTTTAATTTATCATGAACTTAGTCCTGGTAGTATTAGCATATCTATGTTGTAGATCAATAGCTCACGATGTTGCTCCCAGTTTATTGTGTTCCTAGAGAAAAATTATGTTGAAAAATGTTAGTAGTAATCATGCGGATTGGATCCGTGATCTGAGGATTATCCTCATTGCTGCATAGAAGAATTATGTCCTTGATGCACCACTAGGTGACAAACCTATTGCAGGAGCAGATGCAGATGTTATGAACGTCTGGCTAGCTCAATATGATGACTAATTAATAGTTTACTGCACCATGCTTAAACGGCTTAGAATCGGGACTTCAAAGACGTTTTGAACGTCATGGACCATATGAGATGTTCCAGGAGTTGAAGTTAATATTTCAAGCAAATACCCGAGTTAAGAGATATGAAGTCTCCAACAAGTTATATAGCTAAAAGATGGAGGAGAATAGCTCAAGCAGTGAGCATGTGCTCTGATTGTCTGGGTACTACAATCGCTTGAATCAAGTGGGAGTTAATCTTCCAGATAAAATAGTGATTGACAGAATTCTCTAGTCACCATCACCAAGTTAGTAGAACTTCGTGATGAACTATAATATGCAAGGGATAACGGAAACGATTCCCAAGCTCTTCGTGATGCTGAAATCGATGAAGGTAGAAATCAAGAAAAGCATCAAGTGTTGATGGTAAACAAAACCACTAGTTTCAAGTAAAGGGACAAAGGGAAGAAATGGGAACTTCAAGAAGAACGGCAAGCAAGTTGCTGCTCAAGTGAAAAAACCCAAGTATGGACCTAAGCCTGAAACTGAGTGCTTCTACTACAAAGGGACTGGTCACTGGAAGCGGAACTACCCCAAGTAATTGGCGGATAAGGAGGATGGCAAAGTGAACATAGGTATATTTGATATACATGTTATTGATGTGTACTTTACTAGTGTTTATAGCAACCCCTCAGTATTTGATACTAGTTCAGTTGCTAAGAATAGTAACTCAAAACGGGAGTTGCAGAATGAACAGAGACTAGTTAAGGGTGAAGTGACGATGTGTATTGGAAATGGTTCCAAGATTGATTTGATCATCATCGCACACTCCCTATACTTTTGGGATTAGTGTTAAACCTAAAATAAATGTTATTTAGTGTTTGCGTTGAGCATGAATATGATTGGATCATGTTTATTGCAATATGGTTATTCATGTAAGTTAGAGAATAATTGTTGTTTTGTTTACATGAATAAAACCTTCTATGGTTATAGACCCAATGAAAATGGTTTGTTGGATCCCGATCATGGTGATACACATTTTCATAATATTGAAGCCAAAAGATGCAAAATTTATAATGATAGTGCAACTTATTTGTGGCACTGCCATTTAGGTCATATTGGTGTAAAGCGCATGAAGAAAATCCATGCTGATGGGCTTTTGGAATCACTTGATTATGAATCAGTTGATGCTTGCGAACCATGCCTCATGGGCAAGATGACTAAGACTCCGTTCTCCGGAACAATGGAGTGAGCAACAAATTTGTTGGAAATCATACATACTGATGTATGTGGTCCGATGAATATTGAGGCTCCTGGCAGGTATCATTATTTTCTAAACTTCACACATGATTTGAGCAGATATGAGTATATCTACTTGATGAAATACAAGTCTGAAACATTTGAAAAGTTCAAAGAATTTCAGAGTGAAGTGGAGAATCATCGTAACAAAAATAAAAGTTCCTATGATATGATCGTAGAAGGAGAATATTTGAGTTACGAGTTTGGTCTACATTTGAAACAATGCAGAATAGTTTCGCAACTCACGCCACCCGGAACACCATAGCGTAATGGTGTGTCCGAACGTCATAATCGTACTTTATTAGATATGTGCGATTTATGATGTCTCTTACTGATTTACCGCTATCGTTTTGGGGTTATGCTTTAGAGACGGCTGCATTCACGTTAAATAGGACACCATCGAAATCCGTTGAGACGATGCCTTATGAACTGTGGTTTGGCAAGAAACCAAAGTTGTTGTTTCTGAAAGTTTGGGGCTGCGATGCTTATGTGAGAAAGCTTCAACCTGATAAGCTCGAACCCAAATCGGAGAAATGTGTCTTCATAGGATACCCAAAGGAGACTGTTGGGTACACCTTCTATCACAGATCCGAAGGCAAAACTTTTGTTGCTAAATTCGGAGTTTTTCTAGAGAAGGAGTTTCTCTCAAAAGAAGTGAGTGGGAGAAAAGTAGAACTTGATGAGGTAACTATACCTGCTCCCTTATTGGAAAGTAGTACATCACAGAAACCGGTTTCTCTGACACCTACACCAATTAGTTAGGAAGTTAATGATAATGATCATGTAACTTCAGATCAAGTTAGTACCGAACATCATAGATCAACCAGAGTAAGATCCGTACCAGAGTGGTATGGTAATCCTGTTCTGGAAGTCATGCTACTAGATCATGATGAACCTACGAACTAGGAAGAAGCGATGGTGAGCCCAGATTCCACAAAATGGCTAGAAGCCATGAAATCTGAGATGGGATCCATGTATGAGAACAAAGTGTGGACTTTGGTTGACTTGCCCGTTGATCGGCAAGCAATTGAGAATAAATGGATCTTCAAGAAGAAAACTGACGCTAACGGTAATGTTACTGTCTACAAAGCCCGACTTGTTGCGAAAGGTTTTCGACAAGTTCAAGGGATTGACTACGATGAGACCTTCTCACCCGTAGCAATGCTTAAGTCTGTCCGAATCATGTTAGCAATTGCCGCATTTTATGATTATGAAATTTGGCAAATGGATGTCAAAACTGCATTCCAGAATGGATTTCTAGATGAAGAGTTGTATATGATGCAACCAGAAGGCTTTATCGATCCAAAGGGAGCTAACAAAGTGTGCAAGCTCCAGCGATCCATTTATGGACTGGTGCATGTCTCTCGGAGTTGGAATAAACACTTTGATAGTGTGATCAAAGCATTTGGTTTTATACAGACTTTTGGAGAAGCCTGTATTTACAAGAAAGTGAGTGGGAGCTCTATAGCATTTCTGATATTATATGTGGATGACATATTATTGATTGAAAATAATATAGAATTTCTGGATAGCATAAAGGGATACTTGAATAAGAGTTTTTCAATGAAAGACCTCGGTAAAGCTGCTTACATATTGGGCATTAAGATCTATAGAGATAGATCAAGATGCTTAATTGGACTTTCACAAAGCACATACCTTGACAAAGTTTTGAAGAAGTTCAAAATGGATCAAGCAAAGAAAGGGTTCTTGCCTGTGTTACAAGGTATGAAGTTGAGTAAGACTCAATGTCCGACAACTGTAGAAGATAGAGAGAAAATGAAAGATGTTCCCTATGCTTCAGCCATAGGCTCTATCATGTATACAATGTTGTGTACCAGACCTGATGTGTGCCTTGCTATAAGTCTAGCAGGGAGGTACCAAAGTAATCCAGGAGTGGATCACTGGACAGCGGTCAAGAACATCCTGAAGTACCTGAAAAGAACTAAGGATAAGTTTCTCATATATGGAGGTGACAAAGAGCTCATCGTAAATGGTTACGTTGATGCAAGCTTTCACACTGATCTGGACGATTCTAAATCGCAAACTAGATACATGTTTACATTAAACGGTGGAGCTGTCAGTTGGTGCAGTTCTAAACAAAGCGTCGTGGCGGGATCTACATGTGAAGCGGAGTACATAGCTGCTTTGGAAGCAACAAATGAAGGAGTCTGGATGAAGGAGTTCATATCCAATCTAGGTGTCATACCTAGTGCATCGGGTCCAATGAAAATCTTTTGTGACAATACTGGTGCAATTGCCTTGGCAAAGGAATCCGGATTTCACAAGAGAACCAAGCACATCAAGAGACGCTTCAATTCCATTCGGGATTTAGTCCAGGTGGGAGACATAGAAATTTGCAAGATACATACGATCTAAATGTTGCAGACCCGCTGACTAAGCCTCTTCCACGAGCAAAACATGATCAGCACCAAGGCTCCATGGGTGTTAGAATCATTACTGTGTAATCTAGATTATTGACTCTAGTGCAAGTGGGAGACTAAAGGAAATATGCCCTAGAGGCAATAATAAAGTTATTATTTATTTCCTTGTATCATGATAAATGTTTATTATTCATGCTAGAATTGTATTAACCGGAAACATAATACATGTGTGAATACATAGACAAATAGAGTGTCACTAGTATGCCTCTACTTGACTAGCTCGTTGATCAAATATGGTTATGTTTCCTAACCATAGACATGAGTTGTTATTTGGTTAATGGGATCACATTATTAGGAGAATGATGTGATTGTCTTAACCCATTCCATTAGCTTAGCACTTGATCGTTTAGTTTCTTGCTATTGCTTTCTTCATAACTTATATATGTTCCTATGACTATGAGATTATGCAACTCCCATTTACTGGAGGAACACTTTGTGTGCTACCAAACATCACAACGTAACTGGGTGATTATAAAGGTGCTCTACAGGTGTCTCCGAAGGTATTTGTTTGGTTGGCGTATTTCGAGATTAGGATTTGTCACTCCGATTGTCGGAGAGGTATCTCTGGGCCCTCTCGGTAACGCACATCACTCAAGCCTTGCAAGCATTGCAACTAATAAGTTAGTTGCGGGATGATGTATTACGGAACGAGTAAAGAGACTTGCCGGTAACGAGATTGAACTAGGTATTGAGATACCGATGATTGAATCTCGGGCAAGTAACATACGGATGACAAAAGGAACAACGTATATTGTTATGCGGTCTGACCGATAAAGATCTTCGTAGAATATGTAGGAGCCAATATGAGCATCCAGGTTCCGCTATTGGTTATTGACCGGAGACGTGTCTCGGTCATGTCTACATAGTTCTCGAACCCATAGGGTCCGCACGCTTAAAGTTCGGTGACGATCATAATTAGGGTTTTTGTGTTTTGATGTACCGAAGGTTGTTTGGTGTCCCGGATGTGATCACATACATGACGAGGAGTCTCGAAATGGTTGAGACATAAAGATTGATATATTGGAAGCCTATTTTTGGATATCGGAAACGTTCCGGGTGAAATCGGGATTTAACCGGAGTACCGGGGGGTTACCGGAACCCCCCGAGGGTTATTGGGCCTACATGGGCCCTAAGGGAGAAGAGGAGGTCCGGCCAGGGCAGGCCGCGCGCCCCCCCCTAGTCCGAATAGGACAAGGAAGGGGGGCGGCACCCCCCTTTCCTCTTTCTCCCTTCCCCCTTCCTTTTCCAACAAGGCAAGAGGGGGAAGTCCTATTCCCGGTGGGAGTAGGACTCCTCCAGGCGCACCCCTTGGGCCGGCCGCACCTACCCCTCTCCCTCCTTTATATACGGGAGCAAGGGGGCACCCCATGACAGACAAGTTGATCTTTGTGATCGTTCCTTAGCCGTGTGTGGTGCCCCCTTCCACCATATTCCACCTCGGTCATATCTAGCGGTGCTTAGGCGAAGCCCTACGTCGGTAGAACATCATCACCGTCATCTTGCCATCGTGCTGACGAAACTCTCGCTCAACACTTTGCTGGATCGGAGCTCGAGGGACATCACCGAGTTGAACGTGTGCAGAACTTGGAGGTGCCGTATGTTCGGTACTTGGATCGGTCAGATCGGGAAGACGTATGACTACTTCCTCCACGTTGTGTCAATGCTTCCATTGACGGTCTACGAGGGTACGTAGACAACACTCTCCCCTCTCGTTGCTATGCATCACCATGATCTTGCGTGTGCGTAGGAATATTTTTTGAAATTACTGTGTTCCCCAACAATGTTCACCATTGAAACTAATCCATCTCACGTGATGATCGGACATGGTTTAGTTGACATGGATCACGTGATCACTTAGAAGATTAGAGGGATGTCTCTCTAAGTGGGAGTTCTTAAGGAATATGATTAATTTAACTTTAATTTATCATGAATTTAGTCCTGGTAGTATTAGCATATCTATGTTGTAGATCAATAGCTCGCGTTTAGCTCCCCTGTTTTATTTTTGATATTTCCCTAGAGAAAATTAAGTTGAAAGACGTTAGTAGCAATGCTGCAGATTGGATCCGTGATCTGAGGATTATCCTCATTCCTACACAGAAGAATTATGTCCTTAATGCACCGCTAGGTGACAGACCTATTGCAGGAGCAGATGTAGACGTTATGAACATTTGGCTAGCTCAATATGATGACTACTTGATAGTTTAGTGCACCATGCTTAACGGCTTAGAATCGGGACTTGAAAGACGTTTTGAATGTCATGGACCATATGAGATGTTCCAGGAGTTGAAGTTCATATTTCAAGCAAATACCCGAGTTGAGAGATATGAAGTCTCCAACAAGTTCTATAGCTAAAAAGATGGAGGAGAATAGCTCAAGCAGTGAGCATGTACTCAGATTGTCTGGGTACTACAATCGCTTGAATCAAGTGGGAGTTAATCTTCCAGATAAGATAGTGATTGACAGAATTCTCCAGTCACCATCACCAAATTAGTAGAACTTCGTGATGAACTATGATATGCAAGGGATAACGGAAACGATTCCCAAGCTCTTCGTAATGCTGAAATCAACGAAGGTAGAAATCAAGAAAAATATCAAGTGTTGATGGTACACAAGACCACTAGTTTCAAGAAAAGGGAAAAGGGAAGAAGGGGAACTTCAAGAAGACGTCAAGCAAGTTGCTGCTCAAGTGAAGAATCCCAAGTCTGGTCCTAAGCCTGAGACTAAGTGCTTCTACTGCAAAGGGACTGGTCACTGGACGCGGAACTGCCCCAAGTATTTGGCGGATAAGAAGGATGGCAAAGTGAACAAAGGTATATTTGATATATAGATTATTGATGTGTATTTTACTAGTGTTCGTAGCAACCCCTCGGTATTCGATACTGGTTCAGTTGCTAAGAGTAGTAACTCGAAACGGGAGTTGCAGAATGAACATAGACTAGTTAAGGGTGAAGTGACGATGTGTGTTGGAAGTGGTTCCAAGATTGATATGATCATCATCGCACACTCCCTACACTTTCGGGATTAGTGTTGAACCTAAATAAGTTTTATTTGGTGTTTGCGTTGAGCATGAATATGATTTGATCATGTTTATTGCAGTACGGTTATTCATTTAAGTAAGAGAATAAATTGTTGTTCTGTTTACATGAATAAAACCTTATATGGTTACACACCCAATGAAAATGGTCCGTTGGATCTCGATCGTAGTGATACACATATTCATAATATTGAAACCAAAAGATGCAAAGTTAATAATGATAGTGCAACTTATTTGTGGCACTGCCATTTAGGTTATATTGGTATAAAGCGCATGAAGAAACTCCATGCTGATGGACTTTTGGAATCACTTGATTATGAATCAGTTGATGCTTGCGAACCATGCCTCATGGGCAAGATGACTAAGACTCCATTCTCCGGAACAATGCATCAAGCAACAGACTTGTTGGAAATCATGCATACTGATGTATGTGGTCCGATGAATATTGAAGCTCGCGGCAGGTATCGTTATTTTCTGATCTTCACAGATGATTTGAGCAGATATGAGTATATCTACTTTATGAAACACAAGTCTGAAACATTTGAAAAGTTCAAAGAATTTCAGAGTGAAGTGGAGAATCATCGTAACAAAATAAAAGTTTCTATGATATGATCACAGAAGTAAAATATTTGAGTTACGAGTTTGGCCTTTAGTTAAAACAATGTGAAATAGTTTCACTACTCACGCCACCTAGAACACCACAGTGTAATGGTGTGTCCGAACATCGTAACCGTGCTTTATTAGATATGGTGCGATCTATCACGTCTCTTACTGATTTACCGCTATCGTTTTGGGGTTATGCATTAGAGACAGCCACATTCATGTTAAATAGGGCACCATCTAAATCCGTTGAGACGACACCGTATGAACTATGGTTTGGCAAGAAACCTAAGCTATCGTTTCTTAAAGTTTGAGGTTGCAATGCTTATGTGAAAAAGTTTCAACCTGATAAGCTCAAACCCAAATTGGAGAAGTGCGTCTTCATTGGATACCCAAAAGAAAATGTTGGGTACACCTTCTGTCACAGATCCGAAGGCAAGATATTCATTGCTGAGAATGGATCCTTTCTAGAGAAGGAGTTTCTCTCGAAAGAAGTGAGTGGGAGGAAAGTAGAACTTGATGAGGTAACTGTACCTGCTCCCTTATTGGAAAGTGGTTCATCACAGAAATCTGTTACTGTGACTACTACACCAATTAGTGAGGAAGCTAATGATGATGATCATGTAACTTCAGATCAAGTTACTACCGAACCTCGTAGGTAAACCAGAGTGATATCCGCACCAGAGTTGTCGTGGTTTTGTCACGGCAGATGTCCTAGAGAAAGGACTTAGTCATGGAGCCATCGCAACGGGTTAGCTTGAAGGGGTTAAAGCGGACACAGGGACGCAAGAGAGTTTATACTAGTTCGGCCCCTTCGATGAAGGTAAAAGCCTACGTCTAGTTGTGAT
Organism: Triticum dicoccoides; assembly: GCF_002162155.2. NCBI lineage: Eukaryota > Viridiplantae > Streptophyta > Magnoliopsida > Poales > Poaceae > Triticum > Triticum dicoccoides. The sequence goes on from NC_041380.1 coordinate 176,760,591, forward strand.
GGAATTGATGGGGTTTCGATGACTAGGGAGCAAACAAGCTTCGCCTAAGTCTCGAGTTGTTGTCTGTCCTTGAACCGCCACCGGGTCGTCCCCTTATATACATGGGTGACGCCCGTCGGTTCACAGAGTCCCAATACCGGCTCATAGATGTGTCCGGTTTGGTCTCTACTTATTCCTAACTTACAATACAAGTTAAATACCAACGCCAGTTTACGGCTACATGCCTTGAACTAACTATGGGCCTTGAGCCCTCATCTGCCTTCTTGGGCTTTAACATAATTAACTACTAACGAAGTTAACCCGGCCTAGATAGGTCGGTTTAAGCCCAGTAGTGATATCCCCAACAAGAGTGGTAAGGTAAACCTGTTCTAGAGGTCATGTTACTTGACCATGATGAGCCTACGAACTATGAGGGAGCGATGATGAGCCCAGATTCCACGAAATGGTTTGAGGCCATGAAATCTGAGATGAGATCCATGTATGAGAACAAAGTATGGACTTTGATTGACTTGCCCATTGATCGGCGAGCCATTGATATTAAATGGATCTTCAAGAGGAAGACGGACGCTGATAGTAGTGTCACTATCTACAAAGCTAGAATTGTCGAAAAAAGGTTTTCGACAAGTTCAAGGTATTGACTACGATGAGAGTTTCTCACTCGTATCTATGTTTAAGTCTGTCCGAATCATGTTAGCAATTACCGCATTTTATGAAATCTGGCAAATGGATAAACAAAACTGCATTCCTTAATGGATTTATTAAAGAAGAGTTGTATATGATGCAACTAGAAGGTTTTGTCAATCCTAAAGGCGCTAACAAAATATGCAAGCTCCAGCGATCCATCTATGGACTGGTGCAAGCATCTCGGAGTTGGAATATACGCTTTGATAAGTTGATCAAAGCATATAGTTTTATGCAGACTTGCGGTGAAGCCTGTATTTACAAGAAAGTGAGTGGGAGCACTACAACATTTCTGATAAGTATATGTGAATGACATATTGTTGATCGGAAATAATGTCGAACTATTCTGCAAAGCATAAAGGAGTGTTTGAAAGGAGTTTTTCAAAGAAAGACCCCGGTGAAGCTTCTTACATATTGAGCATCAAGATCTATAGAGATAGATCAAGACGCTTGATAAGTTTTTTCAATGAGTACATAGCTTGACAAGATTTTGAAGTAGTTCAAAATGGAACAGTCATAGAAGGAGTTCTTGCCTGTGTTACAAGGTTGAAGTTGAGTAAGACTCAAAACCCGACCACGGCAGAAGATAGAATGAAAGTCATTCCCTATGCCTCAGCCATAGGTTCTATAAAGTATGCCATGCTGTGTACCAGACCTATTGTATACCCTGCCCTGAGTTTGGCAAAGGAGTACAATAGTGATCTAGGAGTAGATCACTGGACATTGGTCAAAATTATCCTTAGTGGAATAAGGATATGTTTCTCGATTATGGAAGTGACAAAAGGTTCGTCGTAAAGGGTTACGTCGATGCAAATTTTGACACTGATCCAGATGACTCTAAATCTCAATCTGGATAAATATTAAAAGTGGGATCAATTAGCTAGAGTAGCTCTGTGCAGAGCATTGTTGACATAGAAATTTGCAAAATACTTACGGATCTGAATGTGGCAGACCCGTTAACTAAACTTCTCTCACAAGCAAAACATGATCACACCTCAGTACTCTTTGGGTGTTAATCACATAGTGATGTGAACTCAATTATTGACTCTAGTAAACCCTTTGGGTGTTGGTCACATGTCGATGTGAACTATGGGTGTTAATCACATGGTGATGTGAACTATTGGTATTAAATCACATGGCGATGTGAACTAGATTATTGACTCTAGTGCAAGTGGGAGACTGAAGGAAATATTCCCTAGAGGCAATAATAAAGTTATTATTTATTTCCTTATATCATGATAAATGTTTATTATTCATGCTAGAATTGTATTAACCGGAAACATAATACATGTGTGAATACATAGACAAACAGAGTGTCACTAGTATGCCTCTACTTGACTAGCTCGTTGATCAAAGATGGTTATGTTTCCTAACCATAGACATGAGTTGTCATTTGATTAACGGGATCACATCATTAGGAGAATGATGTGATTGACTTGACCCATTCCGTTAGCATAGCACTTGATCGTTGAGTTTGTTGCTATTGCTTTCTTAATGACTTATACATGTTCCTATGACTATGAGATTATGCAACTCCCATTTACCGGAGGAACAATTTGTGTGCTACCAAACGTCACAACGTAACTGGGTGATTATAAAGGTGCTCTACAGGTGTCTCCAAAGGTACTTGTTGGGTTGGCGTATTTCGAGATTAGGATTTGTCACTCCGATTGTCAGAGAGGTATCTCTAGGCCCTCTCGGTAATGCACATCACTTAAAGCCTTGCAAGCATTGCAACTAATGAGTTAGTTGCGGGATGATGTATTACGGAACGAGTAAAGAGACTTGCCGGTAACGAGATTGAACTAGGTATTGAGATACCGATGATCGAATCTCGGGCAAGTAACATACCGATGACTAAAGGAACAACGTATGTTCTTATGCGCTTTGACCGATAAAGATCTTCATAGAATATGTGGGTGCCAATATGAGCATCCAGGTTCCGCTATTGGTTATTGGCCAGAGACGTGTCTCAGTCATGTCTACATAGTTCTCGAACCCGGAGGGTCCGCACGCTTAAAGTTTTGGTGACGATTGTATTATGAGTTTATGTGATTTGATGTACCGAAGGAGTTTGGAGTCCCGGATGAGATTCGGGACATGACGAGGAATCTCAAAATGGTCGAGACATAAAGATCGATATATTGGACGACTATATTCGTACATTGGAAAGGTTCCGAGTGATTTGGGTACTTTCGGGGGTACCGGGGAGTTACGGGAATATGAGGAAGAAGTAATGGGCCTCATGGGCCAAGTGGTGGAAGAGAGGAGGCAGGGCGCGCGACCCCCCTAGCCCAAACTGAATTGGACTAGGGGGCCGGCCCCCCTTTCCTCCTTTTTCCTCCCTCTCCTTCCTTCTCCTTCTCCTCCTTCCTTTCCTCCTCCTAGTAGGAGTAGGAAAGGGGAGTCCTACTCCTACTAGGAGGAGGACTCCTCCTCCTGGCGCGCCCATAGAGGGTCAGCCGGCCTCCCCCTTGCTCCTTTATATACGGGGGCAGGGGGCACCTCTAGACACACAAGTTGATCAAGTTGATTGTCTCTTAGCCGTGTGCGGTGCCCCCCTCCACCATATTCCACCTCGGTCATATCGTAGCGGTGCTTAGGTGAAGCCCTGCGTCGGTAGCAACATCATCACCGTCATCATGCCATCGTGCTAACGGAACTCTCCCATGAAGCTCTGCTAGATCGGAGTTCGCGAGACGTCATCGAGCTGAACGTGTGCTGAACTCGGAGGTGCCGTGCGTTCGGTACTTGGATCGGTTGGATCGTGAAGACGTACGACTACATCAACCGCATTGTGCTAACGCTTCCGCTTTTGGTCTACGAGGGTACGTGGACAACACTCTCCCCTCTCGTTGCTATGCATCACCATGATCTTGCATGTGCGTAGGAAAATTTTGAAATTACTACATTCCCCAACAATATGCATGTTCGGATCATGTGCCATAGGGATGTCCGGCATATCCGGTAGTGTTGCGGCGGCATTGCCATGGCTTGGCGCCGGGACGACTGGCGGTGTTGTCTGTGGGGTGGTGTCCCTCGCCCCCAAACAAATCTGGCTCTTCGGCCAAAGCAGGGGCCAACTTACGCAGGCGCTGAGGGTCATCACATCATCTTCGTCGGCCCCAGCGTGTCGAATCGGAGGTAACAACTCGTCGAAGCCTGGCAGCACCCGAAACAGTTCAACCCTATACATAGTGGGTGGCATCGGATTACCGTGGAACACGGGGTTGCCCGGTTGAATGATTCTGCCCTTGGCGACATCGATCAACTCGCCGCCCACGAAGTGCAGGAGAGTGCATGGAACGTCGGCGGCGCCATGTGAAAACATGTAGGGCGTTAGGGATGCCCAGTCAAAGGCAAGGAGATGAAGTCATCGGCCGAGAGGCTTAATTAGTTACCGTGATGGCGTCGAGCTAGGCTAATGTCGAGGCACCAGCAACGGCGGGCGTGCAACTAACGGAGGGGTCGCTTGATGCCAAGGTGCCGGCCGGCGTACACCCGGGTGCATTAAGCTCCAATACCCGTGTCGGCGTCGGAGATACCAATACTGCCTCCGCTGGAGACACCAATGGCGCCGCCTGCGTGTTGTGCGAGTTGCTGGCCGTGAAGCTGGGAACCGGGGGCGGCCCCTGTTGGCTGCCCGCAATCCACGTCGTCAGCCCCTGAATCAAGGTAGGCACAATGGCGGTGAGCGTCGATCCCAGTTGTTGTTGCACTTGCTCTTGGACAATCTCCGTAATCCGCGCCACTTGTGCCTTGAGTTCTTGAACCTCGCGCGACTGGCTTTTCGAGCTGGTCTTTCTCTCCTTTCGCCCACCAGCGTTATAGTATGACGACCATTTTGTGGACAAGCCTTTGCCGGCCACACGACCAGCTGACGACGGCTTACTGAGCTTATCCTTGTTTTTCATTACGTTCAACGCCCTATTTAGAGTGTTGTCCCAAGGGGTGCTCTAAGAGGACCTCGGGCTACTGCTTTCAGTCTCCTGCGGACGAAATGTGAACCATTTAGAAATTTGGCTTCATTAATTAGAATGCGACCATATGGAGCTAATTACGCGGGGGTGTATTCCTTACCAGAACAAGCTCAAGCGCCCTGGTCTTCGGATCCGTGGTAAGCTCCTTTGTTACCGGGTCCTCCTTGTACCGGGCCCTGACATAGTTCCTGGTCTGCTTGTCACGGTATTTCTCGAAGCGGGGCGGTAGGTCTTGCTCGGCACGGTCCGCGTCCTCCTTGTCCCATATAGGCTCCGCCACTCTATAACCCCCGAGACCGAGTTTGTGTTCCCCTAAGTTCAACTCCCGCTTTTCTTTCCCCACTGACTTGATTCGGAGGTTGCGCTGCTCTCGCACCTGATCTTGAACTCCTTGTAGTCATCTTCGTTGATCGAAGGATTTTTCGCCTTGATCTTCTCATAACTATCACCTTTTCAATCATTCTCTTCACCGCGCTTCTCCAAGTAGACAGGGTTGTGCTCATCGTCGTCAGGGCGGCACTGTTCACTTTATTCCCTGAGAGACATGTGTTTTCAAATTCAGCGGGGAACTTGTATCGTTCATGCAGCTTCGTTAAGAGGAGGTTGCGCAAATTCCCTCGGTCCTTATGCCTTAGGATCTCGGTGTTGATCGAGACGGTGCTCCGGAGAATGAACCCGAGCTGAACCGAGTACCCCTTGACTATTTCTTTGGGCGCCGTTGGATGCCCGTTGGAGTTCACTTCAGTAAATTCCTCCTTGACGGTGCGGAGCATGTTCGGGCGCCGGTCCTTCCGTTGCCTCTTCAGTTGGCTGCCATCTGTGCATGCGCTGACATCATCAGTGGTGGCATCCTCGGCGGCACCATCAGTGGTGTCATCCCCGACGCCACTAGGGGTTGTGTAGTCAGGATCGGTGTCTTCCGCGGTGTCCTCATAGCGGTGAGGTTCTTCCTCCATCTCTTGGGACAGCTCCTAGAATGCCTTGCCGCCCGAACTGCCGACCTCATCGTTGTGGGCTATGTTTCGCTCTAAATAGGAAAAAAGTTTGGTCAAAAAGTTGGTTATTGTCAAGGAACAAGATCTCATCATTTAGGGTTTGTTGACACTGAGGCATCCTAAAAGCTAAGGTTTTATCATTTAGGGTTTGTCGACGCCAAGGCACCCTAAAAGCCTAAGCTTTCATCATTTAGGTTCTTATCGACACCGAGGCACCCTAAAAGCCAAGGTTTTATCATTTAGGGTTTGTCGACGCTGAGGCACCCTAAATGTTAAGTTAAGTTTTCATCATTTAGGGTTTATCGATGCCGAGGCATCCTAGGTTGCCTGATATATATGGGTATCTTCTAATAATATACCCTATCAAGAAAAGGGAAGGAGAATTTCTAAGTTGGGCCTAATCACTTGGCTCTATTGCCACCTATGGCAGTTGCTTTTTCATCTGTCCACACATGAATTCATCATATGTGATTAATGCAGCAAGAATAAAGGGGCAATTGATCCTACTTAATTAAGCACTAAGATACCCCGACCCATGCATTAGTCGCAAGTACCCCATATGTCCTATTTTTAGCAAAGTCATGCTAAAATTCACGAAAAATTTCAGCATGACCTTTGCAGAAAATAGGACATATGGAGTACCCGAATTTGCCGGAACGGAAGTTAATCGACATTCCGGCAAACTCAAGGGCCTCTTTGGGTAGAGCAGCAGCATCACAAGTTGAAAAAATTCCCAAGTTGTACAGTAGCAGCATCACAAGTAGTACCAATGAACATATAGTCTAGCAAGTTGAAAAAGCTGAAGTTCTCAGCATGAAGAATCACACAACACAACACCTACATTATGATGATACATTTGGAGATTGCACATACAATTTTCACATAAGCATAATTGTTCTAGAGATTGCACATACAGTTTTTGACAGCACAGCACCTATGACAACACATACAGTTACTGCTCCCAAATGAAATGACACTTTGACATGGCTGCAATTTTCAGTGTCTACTTATCTGCAATTTTTCAGTGTCTTCTTAGGAGAAATAGGTTTCAAACTTCAGCTTGCTTTGTATAAGGAGACAAAAAAACTATCTAAGGAGTTCTTCAAGTTCAAGTTACAGCCTGCATGACATTTTCCTACACAATGCTTGTTGTAAATAATTACTTAAAGTAAACACTTTTTTTTATCTTAGCTTACTTAGAACAGAATGCCTATCTTTCTGGTTTTCGAATTCCTTTTGTTTCATTTTCAACATTGCTCTATTTGTAATTAATAGCACTGTTCAAGAAATCTGTATATGCAATCTATGGAGATACTGCTGGCCATTGACCACGAAGTAGGGGATACATGTGTGCATGATGATGCAACATTTTCTGATTAAATGCCATCTAAACTGACTTTTAGACTGATTTTCCATCAAAATTGAAAATAGCTACACTAAGTTTCAAAATAGAAAAATACACTTCTCAGTTTTACAAACTGAAAATTACTCTAAAACTGAAACTTTAACTGACTTTTAGACTGAATTTTTACTCCAAGAGTTTTTATATTTAGATCACTTTAACTGAATTTTAGATTGAATTTTAAACTTTCTTGCAATATAAGCTTGCAGTACCTTGCGCCGAGGAGGAGGAGGGGGGGATGTGGTCGTGTGGTCCTCGCCGTCTATGTCCAGCACCTCGGCCTTGCTCCCCTCCCTGGATGATGTCGCGTCTAGCCCCGGCATGCCCAAATCTGAAGACAAGAAGAAGAGTGGTGGCGGCGGCGGTCACCGGCGAGCCAATCCGGGTCTCCAAGGGGCTGACTGCACACACAAACACACACATCGAGATTGGTCAGTCAGAGCCGCGACCGACAAGGGGAGGGACGAAGCGGGAGGCGAATGCAGATGCGCGGAGGGAGGGGAGGAGGAGGAGAGGGGCGTGGCTTACCGAGTGGTGCGATGTGGATGGCGTCGAACTTGGCGGTGGAGAAGTATGCGCAAGTGACAAGGAGGAAGCCGATGACGAGGCCGATGCCGAAGTTGCGCGGCTCGATGGTGCGGCTGAAGGCCTTGAGCAGCCTGGCTGTGTCGTGGTGGTGGGCGTAGGAGCGGGGCAGGCCGTCGGCGGCAAGGACCGAGAGGGCGATTGAGGAGTGGAGGGAAGGAGCGGGGCAGGCCGTCGGCGGCGAGGACTGAGACGGCGAGGCCGGGTGCGGGGGTCGTCGGAGCGGCGGAAGGAGGGGCGTGAGGGTGTGGCGAGGGGGGAGTGGATCTGGCGAGGGAGGGACGAAGGGATCGGGCGACTAGCTATAGGGGGGAAGATTACTAATGGCGCACCCCGTGGCGGTGCGCCATTAGAATGTTTTTTTATAGCAATGGCGCACCCCCGGGACGGTGCGCCATGAGTAATCTTTTTTTAGATAGCAATGGCGCACCGGCCAGCGGTGTGCCATAAGTAATTTTATTATTATTTTTTGTTGCATCTAATAATTTTTTTAAAAATGAATATGAATATGAAACAGTAATAAATTTTTATAAAAACAGTAATAATTTTTTAAAAAATATCATCAAATTTGTTATTTGAAAAATATAATCAAATTTGTTTTTTTTGGATTTTTAGTTGCATTCATTTGTGACGGTGGAGCGGGGGAGGGTGCGGGGGGTCGTCGGCGGCGGTGGAGCGGGGGAGGGTGCGGGGGGTGCTCAGCGGCAAGGGGGATCTGGCGAGGGGGGATAGCGATCGAGATGGAGGGGGATCGAGATCGAGTATCCTCATGAATATTCAATATTTTTTCATATTGAATATGAAAAAATATCATCAAATTTGAAAAAATATTCATGAATTCAAAAAGTGCCCATGAAATTTAAAAATATTCATGAGTTCAAAAAGTGCCCATGAAATACAATCGAGAAATGAAGGCTACAATTTAAATACAATCGATCTTAGCTAGCTATCTGTTCACAATCTTCTTGCCCTTCTTTTTCGCAAATGGAGTTCTTCTATGGAACGGACGTCCTTTAGGTAGGGTGGTCATGCTTCTTCTTGTGGTGTATGCTGCTACTTCATCGTCGTCGTCATGTTCCATCTTTGGGTCGCCGTACTTGTCGAAGTCTTGCTCATTGGCGAATCCATCCATTCCGATGATCTTCCTTTTGCCTCTCCTCACGACAACACGACTAGGCTTTGACGGGTCAGTAATGAAGAAGCATTGGTCCACTTGGGAAGCCAGTACCCATGGCTCATTTTTCGCAGTGACATTTGCGCCCGCGGTCTTGGATTTGGCTTCGGGTATAACCATGGTGGTGAAATACCGGTCTTCTTTTAGGACGCTCTTGGCCCATCTGACACGGAACATCGGGACCTTCTCTCCAGCGTAGCTCAGCTCCTAGATCTCCTGATCCTTCTGTAGTATCTATCCTTGTCATTACCGATGTAGGATTCCATCGTTACCCTGGAGTTCTGATAACCATCGCTCTTCATGTCCTTGTCCTCAGTGTAGAATGTGTAGCCGTTGATATCGTATGCCTCATAGGTCATCAGGTTGTGCTCGGCGCCTTGTGACAAGGCGAATATGATTTGTTCTTCCGCAGAAGAATCCTCATGTAAAGGGTACGACAAAAGCTTCTGCTTGAACCAATGCGTGAAACATGAGTTGTGCTCTTTGATTATATCTCCGTCCGTCCTCTGTTGGCCTTGGTCATTGTACGTCTTCTCAATAAAGGTTTTGTGCTCTACCACCCAAGGATCGACCACGTCTATGTGTTGTAGCGCGACTAGGTTTCCTCTTTCAAAGTCGGCGAGTCGACCCTCGAAGTAGACATGCATTTCGCGGCGACCCTCGCGGTGACCCCATCCAGCGAGCCTGCCGAGGTGCCTGTTGACGGGCAGACCAACAGGGTTCTCGATGCCTAGATAATTCGTGCAGTAGGAGATGCACTCTTCGGTCAGAAAGCCCCTGGCTATGCTTCCCTCTGGATGTGACATGTTGCGAACGTATCCTTTGATGACACCATTCATCCTTTCGAATGGCATCATGCTGTGCAGGAACGACGACCCGAGTTGGATGATATCCTCCACGATATGGACCAGCAGATGCACCATAACATCGAAGAATGCGGGCGGGAAGTACATCTCAAGCTCGCATAGTATCACCACGATCTCTTCCTGTAGCCTTCTGAGTTGCCTCACGCCAACCGACTTCCAAGAGATGACGTCAAAAAAGTTGCATAGGCCAAATAGCGTTTCACGGACGTGCGCGTCCATGATCCCACGGATTGCAACTTGAAGTATCTGCGTCATCAACACGTGACAGTCGTGAGACTTCATCCCGCTGAACTTCTACTTCGTTGGGTCTAGGTATCTGCTTATCTTCCCCGCGTAATCATAAGGAAGTTTTACTCCTATGAGGCAGGTGAAAAACTGCTCGATCTCCTCCTAACTTAGAGTGAAGCACGCGGGAGGGTAGTCATTTCTGGTCTTCTTGGCCTTTTTGCCTTTGCGACGACTTTCCGTGTCCTACTTCGCCTCATCATCATCATCATTAGCGTGAAGCTCCTCCCTGATGCCCATTGATATCAAGTCTGCCCTTGCTTTCGGCCCATCTTTGGTCCTCTCTGGCATGTTGAGCAGGGTACCAAGCAGACTCTTGCACACGTTCTTCGTGATATGCATGACATCAAGGCTGTGAGGCACACGGTGGATCTTCCAGTACGGCAAGTCCCAGAAAATAGACCTCGTTTTCCATACCTTCAGCAGCGGCTCTGGTGCCTTTCGCTTCTTTCCTGGATCTGGCGCCTTTTCCTTCTTTGCCGGCAGTGGGCAATCTTTCCAATTTTTCAACAGCTCGTCTATTTCCTTGCCGCTCCTCATACGCGGGCGTCTTCGGGGTTCGGTTTCACCATCGAACAGATCCTTGCGTTTTCTCCATGGGTCATCATCGCGAAGCCACCTTCGATGTCCCATGAACACGGTTTTCGAAGACCCGGGATCTCTATCTAGCTGGCGATACGTTGTGTCATCCATGCACCTGACGCATCCAGAAAATCCGTGGAACACCTGCCCCGCGAGATATCCGTAACCGAGATAGTCGTGCACCGTCGTGAGCATTGCGGCTCTCATAGTGAAATATTCTTTGTCTGTGGCGTCCCACGTATTGGCTGGTGTTTTCCACAGCGTGTCTAGCTCCTCTTTCAGCAGGCCCAGATACAGATTGATGTCGTTCCCTGGTTGTTTCGGTCCTTCAATTAGCATACTCATGTGAATCTACTTCCTCTTCATGCACAACCAGGGGGAAAGTTGTACATCCACACAAACATAGGCCAGGTGCTATGTGTGCTTCTCTGGCTGCCAAACGGATTGACTCCATCGGTGCTTGCGCCCAGCATGATGTTCCTTGGATCGTCCCCAAATTCTGGGTGTTTGAAGTTCAACGCTTGCCACTAGCTCGCATCCTTAGGGTGACTCAGCATCTTGTCTTTTTTATTTATCTCTGGATCATTTCCGTCATCTTCTCGCTTCTTCTCCTCCCTATCCGCGTGCCAACGCAGGAGCTTTGCTAGCTTAGGGTCCGCGAAATACCGCTGTAGACAAGAAGTGATCGGAAAGTACCACACAACTTTTCGACGAGCTTTCTTCCTCTTCTTGTATCGAGTGACGCCGCACACCGGACATATGGTAGACTCCGCGTGCTCGTCCCGATAAATGATGCAATTGTTCATGCACACATGGTATTTCACGTGCGGTAAATCTAGAGGACACACGATTTTCTTCGCCTCCTCGAAACTGGTCGGGCACTTGTTCCCCTTGGGAAGACGTTCGTGCCAGAATGACATGTTCTCGTCGAAGCATGTGTCGATCATTTTGTGTTTTACCTTCATCTCCAGAGCAATGAGCGTTACTTTTAGGCGGGTATCCTCAGGCCTGCGTCCTTCATACAATGGAGTAACCGCGTCTATCTCTAGTTGATCCAGCTTGGCTTTCTCTTGGGCGGCAGCTCTTGCGTTGTTCGTTTGCTTGAGAAGCAGCTCTTGAATATGAGGGTCCTGCACCCAGCCTCCATCGTCGTCTGCTCCGGCATCTTCATCTTCATGATCATGCCCTTCATCTTGATCTTCCTCATCATCATGTCCGGCATCTTCTACATGATGACTGTGTACAGCATCACCGTCGTGATCATGTCCTGGAGATTCTTCGTCTTCTCGCCCGCCCTCGCTGCGGTGGCTGTCTTGCTGCCCTTCCTCATTTCTTGCCCGACCCCCATGGACAACTTCATAGTCATCTTCATCACCTTGCCACCGATAGCCATCCATGAAACCACGCAAGAGCAGGTGGTCCCACACCTGCCCGGAATCCGGGTCCGCAATAAGGCTCTTCAGCTTGCATCTTCGACACGGACATCTTATCTCCGTCTCGTTCTTTTGAAGCATCTCGCCCTTCGAGGAGCTCAAAAACCTATTCACGATGCCGTCGGTCATCGTGCGGACCATGGTCTCCTGCAGGGTAGAGCAAAACCATATTTTATAACTAAGAAAAAAATTGGCATGACTTTCCCTAAAAATAGGACCAAAAAGAATGCATAGTGCCAAAATTCTCGCCGATACGGAAATGAATTAACATTCTGGCGAAATATTGGCAACTATCGCATTTTCAAATACCGATACCTGCAAACACAAACATATATGCAACACCACAAACATATGCAACACCATAAACATACATAGATCTAGCTAGGCCATAAAAAGTGCATTTGCACGTTGTTGGAGGGAGAAAAAAAGTAGATCTACAACACAAAGATAGCTTTCCCCTTACTTACCTATCAAAAAAGGTAATTTAACCACTTAATTTGGATGAATCTATGGTGCAAATGAGGTGAGGAGGAGGAGGAAGCCGACACAAGCTTGGAGGAGGAGGTGGAGAGAATGAAGTGGGGAAAGTGAGTGTGTAGGTGTGGCTGTCCAAAATATCTAGCTGGTCCCAGGTTACTAATGGCACACCACCCACATATGCGCCATTAGTAACCCTGGTTACTAATGGCGCACCAGCTTGAGGTGCGCCATTAGTAGTTTTGCAAAAAAAATATGTAGTAGTGGCGCACTGTGTGGCAGGTGCACCGTTACTAGTTAAACTAGTAATGGCGCACTGTGCCCCGGTGCGCCATTAGTATTTTTGGAAACAAATTGTTACTAGTGGCGCACCATGTGTCTGGTGCGCCATTAGTGGCCATATCATCTATAGCCCTTTTCCTAGTAGTGACTAAATCAGTGGTAGGCATGGATCTACCCTGAAAAACCAACGGCTGGCCATCTACTGCGGGACCTAGGCTGATGTGCACTCTTGCATCAAAGCGATGAAGGTGAGGGATGGGTGTCGACTGGAACACCAGGTAATATGGGCTATCTTTATAGCCAAAGGCTTTGGTGAGCATCTCGGTAAGAAGGGGTGGAAAGCCAGGGTGGTTGATGGCAAAAGTGCGGGTGTGAAACTTGGGAGCTTTAACGGTGCTAGCCATGGCTGGGGAGCTACTAGCTAAGATTTTCTGCAGGGACATGGCTGAGTGAGGGGTGAGCGATGCGGCTAGCGAAAAGGGGCTTTTATAGGTAGCTAGGCAGGACATGTCCGTAGGGTGTGGCCCCTTTCCCTTAATGGCAAAGGGAAAGTGATGCGGCGGACCAGAAAAGATAGGGGTGCTATTCAATCCACGGATAACTAGGCGGGGACAGCGGGGTGAGGACGTGTCGGTCCGACTACGCCACCTGTTGATTAACAGTGGCCATGCCGAATGCCAGGGATGGGTCAAATCCCTTAGGGTCATTACGGGTTGATGGTAGCGGTGATCTGATGCTAGGATAATCTATGCCAGTCTGGTTGCTCTGATACCATCCCCTGTGGCACCGGATACGTCTCCAACGTATCTACTTTTCCGAACACTTTTGCCCTTGTTTTGGACTCTAACTTGCATGATTTGAATGGGACTAACCCGGACTGACGCTGTTTTCAGCAGAATTACCATGGTGTTATTTATGTGCAGGAGCAAACATTCTCGGAATGACCTGAAACTTCATGGAGCCACTTTTCAAAAAATAAGAAAAATACCTACAAAATACGAAGGCCAGGGGGCCCACCACTTGCCCACGAGGGTGGGGGCGTGCCCCTACCTTGTGGGCCCCCTGTTGCCTCTCCGACACCAACTCCATATATTGAGTTTCGGGGAGAAAAAAATCAGGGAGAAGAAATCATCGCGTTTTATGATACAGAGCCGCCGCCAAGCCCTAAAACCTCTCGGGAGGGCTGATCTGGAGTCCGTTCGGGGCTCCGGAGAGGGGAATCCGTCGCCATCATCATCATCAACCATCCTCCATCACCAATTTCATGATGCTCACCGCCGTGTGTGAGTAATTCCATCGTAGGCTTGCTTGACGGTGATGTATTGGATGAGATCTATCATGTGATCGAGTTAGTTTTGTTAGGGTTTGATCCCTAGTATCCACTATGTTCTGAGATTGATGCTGATATGACTTTGCAATGCTTAATGCTAGTCACTAGGGCCCGAGTGCCATGATTTCAGATCTGAACCTAACATGTTTTCATCAATATATGGGTGTTCTTGATCCTATCTTGCAAGTCTATAGTCACCTATTATGTGTTATGATCCGTTAACCCGGAAGTGACAATAATCGGGATACTTACCGGTGATGATCGTAGTTTCAGGAGTTCATGTATTCAGTATGTGTTAATGCTTTGTTCCGGTTCTCTATTAAAAGGAGGCCTTAATATCCCTTAGTTTCCGTACGGACCCCGCTGCCACGGGAGGGTAGGACAAAAGATGTCATGCAAGTTCTTTTCCATAAGCACGTATGACTATATTCGGAATACATGCCTACATTATATCAATGAACTAGAGCTAGTTCTGTGTCACCCTAGGTTATGACTGTTACATGATGAACCGCATCCGGCATAATTCTCCATCACCGATCCATTGCCTACGAGCTTTCCACATATTGTTCTTCGCTTATTTACTTTCCCATTGCTATTGCTATCATCACTACAAAATACCAAAAACATTGCTTTTACTACCGTTACCTTTTGATACCGTTATCACTACTATCATATTACTTTGCTACTAAATACTTTGCTGCAGATATTAAGTTTCCAGGTGTGGTTGAATTGACAACTCAGCTGCTAATACATGAGAGTATTCTTTTTCTCCCCTTGTGTCAAATCAATAAATTTGGGTTGAATAATTTACCCTCGAAAATTGTTGCGATCCCCTATACTTGTGGGTTATCGAGACTATTTTCAAGCGCCGTTGTCGGGGAGCATAGCTCTATTCTTTGAGTCACTTGGGATATATATATGCTTATCATTATGAAGAACTTGAAAGATCCAACAACCAAGATTTATCCCTCAACTACGAGGGGAGGTAAGGAACTGCCATCTGCTACCTCTTGAGCATTGCGTTGGATTTCCCCGAAGAGGATAGGATGATGCAGCAAAGTAGCGTAAGTATTTCCCTCAATTTTTGAGAACCAAGGTATCAATCCAGTAGGAGGCTACGCGTGAGTCCCTCGTACCTACACAAAAACAATAGCTCAACGCAACCAACGCGCTTAGGGGTTGTCAATCCCTTCACGGTCACTTACGGAAGTGAGATCTGATAGAGATGATAAATAATATTTTTGGTATTTTTGGTATAGAGATACAAAGTAAAAAGTAAATGCAAATTAATAGCAAAGCAATAATAAAGTGATGGAGATTGATATGATGAGAAAGAGACCCGGGGGCCATAGGTTTCACTAGTGGCTTCTCTCAAGAGCATAAGTATTCTACGGTGGGTGAACAGATTACTGTTGAGCAATTGACAGAATTGAGCTTAGTTAGGAGAATATCTAGGTATAATTATGTATTTAGGCATCACGTCCGAGACAAGTAGACCGACCATGCCTGCATCTACTACTATTACTCCACTCATCGACCGCTATCCAGCATGCATCTAGAGTATTAAGTTAAAAATAGAGTAACGCCTTAAGCAAGATGACATGATGTAGAGGGATAGTTTCATGCAATATGATAAAAACACCATCTTGTTATCCTCGATGGCAACAATACAATATGTGACTTGCTGCCCCTTCTATCACTGGGAAAGGACACCGCAAGATCGAACCCAAAGCTAAGCACTTCTCCCATGGCAAGAACAACCAATCTAGTAGGCCAAACCAAACTGATAATTCGAAGAGACTTGCAAAGATAACCAATCATACATAAAAGAATTCGGAGAAGATTTAAACATTATTCATAGATAGACTTGATCATAAACCCACAATTCATCGGTCTCAACAAACACACTGCAAAAAGAAGATTACATCGAATAGATCTCCACAAGAGAGGGGGAGAACATTGTATTGAGATCCAAAAAGAGAGAAGAAGCCATCTAGCTACCAACTATGGACCCGTAGGTCTGAAGTAAACTACTCACACTTCATCGTAGGGGCTTGGATGATGATGTAGAATCCCTCCGTGATCGATGCCCCTTCCGGTGGAGCTCCGGAATAGGCCCCAAGATGGGATCTCGTGGATACAGAAAGTTGCGGCGGTGGAATTAGGTTTTTGGCTCCGTCCCCGATCGTTTGGGGGTATGTAGGTATATATAGGAGGAAGAAGTACGTCGGTGGAGCTTCGAGGCGCCCATGAGGCAAGGGGCGCGCCCTCCACCCTCGTGACCGCCTCGTGGCTTTCTTGACGGAGGGTCCAAGTCTCCTGGATCTTATCTGATGAGAAAATCACGTTTCCGAAGGTTTCATTCCGTTTGGACTCTGTTTGATATTCTGTTTCTCCGAAACACTGAAATAGGCAAAAAACAACAATTCTGGGCTGGGCCTCTGGTTAATAGGTTAGTCCCAAAAATAATATAAAAGTGGAAAATAAAGCCCAATATAGTCCAAAATAGTAGATAATATAGCATGGAGCAATAAAAAATTATAGATACGTTGGAGACGTATCAAGCATCCCCAAGCTTAATTCCTGCTCGTCCTCGAGTAGGTAAATGATAAAAAGAATTTTTTTGATGCGGAGTGCTACTTGGCATAATTTTAATGTAATTCTTCTTAATTGTGGTATGAATATTCAGAACCGAAAGATTCAAGACAAAAGTTCATATTGACATAAAAATGCTAATACTTCAAGCATACTAACTAAGCAATTATGTCTTCTCAAAATAACATGGCCAAAGAAAGTTCATCCCTACAAAATCATATAGTTTAGTCATGTTTCATTTTCGTCACACAAGAATGCTCTCATCATGCACAACCCTGATGACAAGCCAAGCAATTGTTTCATACTTTAGTAATCTCAAACCTATAAACTTTCACGCAATATATGAGCGCGAGCCATGGACATAGCACTATGGGTGGAATAGAATATAATGAGGGGGGTTGTGTGGAGAAGACAAAAAAGGAGAAAGTCTCACATCAACAAGGCTAATCAATGGGCTATGGAGATGCCCACCGATTGATGTTAATGCAAGGAGTAGAGATTGCCATGCAACGGATGCACTAGAGCTATAAATGTATGAAAGCTCAACAAAAGAAACTAGTGGGTGTGCATCCAACTTGCTTGCTCACGAAGACCTAGGGAACTTGAGGAGGCCCATTGTTGGAATACACAAGCCAAGTTCTATAATGAAAAAAATTCCCACTAGTATATGAAAGTGATAACATGAGAGACTCTCTACTATGAAGATCATGGTGCTACTTTGAAGCACAAGTGTGGTAAAAGGATAGTAACATTGTCCCTTCTCTCTTTTTCTCTCATTTTTGGGCCTTTTCCTTTTCTTTATGACCTTTCTCTTTTTTTGGGCCTTCTCTTTTTTTATTCCTCACTTGGGACAATGCTCTAATAATGATGATCATCACACTTCTATTTATTTACAACTCAATGATTACAACTCGATACTAGAACAAAGATGACTCTATGAATGCCTCCGGCGGTGTACCGGGATATGCAATGAACCAAGAGTGACATGTATGAAAGAATTATGAACGGTGGCTTTGCCACAAATACTATGTCAACTACATGATCATGCTAAGCAATATGAAAATGATGAATGTGTCATGATGAACGGAATGATAGAAAGTTGCATGGCAATATATCTCGGAGTGGCTATGGAAATGCCATAATAGGTAGGTATGGTGGCTGTTTTGAGGAAGATATAAGGAGGTTTATGTGTGAAAGAGCGTATCATATCACGAGGTTTGGATGCACCGGCGAAGTTTGCGCCAACTCTCAATGTGAGAAAGGGCAATGCACGGTACCGAAGAGGCTAGCAAGGATGGAAGGGTGATAGTGCATATAATCCATGGACTCAACATTAGTCATAAAGAACTCACATACTTATTGCAAAAATCTACAAGTCATCAAAAACCTCGGCACTACGCGCATGCTCCTAAGGGGATAGATTGGTAGGAAAAGACCATCGCTCGTCCCCGACCGCCACTCATAAGGAAGACAATCAAATAACACCTCATGTTTCAAATTTGTTGCATAACGTTTACCATACGTGCATGCTATGGGACTTGCAAACTTCAATAAAAGTATTTCTCAATTTCAAAACTACTCAACTAGCATGACTTTGATATTATTACCTCCATATCTCAAAACAATCATCAAGCATCAAACTTTTCTTAGCATTCAACACACTCATAAGAAAGTTTTATTATTAATCTTGCATACCAAGCATATTAGATTTTATGAAAATTACCATGATATTAAGACTCTCAAAATAATCTAAGTGAAGCATGAGAGATCAATAGTTTCTATAAAACAAATCCACCACCGTGCTCTAAAAGATATAAGTGAAGCACTAGAGCAAAACTATAAAGCTCAAAAGATATAAGTGAAGCACATAGAGTATTCTATCAAATTCCAAATCATGTATGGCTCTCTCAAAAGGTGTGTACAGAAAGGATGATTGTGGTAGACTAACAAGAAAAGACTCAAATCATAAAAGACGCTCCAAGCAAAACACATATCATGTGGTGAATAAAAATATAGCTCCAAGTAAAGTTACCGATAGAAGTAGACGAAAGAGGGGATGCCTTCCGGGGCATCCCCAAGCTTTGGCTTTTAGGTGTCCTTAGATTATATTGGGGGTGCCATGGGCATCCCCAAGCTTAGGCTCTTGCCACTCCTTGTTCCATGATCCATCAAATCTTTACCCAAAACTTGAAAACTTCACAACACAAAACTTAAAGTAGAAAACTCGTGAGCTCCGTTAGCGAAAGAAAACAAAAGACCACTTCAAGGTACTGTAATGAACTCATTATTTATTTATATTGGTGTTAAACCTACTGTATTCCAACTTCTCTATGGATTATAAACTATTTTACTAGCCATTGATTCATCAAAATAAGCAAACAACACACGAAAAACAGAATCTGTCAAAAACAGAATAGTCTGTAGTAATCTGTAGCTAGCGCAAGATATGGAATCCCAAAAATTCTAAAATAAATTTCTGTGCGTGAGGAATTTATCTATTAAACATCCGCAAAAATAATTAACTAAATAGAGCGTTCCAAATAAAAATGACAGCAGTTCTCGTGAGCCCTAAAGTTTCTGTTTTTTACAGCAAGTTCAACAAGACTTTCCCCAAGTCTTCCCAACGATTCTACTTGGCACAAACACTAATTAAACACAAAAAACACAACCAAAACAGAGGCTAGATAAATTATTTATTACTAAACAGGAGCGAAATGCAAGGAATAAAAATAAAATTGGGTTGCCTCCCAACAAGCACTATCGTTTAACGCCCCTAGCTAGGCATAACAAGCAAGAATAGATCTAGGTATTGCCATCTTTGGTAGGCAATCCATAAGTGACTCTCATGATAGATTCATATGGTAATTTTATTTTCTTTCTAGGGAAGTGTTCCATGCCCTTTTTTAATGGAAATTGAATTATAATGTTCCCTTCCTTCATATCAATAATTGCACCAACCGTTCTAAGGAATGGTCTACCGAGAATAATAGGGCAAGAAGGATTGCAATCTATATCAAGAACGATAAAATCTATGAGCACATAATTCCTATTTGCAACAATAAGAACATCATTAATTCTTCCCATAGGTTTCTTAATAGTGGAATCCGCAAGATGCAAGTTTAGAGAGCAATCATCAAAATCACGGAAATCTAGCAAATCACACAAAGTTTTGGGAATAGTAGAGACACTAGCACCCAAGTCACACAAAGCATAAAACTCATAATCTTTAATTTTAATTTTAATAGTAGGTACCCACTCGTCATAAAGTTTTCTAGGGATAGAAACTTTCAACTCAAGTTTTTCTTCATAAAATTGCATCAAGGCATCAACGATATGTTCGGTAAAGGCTTTATTTTGGCTATAAGCATGACGCGAATTTAGCACGGATTGCAACAAGGAAATACAATCAATTAAAGAGCAATTTTCATAATTAAATTCCTTGAAATCCAATATAGTGGGTTTAGCATCATCTAGGGTTTTATTTCTTTTAATCCCACTTTTATCAATTTCATCATCAAGATCTAAATACTCTGAATTTTTAGAACACCTTCTAGGTAAAGGTGGATCATATTCAGTCCCATCATTATCAAGATTAATATTGCAAAACAAAGATTTAATAGGGGACACATCAATAACTTTTAGGTCTTCATCTTGATTTTCATAGGAATCCGGTTTAGCGGCCATCTTATTGACTAAGGTAGCTTGCATATCCGAAATTTCAGCAATTAATTTTTCAAGACGAGCAATTTGGGATCTTATACCATCAAATTCTTTAGACATATCATTGAGCTCTTTATTCATATAAATCATAAAACCTTTTTGTTCCTTAAGCTCATTTCTAAAGAAATTATTATGCTCAAATTGCAAAACCATAAATTTCCTGACGTTGTTTTCGATCTCCTCTGACCTTTTAAGGTGAAGATCACCGAATCTAGGAAGAGCCATCGCGACAAACAAGCAATCCAACACACGAGCAAACAAAAAGCAAACGGGCAAAAAGAGGCAAATAGAGAAAGAGAGGGAGGATAGAGAGAGAGAGGGCGAATAAAACGGCAAGGGTGAAGTGGGGGAGAGGAAAACGAGAGGCAAATGGCAAATAATGTAATGCGGCAGATAGGGATTGTGATGGGTACTTGGTATGTTGACTTTTGCGCAGACTCCCCGACAATGGTGCTAGAAACTCTTCTTGCTACCTCTTGAGCACTGCATTGGATTTCCCCGAAGAGGAGAGGATGATGCAGCAAAGTAGCGTAAGTATTTCCCTCAGTTTTTGAGAACCAAGGTATCAATCCAGTAGGAGGCTACGCGTGAGTCCCTCGTACCTACACAAAAACAATAGCTCAACGCAACCAACGCGCTTAGGGGTTGTCAATCCCTTCACGGTCACTTACGAAAGTGAGATCTGATAGAGATGATAAATAATATTTTTGGTATTTTTGGTATAGAGATACAAAGTAAAAAGTAAAAGGAAATTAATAGCAAAGCAATAATAAAGTGATGGAGATTGATATGATGAGAAAGAGACCCGGGGGCCTTAGGTTTGACTAGTGGCTTCTCTCAAGAGCATAAGTATTCTACGGTGGGTGAACAGATTACTGTTGAGCAATTGACAGAATTGAGCTTAGTTAGGAGAATATCTAGGTATGATTATGTATTTAGGCATCACGTCCGAGACAAGTAGACCGACTCATGCCTGCATCTACTACTATTACTCCACTCATCGACCGCTATCCAGCATGCATCTAGAGTATTAAGTTAAAAACAGAGTAACGCCTTAAGCAAGATGACATGATGTAGAGGGATAGTTTCATGCAATATGATAAAAACACCATCTTGTTATCCTCGATGGCAACAATACAATATGTGACTTGCTGCCCCTTCTGTCACTGGGAAAGGACACCGCAAGATCGAACCCAAAGCTAAGCACTTCTCCCATGGCAAGAACAACCAATGTAGTAGGCCAAACCAAACTGATAATTCGAAGAGACTTGCAAAGATAACCAAATATACATAAAAGAATTCAGAGAAGATTCAAATATTATTCATAGATGGACTTGATCATAAACCCACAATTCATCGGTCTCAACAAACACACCGCAAAAAGAAGATTACATCGAATAGATATCCACAAGAGAGGGGGAGAACATTGTATTGAGGACCAAAAAGAGAGAAGAAGCCATCTAGCTACTAACTATGGACCCGTAGGTCTGAAGTAAACTACTCACACTTCATAAGAGGGGCTAGGATGATGACGTAGAATCCCTCCGTGATCGATGCCCCTTCCGGCGGAGCTCCGGAATAGCCCCAAGACGGGATCTCATGGATACAGAAAGTTGCGGCGGTGGAATTAGGTTTTAGTCTCCGTTCCCGATCGTTTGGGGGTACGTTGGTATATATAGGAGGAAGAAGTACGTCGGTGGAGCTTCGAGGGGCCCATGAGGCAGGGGGCGCGCCCTAGGGGGGGCGTGCCCTCCACCCTCGTGACCGCCTTGTGGCTTTCTTAATGGAGGGTCCAAGTCTCCTGGATCTTATCTGATGAGAAAATCACGTTTCCAAAGTTTTCATTCCGTTTGGACTCTGTTTGATATTCTGTTTCTCCGAAACACTCAAATAGGCAAAAAAACAACAATTCTAGGTTGGGCCTCTGGTTAATAGGTTAGTCACAAAAATAATATAAAAGTGTAAAATAAAGCCCAATATAGTCCAAAACAGTAGATAATATACCATGGAGCAATCAAAAATTATAGATACGTTGGAGACGTATCACCATCTAGCTCTGCACTTGATTCACCTTCTGTTTTGAGTAAGCTTGCGACACCTACACCTGCTTCTGCTATTCGTTCTGATATGTCGCATGTTATTGATGATGCCACTTCTGCTATGCATGATACTTATGATGAAACTACCTCTATGCCTGATACTACTATGCCACTTAGTGATTTTCTTGATGAACAACTTGCTAGGGCTAGAGAAATTGAAAATATTGAATCTGATGATACTGATGAAAGTGATGATGAAGATTCACTTGTTATTCCTAAGGGTTATGTTTTTGATCAAGAAGCTTCCTTAGCTATTTTAGCTTGTAAAATAGAAATGAACTCAAAAGGTTATTAGCTAAATGGAGTAAGCAATCTCTAAATGCTAGAATGAAACCTGACCCTGCTTTTGCTACTTCCCATATCTTTGTTACTGATAAGGATTATGAATTCTCTGTTGATCCTGATATAATTACTTTGGTTGAATCTGATCCTTTTCATGGTTATGAATCTGAAACTGTTGTGGCACATCATACTAAATTGAATGATATAGCTACCCTGTTCACTAAAGATGAGAGAACTCACTACTTTTATATCCTTAAAATATTTCCGTTCTCATTAAAGGGTGATGCTAATATATGGTTTAATTCTCTTGATCCTGGTTGTGTGCGTAGTCCCTAGGATATGATTTATTACTTCTCTGCTAAATATTTCCCTACTCATAAGAAACAAGCTACTTTAAGGGATATATATAATTTTGTGCAAATTGAAGAAGAGAGTCTCCCACAAGCTTGGGCGAGGATTCTCCAATTACTTAATGCTTTGCCTAATCAGCCTCTTAAGAAAAATGAAATACTTGATATCTTTTATAATGGACTAACCGATGCCTCCAGAGATTACCTGGATAGTTGTGCTGGTTCTGCTTTCAGGGAAAGAACACCGGATGAAGCTGAAATTCTATTGAATAATATGTTGACAAATGAAAATAATTGGACACCTCCGGAACCAATTCCTGAGCCTATTCCTAAACCAACTCCGAAGAAGAGGGTATTCTATTTCTCAGTCCTGAAGATATGAAAGAGGCAAAGAAATCTATGAAAGAAAAGGGTATTAAAGCTGAAGATATTAAGAATTTACTTCCTATTGAAGAAATACATGGTCTTAATCTACTGCCTGTTGAAGAAACATATAATCTTAATCCATTACCTATTGAAGAAACTCATGGTCTTGATAACCCGACATAGGTAGTAAAGGTAAATTCTCTCTATAGATATGACAAAGCTGAAATCCCATTTACTAAATTTGCTAGCCCATGCTTAGATGAGTTTGATAAATTTATGGCTAAGCAAGAAGACTTTAATGCTTATTTTGGTAGACAATTGAAATACAATTCAAATATGCTTGAACACTTGGGTGATTATATGGCTAATGTTAAAGGTGAACTTAAACTTATTAGTAAACATGCTTCTATGGTTACCACTCAAGTAAAACAAGTACTTAAAGCTCAAAATGATTTGCTCAATGAATTGAATAGTAAAGATAATGATAATGCTGTTAGAGTGGCTACTAGAACTAGTAGAATGACTCAGGAACCTTTGTATCCTGAAGGCCACCCTAAGAGAATTGAGCAAGATTCCCAGAGAAATAATATAGATGTACCTAGTTCTTCTAAAAAGAAGAAAAAGAAAAATGATAGGACTTTGCATGCTTCTAGTGAACCTATTACTGAAACACCTGAGAATCCAAATGATATTTCTATTTCTGATGCTAAAACTCAATCTGGTAATGAACCGGAAACTAGTGATAATGTTAATAATAATATTCATGATGATGCTCAACCTAGTAATGATAATGACATAGAAATTGAACCTGCTGTTGATCTTGATAACCCACAATCAAAGAATCATTTGGATTTGTTGCTAGTGTTATGCCAAATTTGATAACCCGGTGTTAGTGTTATGCCTCTCTCTTTATGTCATAGACTTGATTTGAATAAGTTGACACCTACTGAAATATCTTTGCAAATGGCTGATAAATCAACTGCTATACCTGTCGGTATTTGTGAGGATGTGCCTGTTATAGTTGTAAACGTTACTATTTTAACGGACTTTGTTATTCTTGATATTCCCGAGGACGATATTATGTCTATTATTCCTGGAAGACCCTTTTTGAATACTGCAGGGGCTTTTATTGATTGCACTAAAGACAATGTCACTTTTCATGTTAATGGTAATGAGCATACGGTACACTTTCCGAGGAAACAACCTCAAGTTCATAGTATTAACTCTATTGGAAAAATTCCATCGATTATATTTGGAGGTTTTGAATTTCCTCTTCCTACTGTCAATAAGAAATATGATATTCTTATTATTGGGGATGTGCATATCCCCGTTGAGGTAACATAGTGTTATTCAAAATTTCTCCGGTTCCATGTTATTCGGAATGAGTTCGTTAACAAGACTTGATCAACCTTGTTAGTGGATTCCTTTTGATGATCATGAGAAGGATGAAACTAGAAGGCACAACCTTCTGTACCCCACTTTTACTTTCTGTTATTTATATTAAATAAAATAAAAATAAATATTTTTCTGTCTGTTATCTAATTATCCATGCAATATAAAAATACCTCGAAAATAAAAGTTCTCCAAATGCCCTGAAATTTAAATATGATTTTTTCGAGAATATTTGAGAGTATTTGGCACTGAGAACACAGCAGGTGGGCCAACCACCTGCCCACGAGGGTGGAGGGCGCGCCCTACCCCCTGGGCGCGCCCCCTGTCTTGTGGGCCCATGGTGGCCTCCTCCACTTATCCTTTCACCCACACACTCCTTCTTCCTCCCCCAAACACGAATATCCAGCTCAAACCCGAGTCCAAGCTCGTTTTGCTGCCATTTTCGATCTCCCTGCTCAAAGCACCTCTCACAAAACTGCTTGGGAAGATTGTTCCTTGGTATGTGACTCCTCCATTGGTCCAATTAGTTTTTGTTCTAGTGTTTTATTCATTGCAATTTTTTGCTGCTTAGGTGGCCCTGTTCTTGAGCTTGCATGTCAAATTTATTTGGTTAAAAGTAGTTTTGATGCATGATATAGGCCCTAGGCACTTGTGGGAGTAGTTGCTATCAATATTATTGAGTTTGGTTTACTTTTTATTTTGAAGTTACTAAAAAATTTCAGAATTTTTCAGAGGAAGAAAAATGCTTAGGAAAATGTTCCAAGGTGGTTCCTCAAGGAAGTAAGGACCCAGGCTTGCCATGCGTGATGCTGATGAAGAGTCACCAAGAGACGCTCCAGTGCGTCCTTGTGAGTGGCCTTCTGAGAACTTTATGGATCAAGTGGGAATTAAGGAAGAATTCAACGCATATTTGTGCAATGCTGATCTCATGAGCTTCGAGGAAGAGAAGTGCAGCCAGTATCACAACCTCACCAGTACCTTTGTGAGGAGGTTTGAATTTTCAACTTCACGTAATTCTGCAACTGTCCTGTTTGATCTTTATGATAAATCTTACACTATGGACTTAGAGGATTTTACCACTGCTTGCAAACTTCCACAATGGGGTAGTATAAGGGATCCTCGCAAATATGAATTTAGAGATTTTTTTGCTAGCATAACTGTGGGAGAATCTAGAGATATTACACAAGCTACCATAGGGAGCATTCACTTTCTAGTTATACATTATTTTGCTCTCTTTATAGGTAGATGCATTAATGGTAAAGATGAGGCATGTCACATGTGTGTCCCCGATCTCAGTATTCTTAGGAGTGATGTGTTAGGAGACAAATCATATAATTTGGGAGCCATTGTTGCACGTAGGTTGCACCTTAATAGACTTAATGGAGATTTGTTTGGCGGAATTTATGCAACCCGCATAGCTAATTTTCTTGGTATAGCCATACGCGAAGATGATATTGAATTACCTCCTGCTTATCTAGATTTTAATGCTATGGTTCACCACTAGTTTGTCGAGAGGAACGAATCACCTCTCCAGTATCGACTAATCTTTGACAGACGTCGTGCTGTCGGTATTACTCTCCCTGCTCCTGCCTTCTTTGATTATCAGGCAAGAGGAAGATATACTATTACCAGAGAGGAGGCAGATGAGTACGAGAGGAGAGCGGAGGCCGCTCGTCGCCACGCTGCACCTCAGCAGGCGATAGCCACTGCATCGCAGTACAACCCCAACTACTAATATGGATATCCGCCAGGCCAGCCATAGCCATAGACCAACGTAGGCCAAAAGCCTAAGCTTGGGGGAGTACGTATTTCCCACCGACATTACATTTATGTTCATACACTCATTGCTAGATGTCGGTGCTCATACTTTTTCATTGTATCATCCATGCTAGTTTAATTTCCTTTTTATGCTTTCTTCTTGTGTGTTTAATAAACCTTAAGAAAAACAAAAAAATTAGTTGTAGCTTTTAGTTAGTTTAATTTCCATGCTTGTAGTAGCAAATTAAAAGAAAACCCAAAAATATTTCCTGTTCTTCTTTTGCTTGTTGGGAGCTTTCCCATGTAAATAGTTTTATTTCTTTTCTTTTCTTTGGGGGTCGATAGGAGAAGACCATAATTAAATTGCTGAAGTGGCTCTTATATGCATTATTGTTGATCTGACAAAAGAGCCCGTATTGCCTTGTCTTCTCCTGTTTATTGGATGCTTGCAGATTCCAGCTTAGTCCAATGCACGCGCACTATTATTATTATTCACATCATTCGGTCGTGCAAGTGAAAGGCAATTATGACAATATATGATGGACTGAATGAGATGAGAAAAGCTGGTATGAACTCGACCTCTTTTGTTTTTGTAAATATGATTAGTTCATCATTCCTGATTCAGCCTATTATGAATAAACATGTTTGCAATGACAACTAGAGATCATAGTTTCTTGTGCCATGCTTGATTAGCTATGAGTTATAATGGTTTACCTTGCGTGCCAACATGCTATTAAAATGTTTATGATGTGGTATGATAGGGTGGTATCCTCCTCTGAATGATTTAAGTGACTTGACTTGGCACATGTTCACGCATGTAGTTGAAACAAAATCAACATAGCCTTCATGATATTTATGTTCATGGTGGATTATATCCTACTCATGCTTGCATTCGGTGTTGATTAATTTTAATGCATGTTAATGACTGTTGTCGCTCTCTAGCTGGCCGCTTCCCAGTCTTTTGCTAGCCTTCACCTGTACTAAGCGGGAATACTGCTTGTGCATCTAATCCCTTAAACCCCAAAGTTATTCCACATGAGTCCACTATATCTACCTATATACGGTACCTACCCGCCGTTCCAAGTAAATTTGTATGTGCCAAACTCTAAACCTTCAAATAAATATCCTATTTTGTATGCTCGAATAGCTCATGTATCAACTAGGGCTGTCCATATCTTCCATGTTAGGTGGGTTATTCTCAAGAGGAGTGGACTCCGCTCCTCACTCATGAGATAAATGGCTGGTCACCTGGATGCCCAGTCCCATGCTATATGCAAACTAAATCAAAATAATTGCAAACAAAACTCCCCCCGGGACTCTTGTTAGTTGGAGGCACTCGTTGTTTCGAGCAAGCCATGGATTGATGCTTGTTGGTGGAAGGGGGAGTATAAACTTTACCATTCTGTTTGGGAACTGCCTATAATGTGTGTAGCATGGAAGAAATCGCCATCTCTTGGTTGTTATGTTGACAATGAAAGTATACCACTCAAAATATTATTCACCTCTGTTTCAAAACCAAGCTCTGGCACCTCTATAAATCCCTGCTTCCCTCTGCGAAGGGCCTATCTATTTAATTTTATGCTGAGTCATCATCCTCTTATTAAAAAGCACCAGTTGGAGAGCACCGCTGTCATTTGCATTCATTACTGTTAGTTTACATTGAGTATGACTTGACTGGATCTCTTTTACCTTGAATTAGAATGTCTAGTCAGTCCTTGGTCTTTAAAGGTTCTCTGCATTTATGTTTTGCGGTCTCAGAAAGGGCTAGCGAGATACCATCTTGTTATATCATATTATGATTGTTTTGAGAAAGTGTTGTCATCCGAGATCTATTATTATGGCTCGCTAGTTGATTATGCTATTGATATGAGTAAACTTGAGACCTATGCGTTATTGTGAATGTGGTTAGTTATAATCTTTGCTGAAAACTTGAATGCTAGCTTTACATATTTACAACAACAAGAGCAAACAGAGTTTGTAAAAGTTTTTCTTTATCACTTTCAGTTTGTCAACTGAATTGCTTGAGGACAAGCAAAGGTTTAAGCTTGGGGGAGTTGATACGTCTCCAACGTATCTACTTTTCCAAACACTTTTGCCCTTGTTTTGGACTCTAACTTGCATGATTTGAATGGAACTAACCCGGACTGACGTTGTTTTCAGCAGAATTACCATGGTGTTATTTATGTGCAGGAGCAAACGTTTTGGGAATGACCTGGAACTTCACGGAGTCACTTTTCAGAAAATAAGAAAAATACCTACGAAAGATGAAGGCCAGGGGGCCCACCACCTGCCCACGAGGGTGGAGGGCGCGCCTGCCCCCCTAGGGCGCGCCCCTACCTTGTGGGCCCCTATTGCCTCTCCGACTCCAACTCCATATATTGAGTTTCGGGGAGAAAAAAATCAGGGAGAAGAAATCATCGCGTTTTATGATACAGAGCCGCCGCCAAGCCCTAAAACCTCTCGGGAGGGCTGATCTGGAGTCCGTTCGGGGCTCCGGAGAGGGGAATCCGTCGCCATCGTCATCATCAACCATCCTCCATCACCAATTTCATGATGCTCACCGCCGTGCGTGAGTAATTCCATCGTAGGCTTGCTGGACGGTGATGGGTTGGATGAGATCTATCATGTAATCGAGTTAGTTTTATTAGGGTTTGATCCCTAGTATCCACTATGTTCTGAGATTGATGTTGATATGACTTTGCTATGCTTAATGCTTGTCACTGGGGCCCGAGTGCCATGATTTCAGATCTGAACCTATTATGTTTTCATCAATATATGGGTGTTCTTGATCCTATCTTGCAAGTCTATAGTCACCTATTATGTGTTATGATCCGTTAACCCGGAAGTGACAATAATCGGGATACTTACCGATGATGACCGTAGTTTGAGGAGTTCATGTATTCACTATGTGTTAATGCTTTGTTCCGGTTCTCTATTAAAAGGAGGCCTTAATATCCCTTAGTTTCCGTAAAGACCCCGCTGCCACGGGAGGGTAGGACAAAAGATGTCATGCAAGTCCTTTTCCATAAGCACGTATGACTATATTCAAAATACATACCTACATTATATCAATGAACTGGAGCTAGTTCTGTGTCACCCTAGGTTATGACTGTTACATGATGAACCGCATCCGGCATAATTCTCCATCACCGATCAATTGCCTACGAGCTTTCCACATGTTGTTCTTTGCTTATTTACTTTCCCGTTGCTAGTGCTATCATCACTACAAAATACCAAAAACATTGCTTTTACTACCGTCACCTTTTGTTACCGTTATCACTACTATCATATTACTTTGCTACTAAATACTTTGTTGCAGATATTAAGTTTCCAGGTGTGGTTGAATTGACAACTCAACTGCTAATACTAGAGAGTATTCTTTTGCTCCCCATGTGTCGAATCAATAAATTTGGGTTGAATACTTCACCCTCGAAAACTGTTGCAATCCCCTATACTTGTGGGTTATCAGCACCCCGATCCGCATGGAGCAGGGGGCCTTCGCACGTCAGCCTAGGATAACACCTGATGCACGACAGGTCCATGATACATCATTCCAAGTACAATAATATTCATCAAATACATGTATATAAGATTACATCATTGATGAATACAATTATCTGGCATAGACCTAAGGCTATTTAAATGGCAGCGGAAGTCTATTTAACTAGCAACAGAAGTCTTGGTTTGGCAGCATCTCACTTAGGATTGGCTCCACAACTCACAAGACTGGCAAGCTTATGGCCTAGCACGATGAAACAAGCGAACAATTTGGGCACGACCTACAAAACTGGGATGAGAAGCCGGGTCAGTACATTGAATGTACTTGCAAGACAACCAAATACATAGCATCCAAACAAACAGATGACGAAGCAAGAACCAAGCATATGCAATAGTCTACTTCAACACAACTTCTACGCATGCCATGATATTAACTCGAATCATAAATCAAACTAAGCATGAACAACAGCACACCATCTACTAGCATGGCATATCAAATTTACTTCTAACATAACAACAACAAGCATAACATATCAAAACATAGCATGGCATCACGAAACTATGCTGGAAATAAACTACCAGTTACCTTCCGTGAAGACATGATGTATTAACCTTATGCAACAATCACTTACTCTGCCACGGCTCCTCAGAGCACACGCGTGACTTTCCAAGACCTTGTCTCGGGGTCATATCCACACATCATCGCGACTTCTCACGATTTTCCCACAGTCCAAGTCATCACACGATTTATCACATTTTAATTAACACACAAGTTATTAGCAGGTTTATCCTCCATTTCGACCAAGATCCGATAGTGTGACCTACGACGTACTTTTTCCCATGACCGAGGACGCGGCTATCGATAGATTGAATACACTCTGTAGAGGTAGCGCAGTTTACCCACACCACAGAACCCTTGCCTCGCACTCCCATACGTGCGGACCATGGCGTTCTGACAAAACTGAGCTACTGCCATGACACTCTCCCGGCCACTCCGACCAACACCCCCTTGGGGTTCAGTCCTGGGTGGCCCCGTGTCTACCAAAGACACCAACGGCCACCATCGTGGCAAAACGGTCCCAAACGGGGACAAGGTACCATAAAAACAAAAGCGAGCACACAAGGTTATGTCCGCCTACCTGATCAGGGTAGCGCGTGCCCATAACCTTCCCTTGCGGGAGGCACCGGCGATAGGCATGACAATAGACCCAGCTAGGACCTCCCCATGAGGTAAATGTGGTTGCCCTAGAGAAAGCTCGATTTGGTGGCACTATGATATCCAAGTGATGACGAAGGAGGTTTGTTATTAAGTCATATTATTAACTTCTCCATCATCAATCATCATGCGAGCATTATTAACATGAATGCAACAACTGACATGCAACATACCGATGCATTAACAGAACATCAAGCATTTCAAAAGAACAATGATAGCATGCGAAACATGGAAATCTCAAGTACTAGCAAACTTATTAGTGCAACAGAATTATCATAACATTGATACTACTAACATGAAACTAAACTAGACAGAGGCATGATATTATTAGTAACAACAGTAAACTAGCATGTCAACTTATTTCATGAAAGCATAAGAATACAAGACAGATAACAAAAACATATAGCACGAATGAATTAACAGCAGACGTAACAAACAAGAAACTACTGCAACTAAACACACACACACAAGGTGCAAGCAAAGTCAACATGCAAGTTCGGGGCTCATGGTAAGAGGTTGGCTTGCCTGGGGTCGACAAATACTTCGGGAAGAAGTATGGAACGATCGCGGAAAGAGTTGTAGAAAACAGTTCTCTCTCGAAGGGGGCTGTTTATGTGCAAGGGAAAAGTGGTCATTTTCACTGTGTGAAAACATAATGAAAATGATACCAACGGAAAGAGTTCGACGAGACGAAGAAGTGAGCATTGGTTTCACCTCAATCGGAGTTACGGTTGTCGAGATACGCAAGGTTGAAGCTCAGGGACCTATCAATGAAAAGTTTTCAGCAAACAGGCCCTTGGAGGAAAAACTGAACACGCCTTTGGCGGAATACGTTTTCCGCATAGAGAAACATATTTTGAGCCAAATTACAAAGGAAATACGCTTTCTTGAGAGGAAAACGTATTCTTACCTGAAGAGATGAAAGGCGTTTTTGAGAAGGGAAAGCGTACTCTGGTGAATACGTCTCCATTAATCTGACGTGGCGGAGCGAGGCCGGCCTTGAGTGGCTGCCAGGTGGGGTCCACGGGGAGGGGCCCGCCAGGCCTGGCCTTATTCTACCTCGCGCTCGGGCGCGCTCCAGGCCGAGAGAGGAGGCCACCCCGACGGCAATCGGCGGCGCGTCCGGCCACCACAGAGGACGGGTGACCTACCCAGATGTTCAGGGGAAGATGGCGGATCGGATGGCGGCGAAAGCTACCGTTGAGGAGCTTTGGGAAGGCCGCAACAGCGTCCGCGGCGGAGCTAGGCTTCGGTCATCGCTGAACTTGGTGCTACGGTGGTAGAAATGGGTGGGCGAGGCAACAGAAGACTCTTCGGACCCTGGGGAGGGCAGCGGTGGTGAGGTAACGCAGAGGGTGTGCGGCATCGCCGGAATCGAAGAAGAACCGAGGCGGTGGCCATGGCGATGGGGAGGGGTCGGAGAGGCTCGGGAGCTCGGGGACATGTTGTGCTTAAATAGCCGCGGGGTTGTGAGCTGCGAGAGAGATCAGGGCGTGCATAAATATCCACGGAAAGAGCTCAAGTGGGAGGGGGTGAAGTGACACGCGGCACGGCTGCGTGTCCGAGCGCCGGAGACGCGCACGCGCGGCCAAGGGTCACGGGGACGGGCGGCAAGGTGACGAGGGGGACGCGGACAAGTGCCAGGAGGTCACGGAGACGAGGGACGCTCGCGGACGAGAGGGCAAAGGGACAATAGCGAGGAAGGCAACGAGCTCACGGACAGGTACTGTGTGGCGACGATGATGGCTCAACGAGGAAGCAAACGAAGGGGGAAAGAGCTCCAGGCGCACGAAGATGATGAGGCTGAGCTGTGTGACATGATTGGACAAACCAGAACCGGTCGGAGCAAGGGTGCCGACGAGAATAGTGGCTAGACCACCGATTTGGACTGCATAGCCCCATGGTCGCCACTGACAGCGCGCGCTATGGT
This sequence comes from Triticum dicoccoides, assembly GCF_002162155.2. Taxonomy (NCBI): domain Eukaryota; kingdom Viridiplantae; phylum Streptophyta; class Magnoliopsida; order Poales; family Poaceae; genus Triticum; species Triticum dicoccoides. Next base: position 176,793,869 of record NC_041380.1, read on the forward strand.
CGTCTACTTGGTGCCAAACCATGTCAACATTGGAGTCCTTTCAAGGCTCATTAAAGAAGTGGTGATGGCTCGGGTAGAAGTGAAGGGAGCAAAGGGAACCAAGCTCGACAAGTTTGCTGTTGCAAACTTGGCCACATGTTGGTGATCAACATAGTGAGCTTAAGGGATAAACTTGATGTATGGGAGGTTTAGGGTAGGAAGAACTACGGTCCTGGAAATTATGAGGGCATTTGGACAAGTATTTAGCATAGTTGCAGTGCAACTGCCAAATTTGGTCCAGAAAACAAATGAGGAAGAAGCACTCACTAGGAGTGTTGCATTGATATAAAACTTGGCAAAGCCCCATGATTTGGTCATGATTAGATGCTGCAAAAATATCATACCAAATGGACTTGCCAAATTGGTACTTGCTTCACAAGCATCACATCTGACCAGAAACTTTGGAAAAATCCAGGACAATATTGGCTACATGAAATGGGCCAAAACTTGTTGGAGATAGGTTATATGGATAGTAGAAGGCTTAGGAATATTTTCAGTGATAATGGAGCAAGATAAAATATACTTGCTTCACAAACTGAAAATTTGGACAGAATCAAAGAATTGCTCCTGTGCTCACATAGTTCAATGGAATGAACTGAATTTAGTTGGGGCCTAATGATTTGAGATACTTAAGAGGATGGAAAAGTTTCATCCCATTTGGAAACTCTCTGAAGGTACTTCCTTCACAAGCATGCCACCTGGTCAGAAACTTAAAAATTGCACAGCGAGCTAGGATGAATGGATTGAGCTTATCTTTGGTATCCATTAGTGATTTATCAAGGTTAATCACCCTGCCAAATTGTAGCTCAATTAGAATTAGGAATAAAGCACTTCCTTTGCAAATATTTCAGAGAGGGCAGAAACTTGCATTGGATCATGTGCCCAATTTTTGATCTAAGGAACATGTGATAAGGATGGAACTAGTGATTATATAGCAAGGACAAGCTCCACAATTTATATGGGAATTTTATCTGCTATAAAAATAGTAGCTCCTTTGGAAAATGACAGAAATGCAATATTGGCTTAAAATGGGAAAAGTCAATTTTCCTTATTTAATTATGGCCAATATGTTTACCAGGGCTTGGATTAGGCATAAATATCAACTCCACCAATTCTCATGAATTTAGGAGATGGCTAGCTATGCCTTTGGATTTTATTCCTTAGAAAGGCAAGAAAAGGAATAAATCATAATTCAAAAATATTGCATAGGACTTAGCAATATTTTTGCATATCCAGGGTTCAGGAAGGTTGAAGGGTCTCTGGGAATAGAGGGGATGATCAACAGATCAAGGAAAATGATAGCTCCTTTGTAAAGACAAAGGCCACATTCAAATTCCAAAAATTTGGAATTAGGGTTTGAGAAGGTAGATGTAGAGGTAGCGTGCCGACGATGATCACATCGACTTTGGAACCATTTCCCACGTGCATCTTCACCTCGTCCTTAGCCAATCTTTGTTTAATCCGTACCCTGTGTTTTGAGTTGCAAATATTAGAAACAGAACCAGTATCAAATACCCAGGCGCTACTATGAGCATTAGTAAGGTACACATCTATAACATGTATATCAAATATACCTTTCACTTTTCCATCCTTCTTATCCGCCAAATACTTGGGGCAGTTTCGCTTCCAGTGACTAGTCCCTTTGCAGTAGAAGCACTCAGTCTCAGGATTAGGTCCAGACTTGGGCTTCTTCACTTGAGCAGCAACTTGCTTGCCGTTTTTTTTAAGTTCACCTTCTTCCCTTTGCCCTTTTTCTTGAAACTAGTAGTCTTTTTAACCATCAACACTTGATGCTCCTTCTTGATTTCTACCTCCACGGCCTTTGGCATTGTGAAGAGCTCGGGAATTGTCTTATCCATCCCTTGCATATTATAGTTCATCACGAAGCTTTTGTAGCTTGGTGGCAGTGATTGAAGAACTCTATCAATGACAATATCATCAGGAAGATTAACTCCTAGTTGAGTCAAGTGGTTGTGGTACCCAGACATTCTGAGTATATGTTCACTGATAGAACTATTCTCCTCCATTTTGCAGGAATAAACTTATTCAAGACTTCATATCTCTCAATTCAGGCATTTTCTTGAAATATTAACTTCAACTCCTTCAAAACGCCATTGAAGTCATGATTCTAAGTCGTACAACATGGCACACTGAACTATCGAGTAGTCATCACCTTCATCCAATAATACCGCCATCATCATCTTGTGCCTTTGATTTCCATCTCCAAAACATCACATGCAATCAATATAAGTGATATGATATGGCCATCATCATCTTGTGCCTTTGATCTCCATCTCCAAAGCACTGTCATGATCACCATCGTCACTGGCTTGACACCTTGTTCTCCATCGTAGCATCATTGTCGTCTCGCCAACTATTGCTTCTATGACTATCACTACCGCTTAGTGATAAAGTAAAGCAATTACAAGGCGATTGCATTTCATACAATAAAGCGACAACCATAAGGCTCCTGCCAGTTGCCGATAACTTTTACAAAACATGATCATCTCATACAACAATTTATATCTCATCATGTCTTGATCATATCACATCACAACATGCCTTGCAAAAACAAGTTAGATGGCCTATACTTTGTTGTTGCAAGTTTTACGTGGCTGTTACGGGATTCTAGCAAGAACCGTTCTTACCTACGCATCAAAACCACAATGATTTTTCATCAATTGTGCTATTTTAACCTTCAACAAGGACCGGGCATAGTCAAACTCGATTCAACTAAAGTTGGAGAAAAGACACCCGCCAGCCATCTATGTGCAAAGCCCGTCGGTAGAACCAGTCTCATGAACGCAGTCATGTAATGTCGGTCTGGGTCGCTTCATCCAATAATACCGCTGAATCAAAGTAATATGTTGTTGGTAAGTAGTATGACTATTATCGCCCACAACTCATTGTGTTCTACTCATACATATAACATCTACACATAGACCTGGCTCGGATGCCACAATTGGGGAATGCAGTATTTCAAAAATTTCCTACGATCATGCAAGATCTATCTAGGAGATGCATAGCAACGAGAGGGGAGAGTGTGTCCATGTACCCTCGTAGACCGAAAGCGGAAGCGTTTAGTAACGCAGTTGATGTAGTCGAACGTCTTCGTGATTCAACTGATCCTAGCACCGAACGTACGACACCTCCGTGTTCAACACACGTTCAGCTCGATGACGTCCCTCGAGCTCTTGCTCCAGTTGAGGACGAGGGAGAGTTTCGTCAGCATGATGGCGTGCTGACACTGATGATGAAGTTACGGGCACAGGGCTTCGCCTAAGCACTACAATGATATGACCGAGGTATGTATCAGTGGAGGGGGGCACCACACACGGCTAAGAGAAGACTTGGTCTGTCTCTGGGGTGTCCCCTGCCTCCATATATAAAGGGGGGTAGGAGAGGAGGCGAGCCTCCTAGGGGCGCGCCAAGTGTGGGGAGTCCTACTAGGACTCCCTAGTCCTAGTAGGATTCCCCTCTCCTTTTTCCTTTTCCGGAGTAGCAAAGGGGGAAAGAGAGGAGGAGTAGGAGAGGGAAAGGGGGGGGGGCACCGCCCCCACCCCTTGTCCAATTCAGATTGGCAAGGGGTGGCACGCGCCACCTCCTGGCCGGCCCTCTCTCTTCTCCACTAAGGCCCATGGTGGCCCATTAACCTCCCGGGGGTTTCCGGTAACCCCCGGTACTCCGGAACAACCCAAACCATTCCGGTGTCCGAATGTAACCTTCCAATATAAGAATATTTACGTCTCGACCATTTCGAGACTCCTCCTCATGTCGTGATCTCATCTGGGACTCCGAACAAACTTCGGTCATCAAATCACATAACTCATAATACAAATCGTCATTGAATGTTAAGCGTGCGGACCCTACGGGTTCGAGAACAATGTAGACATGACTGAGACACATCTCCGATCAGTAACCAATAGCAGAACCTGTATGCTCATATTGGCTCCTACATATTCTTCGAAGATCTTTATCGGTAAAACCGCACAACAACATACGTTGTTCCCTTTGTCATCGGTGTGTTACTTGCCCGAGATTCGATCGTTGGTATCATCATACCTAGTTCCATATCGTTACGGGCAAGTCTCTTTAATTGTTCCGTAATGCATCAACCCGCAACTAACTCATTAGTCACATTGCTTGCAAGGCTTATAGTGATGAGCATTACCGAGAGGGCCTAGAGATACCTCTCCGAACAAATCCTAATCTTGATCTATGCCAACTGAACAAACACCATCGGAGACACCTATAGAGCATCCTTGTAATCACCCAGTTATGTTGTGACGTTTGATAGCACACACGGTGTTCCTCTGGTATTCGGGAGTTGCATAATCTCATAGTCAGAGGAACATGTGTAAGTCATGAAGAAAGCAATTGAAATAAAACTAAATGATCATTATGCTAAGCTAACGGATGGGTCTTGTCCATCACATCATTCTCTAATGATGTGATTCCGTTCATCAAATGACAACACATGTCTATGGTTAGGAAACTTAACCATCTTTGATAAACGAGCTAGTCAAGTAGAGGCATACTAGGGACACTCAGTTTTGTCTATGTATTCACACATGTACTAAGTTTCCGTTTAATACAATTCTATCATGAATAATAAACATTTCTCAAGATATAAGGAAATATAAATAACAACTTTATTATTGCCTCTAGGGCATATTTCCTTCACAATACATGAGAGATCTACCAAGAAATTGACAAGTACCCGAGGTGGACTTTCCATCAATCTTGTCAACGGCTTAGTCCGAATCAGAGCAGCCAACAAGTTCAAAAGAAGACCTCTTAGGATACCAAATGCCAAAGTTTGGTGTGTGAATTAAGTATCTCACTATCCTTTTCATAGCCTTAAGATGACATTCTTTAGGGGCCGCTTTATATCGTGCACACATGCACACACTTAGCATAATATTGGGACGGGAGGCAAATAGATATAACAATTAACCAATCATAGAGCGGTAAACCTTTTGGTCAACTGGTTTTCCATCCTTAGTGAAGTCAAGATGTCCACTAGTAGGCATGGGTGTTTTCATACCTTTGCTTTCTTGCATGTTTAACTTCTTGAAAAGGTCCTTGGTATACTTTGTTTGAGAAACAAAGGTACCTTCCTTAGTTTGCTTGATTTGCAAGCCAAGAAATAATTTGAGAACACTCATCGTGCACATCTCAAACTTCTCCAACATTAGCCTTCCAACTTTTCACTAAAATGAGGGTTAGTCGAACCAAATATGATATCATCCACATAGATTTGGCACACAAATAATTCACCGTTAACCCTTTTAGCAAAAAGTGTAGAATCAATTTTCCCAATTTCAAAGCCTTTTTCAATAAGAAACTTAGTCAAGCATTTATACCATGCTCTAGGAGCTTGTTTAAGACCATAAGGAGCTTTGTGAAGTTTGTAAACATGATTAGGTTTCTTGGGATTAACAAAGCCGAGAGGTTGTTTAACATAGACTTCCTCCTCAATTTCAACATTTAGAAAAGCACTTTTAATGTCCATTTGGTATAAAGTGATATCATGGTGATTGGCATAAGCAAGTAAGATGTGTATGGACTCAAGTCTAGCAACGAGGGATATGTCTCACCATAGTCCATATCTTTGACTTGAGTGTAGCCTTGGGCGACGAGACAGGCATTGTTGCATACAACTTGTCCATCCTCGTCTTGCTTCTTCTGAAACACGCACTTGGTTCCAATGACATTTTGGTTGACGTCCGGCTTTTCTACCAATGTCCACACTTGATTACTTTCGAAATTGTGTAGCTCTTCATGCATGGCGTTCACCCAATCCAGATCATCAAGATATTCTTCAACCTTCATAGGTTCAATACTAGAAATGAATGAGTAATGTTCACAAAAGTTAGCCAAACGAGTTTTAGAGCAAGTAATTCTCCCGGTTTGAGTATCATCAAAGATTTGATCGAAGGGGTGGTCTCTTGAGACTCTTGGTCTAACTTGTGAGAGCTTTTGTTTGGGTCGGGGAGGAACATCCTCTTCATTTTCTTCTTCCTCTTGTCCTTCTTCATTGTTTTTGCATTGTTGTTCTCTTGTGGAGGTGGAGAAGGAGGTTGATGAGGTTCATCTTGTTGTACTTCCTCGTTTCCTTCATCTTGACGTGTTCCACTAATGGATTCCTCGAAGTCAACTTGTGGTTCACCTTGTCGTGAAGTTGAGGCTTCCACTTGAATGGATGAGGTACTCTCCTTCACCTCCGTTAGGAAAATCTTGCCAATAGACAAGTCTTTAATTGCTTCTGAGGGATCTTTATCTCCTAAATCAATTGGCAGTTGCTCTACTTGCGAGTTGTTAGATTCATCAAACATCACATCCACTGTCTCTTCAACCTTTCGGGTGAAATTGTTGTAGACACGGTAAGTGTGAGAGTTTGAGCCATAACCGAGTAGGAAACCTTCATGAGATTTAGGGGAAACTTTTGATTGTTGATGCTTATCAAGAATGTAACACTTTGAGCCAAATACTCGAAAGTATTCCGCTTGGGGTTTGTTATCAGTGAGAAGCTCGTATGCCGTCTTGCCGAGAAGCTTGTGAAGATATAGTCGATTTGTTGCATGAAAAGCTGTCTCAACCTCTTCTGCCCAAAAGTGTCTTGGCGTCTTGTATTCATCAAGCATCGTTCTTGTCATCTCAATAAGTGTCTGGTTCTTCCTCTAAACAACTCCATTTTGTTGAGGTGTGAGCGTAGCCGAGAACTCATGTGAGATCCCTTCCTTGTCAGGAAAGGTATCCACATTGGTGTTCTTGAACTCCATTCCATTGTCGCTTCGAACCTTCTTGATCTTCACTTCAAATTGATTCTGGGACTTCCTAGTGAAGTTCTTGAAAATCATTTGGACCTGTGATTTATAATCAAGAAAGAACACCCACGTTAATCTTGAAAAATCATCAACATTGACCAATCCGAACGAGTTACCACTTAGACTCTTGTAGGCGTTGGGACCAAAAAGATCCATATGACGTAGCTCGAGTGGTCTTCTCGTGGTCATGATGTTCTTCACGGAATGACTTCCTCCAACTTTTTTTCCTACATGACAAGCACTGCAAATTCTATCCTTGTCAAATATAACATCTTTAACACCAAGGATATGATCACCTTTAATAAGCTTATCAAGATTTCACATGCCCACGTGACCTAACCTTCTATGCCATAACCAACCCTTAGAAGATTTAGCAATTAAGAAAGTTCTAGGTTGAGCCTTTTTAGTAAAATCAACAATGTATAGATCACCCCTACGTATACCTGTAAAGACCATCTTATGATTATCTCTTCGAAACACTTGGCAATCTACTTTAGTGAATAGAACATTGAAACTGAAATCGGCTAGTCTAGATATGAAAAGTAAATTGTAGCCAAGATATTCAACGAGAAAAACATTTTGGATAGAGCTGTCATGTGAGATGGCCACCTTACCAAGGCCAACCACCTTACCCTTTGAGTTATCACCAAAAGTGACATACTTTTGGGGACCGTCATTTTCAGCAAGCTCATGAAACATGTCCTTATCTCCGGTCATGTGATCAGTACATCCACTATCAAGAACCCATTCCTTTCCTCTGTCCATGTAACCACGAAGGTTAGCCATAAGACCAAAATGTCTCATTGACTCATCAAGATCAAAGTCACTACCATCATCCTCATCATAATATCCATGTTCAACATCATCATGTGATTGATCATCACCTAGAGAGAGTGATTCATTACATTTATGACCATGACAATGTGCATCTTTATGAATTATAATGACTTGTGAGATGATGCTACTAATGACTCCAACATCTCCTTTGGCAGGCATGAGGTCACGAAGCTCAAATAGACAATCGCCAAATTTAGGATCACTAGGATTCAATTTATGAAAAGCTATGGACTTTCGAAGAATCTCATCTAGATTTTTCAAAGAATAGGTTGAAAAGCGTTCCTCAAGATATCTCCATATAGTATAAGCACATTCAAATGTACGCAAGCACAAAGCAAATTTCTAGGCAATCCTCTAATGATAAGATCAATAGTTCTAAGGTTGCGGGTCATGTCAAGATACTCATCGGGGGTAGGATGCAAGGCATCAATACAAGGCACACAAGGGCTACTAATATACTTGTTCAAATTATATTCATTGAAAATATCAAGCATCTCATTTTTCCAAGCACTATAGAACTCTCCGTCGAGCATAGGCACTCTACAGCTAATACTCCCGGTCGTAGACTCATCCATCTTCCTCCAATGGTGATTAAACAAAAGCAATGGAGACCAACACTCTGATACCAATTGTAGGATCGAGAAGAGGTGTCTAGAGGGGGGGTGAATAGACAATCAACAAGCAAAAGTGGCAATTTTTAAGTTCTTCAAGTTGGGGTGGAGTTTTAGCACAATTTTAAGCATACACAATACATTTCAAGCAAGCACGTCAAGATTATAAGCAGCTGGAAGAGTAAAGCATGCTAATTGCAAGAAAGTAAAGGGATGGGACTGGAGTGTGCAAACGCAATGAAGACACGGAGATTTTTGTCCTGGTTCCGATAGGTGGTGCTATCGTACATCCACGTTAATGGAGACTTCAATCCACGAAGGGTAACGGTTGCGCGAGTCCATGGAGAGCTCCACCCACAAAGGGTCCACGAAGAAGCAACCTTGTCTATCCAACCATGGCCATCGCCCATGAAGGACTTGCCTCACTCGGGTAGAACTTCATGAAGTAGGCGATCTCCTTACCCTTACAAACTCGTTGGTTCAACTCCACAATCTTGTCGGAGGCTCCCAAGTGACACCTAACCAATCTAGGAGACACTACTCTCCAAAAGGTAATAGATGGTGTGATGATGATGAACTCCTTGCTCTAGTGCTTCAAATGATATTCTCCCCAACACTCGACTATCTCTCTCTCTCACAGATTTGGCCACGGTGGAAAGATGATTTGAGTGGAAAGCAACTTGGGGAAGGCTAGAGATCAAGATTCTTGTGGTTGGATTGGAATGTCTTGGTCTCAACACATGAGTAGGTGGTTCTCTCTCAGAAACTGAGTAGTGGAAGTGTAGGCATGTTCTGATGGCTCTCTCTTGAATGGAGAAGGAGTGGAGGGGTATATATAGCATCCACATAAAATCCAACTGTTACACACATTTGACCCAACTCAGTCAGACCGAATAGAAGAATAAGGTGAGACCAATTTAGTTCAAAATGTGAACGTTAGGAATCTTGGTGGGACTGACATGGTCAACTCGGTGGGACCGATGTGCTAAGGCTAGGGAAAAACCTCGTCTCGCTGAGACCGATTGCATGAACTCGGTGAGATCGATTTCAGGAATGAGCAAACAGAGAGTTGGTCAGGCAAACTCGGTGGGACTGATTGCACATTTTGGTGGGACTAGAATAATTTCAACAGGCAACAGAGAGTTTGCAAGGCCATCTCGCTGATACTGAGATCCGTATTGGTGAGACAGAATTGTCTAGGGTTTCTGGTAGTGGCTTGGTCAAATGAACTCAGTGGCTCCGGATACATTAAATCGGTGGGGCCGAGCTTGACTTTAGGTTTTGGACATATGTGGAAATGAGAAAGTGGATGAGGTTTTTGGAGCAATATCACTAAGCACTTTGAGCAAGTAGACCATTAAGCAACACCTCATCCCCTTCTAATAGTATTGGCTTTCCTATGGACTTAATGTGATCTTGGATGACTAAAGTAAAAATGAAGAGTCTTGAGCCTTTGCGAATCTTTGTCCTTAGCATTTTGAAGGGGTTCCACATCCTCTTGTCCTTGCCATGTAATATATTAGATAAAGGTATTAGTCCAACAAGAGATATGTTGTCATTAATTACCAAAATCACTCATGGAGCACTTGTGCTTTCAATGAGGGATTGATATGTCTCCGTCGTATCTACTTTTCCAAACACTTTTGCCCTTGTTTTGGACTCTAACTTGTATGATTTGAATGGAACTAACCCGGACTGACGCTGTTTTCAGCAGAATTACCATGATGTTGTTTTATGTGCAGAAAACAAATATTCTCGGAATGACCTGAAACTCCACGGAACATCTTAGCAAAAACAATAAAAAATCCTCACCAAAGATGAAGACCAGGGGGCCCACACCCTTCTCACGAGGGTTGGGCGCGCGCTCCCCCTAGGGCGCGCCCCCCTACCTCGTGGGCCCCCTGTTGCGTCTCCGACTCCAACTCCACTTCCATATATTGAGTTTCGATGAGAAAAAAATCAGAGAGAAGAAATCATCGCGTTTTACGATACAGAGCCACCGCCAAGCCCTAAAACCTCTCGGGAGGGCTGATCTGGAGTCCGTTCGGGGCTCGGGAGAGGGGGATTCATCGTCGTCGTCATCATCAACCATCCTCCATCACCAATTTCATGATGCTCACTGCCGTGCGTGAGTAATTCCATCGTAGGCTTTCTGGACGGTAATGGGTTGGATGAGATTTATCAAGTAATCGAGTTAGTTTTGTTAGGGTTTGATCCCTAGTATCCATTATGTTCTGAGATTGATGTTGCTATGACTTTGCTATGCTTAATGCTTGTCACTAGGGCCCGAGTGCCATGATTCCATATCTGAACCTATTATGTTTTCATGAATATATGTGAGTTCTTGATCCTATCTTGCAAGTCTATAGTCACCTACTATGTGTTATGATCCGGCAACCCCGAAGTGACAATAATCGGGACCACTCCCGGTGATGACCATAGTTTGAGGAGTTCATGTATTCACTATGTGCTAATGCTTTGTTCCGGTTCTCTATTAAAAGGAGGCCTTAATATCCCTTAGTTTCCAATAGGACCCCGCTGCCACGGGAGGGTAGGACAAAAGATGTCATGCAAGTTCTTTTCCATAAGCACGTATGACTATATACAAAATACAGGCCTACATTACATTGATGAATTGGAGCTAGTTCTGTGTCACCCTATGTTATGACGAACCGCATCCGGCATAATTATCCATCACTGATCCGGTGCCTATGAGTTTTCCATATACTAGTTCTTGCTTATTTACTTTCCCGCTGCTACTGTTACAATCACTACAAAATACCAAAAACATTACTTTTGCTGTCTTTACTTTTGTTGCTGCTACCACCACTATCATATTACTTTGCTGCTAAACACCTTGCTGCAGATACTAAGTTTCCAGGTGTGGTTGAATTGACAACTCAGCTGCTAATACTTGAGAATATTCTTTGGCTCCCCTTGTGTCGAATCAATAAATTTGGGTTGAATACTCTACCCTCGAAAGCTGTTGCGATCCCCTATAGTTGTGGGTTGTCAAGACTAATTTCTGGCGCCGTTGCCGGGGAGCATAGCTCTATTCTTTGAGTCACTTGGGATTTATATCTGCTGGACACTATGAAGAACTTGAGAGATCCAAAAACCAAGATCTATCCCTCAACTACGAGGGGAGGTAAGGAACTGCCATCTAGCTTTGCACTTGATTCACCTTCTATTATGAGTAAGTTTGCGACACCTACATCTGCTTCTGCTATTCGTTGTGATATGTCGCATGTTATTGATGATGCAACTTCTGCTATGCATGATACTTATGATGAAACTGCTTCTATGCCTGATACTACTGTGCCCCTTGGTGAATTTCTTGATGAACAAATTGCTAGGGCTAGAGAAAAAGAAATTATTGAATCTAAATACGATGATGATAGTGATGATGAAAATATGCCTGTTATTCCTGAGGGTTATCTTTTTGATATGGAATCTTATGCCGCTATTTTTGCTTGCAAAGATAGATATGATCTTAAGAGGTTATTAATTAAATGGAACAAAGAATCACTTAGAGAAAAAATGAGACCTGACCTTGCTTTTGCTACTTCACCTATATGTGTTCCTGATAAGGATTATGAATTCTCTGTTGATCCTGATATAATTACTTTGGTTGAATCTGATCCGTTTTATGGCTATGAATCTGAAACTGTTGCAGCACATCTTGCTAAGTTAAATGATATAGCTGCCCTATTCACTAATGATGAGAGATCGTGTTACCTCTATATACTCAAAATATTTCCGTTCTCATTAAAGGGTGATGCTAAGATATGGTTTAATTCTCTTGATCCTGGTTGTGTGCGTAGTCCCCAGGATATGATTTATTACTTTTCTGCTATATATTTCCCTGCTCATAAGAAACAAGCTGCTTTGAGGGACATATACAACTTCGTGCAAATTAAAGAAGAGAGTCTCCCACAAGCTTGGGGGAGGCTTCTCAAGTTACTTAATGCTTTGCCTGATCATCCTCTTAAGAAAACTGAAATACTTGATATCTTTTATAATGGACTAACCGATGCTTCCAGAGATTACCTGGATAGTTGTGCTGGTTCTCTTTTCAGGGAAAGAACACCGGATGAAGCTGAAATTCTATTGAATAATATGTTGACAAATGAAAATAATTGGGCACCTCCCGAGCCAACTCCTGAACCAGCTCTTGAGTCAACTCCTGCTCCAATTACTGAGCCTATTCCTAAACCAACTCCGAAGAAGAGAGGTGTTCTATTTCTCAGTCCTGAAGATATGCAAGAGGCAAAGAAATCTATGAAATAAAAAGGTATTAAAGCTAAAGATGTTAAGAATTTACCTCCTATTGAAGAAATACATGGTCTTAATATACCGCCTATTGAAGAAACATATGATCTTAATTATTTATTTACTGAAGAACCTCCTGATCCCGATATCCCGACACAGGTAGTAAAGGTAAATTCTCTCTATAGATTTGATGAAGGTGATATCCCTCACTATAAGCTTGCTAGGCAATGCTTTGATGAGTTTGATAACTTTATGTTTAAGCAAGAAAATTCCAATGCTTATTTTGGTAGACAATTGAAATATGATTCCGATATGCTTAAATACTTGGGTGATTATATGGATATTATTAAAGGTGAACTTAAACTTGTTAGCAAACATGCTTCTATGGTTACCACTCAAGTAGAACAAGTACTTAAGGCTCAAAAAGAAGTGCTTAATGAAATGAATAGTAAGCAAAATGATTATGCTGTTAGAGTGGCTACTAGAACTGGTAGAATGACTCAGGAACCTTCGTATCCTGAAGGCCACCCTAAGAGAATCGAGCAAGATTCTCAGAGAAATAATATTGATGTTCCTAGTTCTTCTAAAAAGAAGAAGAAGAAAAATGAAAGAACTGTGCAAACTTCTAGTGAACCTATTGCTGAACCACATGATAATCCAAATGATATATCTATGTCTGATGCTGAAACACAATCTGGTAATGAACACGAACCTAGTAAAAATATTAATGATAATGTTCATGATGATGCTCAACCTAGTAATGACAATGATGTAGAAGTTGAACCTGCTGTTGATCTTGATAACCCACAATCAAAGAATCAATGTTATGATAAAAGAGACTTTGTTGCTAGGAAACATGGCAAAGAAAGGGAACCTTGGGTTCAGAAACCCATGCCTTTTCCTCCGAAACCATGCAAGAAAAAGGATGATGAGGATTTTGAGCGTTTTGCTGAAATGATTAGGCCTATCTTTTTGCGTGTGAGATTAACTGATGTGCTTCAAAAAATCCTTATGCTAAATATATGAAGGATATCATTACTAATAAAAGAAAGATACCGGAAGCTAAAATTTCCACCATGCTTGCTAATTATACTTTTAAGGGTGGAATACCAAAGAAACTTGGAGACCCCGGAGTACCTACTATACCTTGCTCCATTAAAACAAATTATATTAAAATTTCTTTATGTGATTTTGGAGCCGGTGTTAGTGTTATGCCTCTCTCTTTATATCGTAGACTTGACTTGAATAAGCTGACACCTACTGAAACATCTTTGCGAATGGCTGATAAATCAACTGCTATACCTGTCGGTATCTGTGAGGATGTGCCTGTTGTGGTTGCAAACGTTACTATTTTAACAGACTTTGTTATTCTTGATATTCCCGAGGATGATAGTATGTCTATTATTCTTGTAAGACCTTTTCTTAATGCTGCAGGGGCTGTTATTGATTGCAACAAAGGCAATGTCACTTTTCATGTTAATGGTAATGAGCATACAGTACACTTTCCGAGGAAACAACCTCAAGTTCATAGTATCAACTCTATTGGAAAAATTCCATCGATTATATTTGGAGGTTTTGAATTCCTTCTTCCCACTGTCAAGAAGAAATACGATATTCTTATTATTGGGGATGTGCATATCCCCGTTGAGGTAACTTAGTGTTATTCGAAATTTCTCCGGTTTCATGATTATCGGAATGAGTTTGTTAACAAGACTTGATCAACCTTGTTAGTGGATTCTTTTTGATGAGCATGAGATGGATGAAACTAGAAGCACAAACTTTTGTACCCCACTTTTACTTTCTGTTATTTATATTAAATAAAGTAAAAATAGTATTTTCTGTCTGTTTCCTGACTTATCCGTGCAATATAAAAATATCCCGAAAATAAAAGTCCTCAGAATGACATGCCAATTTAATATGATTTTTCGGGAATATTTGAGGATTTACTGTGCAAAAATTACTGCGGGAGGAGCTGCCACCTGGCCACGAGGGTGGTGGGCGCCCCCCTATAGGGCGCGCCCCCTGCCTCGTGGGCCCACGGTGGCCCTCCTCCACTTATCCCAGCACCCATCTTCTTCCTCTATCTCACACAAACTCGAAAAACCAACTCAAGCACGAGTTCCAGCCACTTTTGCCGTGATTTTCGATCTCCTTGCTCAAAGCACCTCTCGCAAAACTGCTTGGGGAGATTGTTCCTTGGTATGTGACTCCTCCATTGGTCTAATTAGTTTTTGTTCTAGTGTTTTATTCTTTGCAAATTTGTGCTGCATAGGTGACCATGTTCTTGAGCTTGCATGTCAAATTTATATGGTTCCAAGTAGTTCTAATGCTTGATATAGGCTCTAGGCACTTGTAGGAGTAGTTGCTATCAGTTTTATTGAAGTTGGTTCACTTTTGTTTGAAGTTACTAAAAATTTGAGAATTTTTCAGAGAAAGACATTATGCTTAGGAAGATGTTCCAAGGTGGTTCCTCTAAGAAGCAAGGACCCAGGATTGCTATGCGCGATGCTGACGAGGATCCACCAAGAGACGCTCCAGTACGGCCTTGCGAATGGCCGTCGGAAAATTTTATGGACCGTGCGGGAATTAAAGAAGAATTCAAAGCTTATTTGTGCAATGCCGGTCTTGAGGATTTTGAGGCTAACAAATGCCCCCAGTATCATGATCTCACAAGTTCATTTGTGAGGAGGTTTGAGTATTCATCTTCGCGTAATTCTCCTTCAGTCAGGTTTGATCTTTATGACAAATCTTATACCATGGACCAAGAGGATTTCACTTCTGCTTGCGAACTTCCATCATGGGGCAGTATTAGGGATCCCCCTAAATCTGAATTTAGAAACTTTCTTGCTAGTATAACTGTGGGGCAATCCAGAGATATAACGCATGCTACCATAGGGAGCATTCACTTTCCTGCTATACATTATTTTGCTCTCTTCACCGGTAGATGCATAAATGCTAAGGATGAAGCATGTCACATGTGTGTCCCTGATCTTAGCATTCTTAGGAGAGCTGTGTTAGGAGACCAATCTTATCATATGGGAGCCATTGTAGCTCGTAGGTTGCATCATAATAGACATAATGGAGATTTCTTTGGAGGAATTTATGCAACCCGCTTGGCTCATTTTCTTGAGATAGACATTCGTGAGGGTGATACAGAGTTGCCTCCTGCATACTTAGATTATGACTCTATGGCTTCGTACCAGCTTGTTGAGAGGCCTGAATTACCTCTCTTATATCGTTTAATTTTTGATAAACGACGTGTTTTCCGTATTACTCTCCCTGCTCCTGCCTTCTTTGATTCACAGACAAAAGGAAGATATGTTATTACTAGAGAGGAGGCGGAAGAGTATGAGAGGAGAGCGGAGGCAGCTCGACTCCACGCTGCAGCTCAGCAGGCGATAACCGCTACACATCAGTATGATCCCAACTATTCTTCCTCATCACAGTACGACCCCAACAACTATTATTATGGATATCCGCTAGGCTAGCCGTGGCCATAGACCAACTTAGGCCAAAAGCCTAAGCTTGGGGGAGTACGTATTTCTCACCGACATTACATTTATGTTCACACACACTCATTGCTAGATGTCGGTGCTCATACTTTTTCACTGTAATATCCATGCTAGTTTATTTTCTTTTTCCTGCTTTCTTCTTGTGTGTTTAATAAACCTTAAGAAAAACAAAAAAAATTAGTAGTAGTTTATTTTTCTGCTATAGTAGTAATAATAAAAAATAAAACCCAAAAATATTTCCTGTTCTTCTTTTGCTTGTTGGGAGCTTTCCCGTGTAAATAGTTTTATTTCTTTTCTTTTATTTGGGGGTCAGTAGGAGAAGACCATAATTAAATTGTTGAAGTGGCTCTTATATGCATTATAGTTGAATTAACCGAGAGCCCATATTGCCTTGTCTTCTCCTGTTTATTGAATGCTCGCAGATTCCAGCTTAGTCCAATGCACATGCACTCTTATTATTATTATTCACATCGTTCGGTCGTGCAAGTGAAAGGAAATTATGATGATATATGATGGACCGACTGAGATGAGAAAAGATGGTATGAACTCGACCTCTTTTCTTTTTGTAAATATGATGAGTCCCTCGTTCTTGATTCAGCTTATTATGAATAAACATGTTTGCAATGACAATTAGAGATCATAGTTTCTTGTGCCATGCTTGATTAGCTACGAGTTATAATGGTTTACCTTGTGTGCCAACATGCAATTGAGATGATTATGATGTGGTATGATGGGGTGGTATCCTCCTTTGAATGATTTAAGTGACTTGACTTGGCACATGTTCACGCATGTAGTTGAAACAAAATCAACATAGCCTTCACGATATTTATGTTCATGGTGGATTATATCCCACTCATGCTTGCATCCAATGTTTATTAATTTTAGTGCATGTACATGGCTGTTGTCGCTCTCTAGTTGGTCGCTTCCCAGTCTTCTGCTAGCCTTCACTTGTACTAAGCGGGAATACTGCTTGTGCATCCAATCCCTTAAACCCCAAAGTTATTCCAGATGAGTCCACTATACCTTTCTATATGCGGTATCTACCTGCCGTTCCAAGTAAATTTGTATGTGCCAAACTCTAAACCTTCAAATAAACATTTTGTTTTGTATGCTCGAATAGCTCATGTACCAACAAAGGCTGTCCTTATCTTCCGTGTTAGGCGGGTTATTCTCAAGAGGAGTGGACTCCGCTCCTCACTCACGAGAAAATGGCTAGTCACCGGGATGCCCAGTCCCGTGCTTTATGCAAACTAAATCAAAATTAATTGCAAACAAAACTCCCCCTGGGACCTGATGTATGTTGGAGGCACTCATTGTTTCGAGCAAGCCATGGATTGATGCTTGTTGGTGGAGGGGGAGTATAAACTTTACCATTCTGTTTGGGAACCGCCTATAATGTGTGTAGCATGGAAGATATCGCCATCTCTTGGTTGTTATGTTGACAATGAAAGTATACCGCTCAAAATGTTATTCACCTCTATTTCAAAACCAAGCTCTGGCACCTCTACAAATCCCTGCTTCCCTCTGTGAAGGGCCTATCTATTTACTTTTATGATGAGTCATCACCCTCTTATTAAAGGCACTAGCTGGAGAGCGCAGCTGTCATTTGCATTCATCACTGTTAATTTATATTGGGTGTGACTATGATTGGATCTCTTTTACCATGAATTACGATGTCTAGTCAGTCCTTGATCTTTAAAGGTGCTCTGCATTTATGTTTTGCGGTCTCAGAAAGGGCTAGCGAGATACCATCTTGTTATATCATATTGTGGTTGTTTTGAGAAAGTGTTGTCATCCGAGATTTATTATTATAACTTGCTAGTTGATTATGCTATTGATATGAGTAATTATGAAACCTAAGAATTATTACAAATGTGGTTAGTTATGATGTATGATGAAAACTTGAATGCTGGCTTGACATAGTTTGTAAAAGTTTTTCTTTCTTTCTTTCAGTTTGTCAACTGAATTGCTTGAGGACAAGCAAGGGTTTATGCTTGGGGGAGTTGATACGTCTTCGTCGTATCTACTTTTCCAAACACGTTTGCCCTTGTTTTGGACTCTAACTTGTATGATGTGAATGGAACTAACCAGGACTGACGCTGTTTTCAGCAGAATTACCATGATGTTGTTTTATGTGTAGAAAACAAATATTCTTAGAATGACCTGAAACTCCACGGAACATCTTAGCAAAAACAATAAAAAATCCTTGCCAAAGATGAAGACCAGGGGGCCCACACCCTTCTCATGAGGGTGGGGGCGCGCCCCCCCTAGGGCGTGCCCCTTACCTTGTGGGCCCCCTGTTGCATCTCCGACTCCAACTCCACCTCCATATATTGAGTTTCGATGAGAAAAAAATCAGAGAGAAGAAATCATCGCGTTTTACGATACGGAGCCGCCGCCAAGCCCTAAAACCTCTCGGGAGGGCTGATCTGGAGTCTGTTCGGGGCTCCGGAGAGGGGGATTCGTCATCGTCGTCATCATCAACCATCCTCCATCACCAATTTCATCATGCTCACCGCCGTGCGTGAGTAATTCCATCGTAGGCTTGCTGGACGGTGATGGGTTGGATGAGATTTATCATGTAATCGAGTTAGTTTTGTTAGGGTTTGATCCCTAGTATCCATTATGTTCTGAGATTGATGTTGCTATGACTTTTCTATGCTTAATGCTTGTCACTAGGGCCCGAGTGCCATGATTTCAGATCTGAACCTATTATGTTTTCATGAATATATGTGAGTTCTTGATCCTATCTTGCAAGTCTATAGTCACCTACTATGTGTTATGATCCGGCAACCCCGAAGTGACAATAATCGGGACCACTCCCGGTGATGACCATAGTTTGAGGAGTTCATGTATTCACTATGTGATAATGCTTTGTTCCAGTTCTCTATTAAAAGGAGGCCTTAATATCCCTTAATTTCCAATAGGACCCCACTGCCACGGGAGGGTAGGACAAAAGATGTCATGCAAGTTCTTTTCCATAAGCACGTATGACTATATACGGAATACATGCCTACATTACATTGATGAATTGGAGCTAGTTCTGTGTCACCCTATGTTATGACTGTTACATGATGAACCGCATCCGGCATAATTATCCATTACTGATCCGGTGCCTACGAGTTTTCCATATACTGGTTCTTGCTTATTTACTTTCCCGCTGCTACTGTTACAATCACTACAAAATACCAAAAACATTACTTTTGCTGCCTTTACTTTTGTTGCTGCTACCACCACTATCATATTACTTTGCTGCTAAACACCTTGCTGCAGATACTAAGTTTCTAGGTGTGGTTGAATTGACAACTCAGCTGCTAATACTTGAGAATATTCTTTGGCTCCCCTTGTGTCGAATCAATAAATTTGGCTTGAATACTCTACCCTCGAAAGCTGTTGTGATCCCCTATACTTGTGGGTTATCAGGGATACAAAAGATAATTAGGTTGATGTAAGAACATGGTTAATACACATATGTAGTATGTATCAAAAATAGGAAGGCATGTCATTATCAAAGGTATAATGTGTAAAGTAAGCAAATGCAATTTAACCAAATTGGAAGCAATACAAGCTAGACACCATATGCAACATGCAACCACATTTGACAGGAAGAATTTAAAGCAAGCACCTAGGATGGTTGTGTGTGGAGATTGAGATCATCAACTGCAGAGCTGCGTTTACTGTCCCCATCTACTGACACTACACCCTTTAGAGTGCTGAAATGCTTACTACTTATCTTCCAATTACACTGGAATGAGTTCTATCTTTTCTTTTGTGTATTGATCAACACTGCGTCAGAGTCTAAAATACCCATGTGTAAAAAGACAATAGTGTGAGTATAGGTGAAGTGTGTGCACAAGTAGTACGGTATAAAAGTAGCAGATAGAAGGTGGGTGAGAAATAAATGATGGGTGACATATGATAGATCTACAACATGCATGGCACATGAAATTACTAGATTCTAGGATTTTGAAAAATATGAGCACAGGGATGGCTGGGAAAATGCAGATGCTCCTCTAGCACACCTGATGAGGAGCATCCCAAGGTCATCCCCATGGACCTACCATCGTCTCACCAAGTGCCTAGCGGACCCATGACACGAGCACGTGCAAGAGCTCTTGAAACCGAGGTGACATCTCTCCTCTCACATTTCCACTTTGATGCACATGAGACATGGCTACTACCTCATATGGACACATTGTGCATACTCATGTATCATGGAGAAGCTAAGGAGCAAGGAGAAGAAGAAGAAGAGGAAGATGGACGTGAAGAAGAAGAAGAGATGATGCAGAAGAAGCTACAGGCTCCGGACGTCCGATGACCTCCAGGCTCCGGACGTCCGATGACCTCCAGGCTCCGGACGTCCGACCCAGACCTGACGTCCGACACTTCCACACCCGAGCCAAAACTACCGACGACCGACGCCCGGACGTCCGACCCCGACCGGACATCAGACCGAACACCACCCGAGCCAAATCTACGAACGTCCGACAGGCACCGGACGTACAGACCCTCGCGATCCTCCGGACGACCGGTGACTCCCGGACGTCCGACGCCTATGCGTTGTTTCGTGTTGGGCCGCAGCCCATGTACCCCTTCGCCCCCCTCTTTTGCACTAAGACTATATATAGACCTCCTATTCCTTCTAGCTATGGTTAGCAAAGGATTAGCTCATATTTCATGTGAGAGCTTTGCTCATCCACTTGGTTAGTTTCTCCTCGGAGATTCGAGCCTCCTACGGAGAAGATCCCCTAAGCGGATTCAAGACCCCTTTTAGGGTAGAACTCAAGACCCCCTCACAGAGAAGACCGGTTACCGTGTATCGTCCGTTGTTGACTTTGGATCTTGTATCTCCTATTGTGTTTCGAGGATCTAGCACTTGTGTAATCATTCTTCTTGGTTTAGTGTCTCCTCTTGTGTTTCCTCATGTTTTCCGTCGTTTCCCACCTCGTGTTCTTCATGTTCATCATGGGATCCGCTCCTTTCATGAAAGATCGCTCGATTAGGGTTCTACCCTACATCATCTTGGTATCATGAGCCACGTTGATCACGATTTCGGAGCCTCCCCGTTGTGTTGCTAGCCTAGTTTTTCTGTTTTTGTCCCAAATTCGAAAATTCCACACAAAAATAGCCCCAATTTTTTTTGTGATTTGTTGGTGTGTTGAAATTTTGTTGGATTTGATCCGTGGATTTGCATTGTTTTGAGTGGATCTAGCTTTTCCCCCTTGTCTCCACCCTTTCCATCCACAAAATCCTCCGGATTCGATGAATTTCGACATCTCCACCACGAACCCTAGCTGTTCATCCTGTGCCCAAAATTCGCCCAGGCACCGGACGTCTGACCCCTACTGGATGTCCGACGACCGGATGACCGACCCAGCCCGGATGTCCGACGAACCCTGACGAAACTGATTTCTTTCAGTTTTGCACCACCACCGCCCCACATTTTCGCATACGCACTCCTACCACCTATACACCATCACCACTTCCGCAATACCACCACCATTACTTACTCATTTCATACTCCGACACGTGTTGCCACTTTGAGCTTTGATAATTTGAGTTGCGGTTCCGTATCCTTTTGTGTTTCGGCTATCTAGGTACAGTTCGACATCAACATCGCCGCTGCTCATCTTCGCCACGGACAAGTCATCAACAACGACCACCTCGACTACATCTTGGTATTTGGTCCACCTTTTTTACACCATAGCATAAGAAAGAACGGTAACCTCGTCTTGGTACCGTGATACATCATTCTTGCCATTACATTGATAGCCATCATGGCCTTACTCATTTGGGTTGCTTACCCATCGAGACTAGCCATTGAGTATTACCGGCAACGAGACTTGTGCACATTAGTGACCATACTTCCCATAGCATACATACATCATTGTTGCATATCTTGGTACCATCTCTTGTGTCACAAGGTTGTCATCGCATACACAATTGCTATCTTGGTTCGTCAAGCATTGCATGAGAAAAGAGCTCCAACATAAAAAGCCAAACAACCTTTGAAGAAAAGAGGAAAGATAAGCAAAGAGCTTTTAAGCAAGAACCATAGCATCATACAACATTAAGATTGTCATACTCGATCATCTTGGATCACCGCATAGAAACACCTTGCATAGAGCATACTTGGGATAGAAGTCGTTGCATTTTTGCTTAGTAGGTTGTGCACAAGTCTTGTATCTGCCTATTGTGCAATTGTGCTAGCGTCTCTCTAGTGTTGTGCAACAAGAACATTTTTGTGGATCCCACATTTTGGCTCATCCTTGGTTGCCCAACCCCACTTATCTCTTTGCGTGTGTATTTCCGTGTACATTGTATTGCTTGGTCTCTTGTTACATTGAAATCTTGCGAATCTTTTCCAACATTATTGAGGCTCACTTACAATTGCATCAAATTTTGTGCCACCATCCTAACCAAGCTCCACCATAAGCTTTTACTTGTGTAGGTGTGAGAAACCGACAACAATCGGTACAATTGTGCTATTTCCTTGTACACATTGGAGTGATCATTGAACCACTTTCAACTTCGGTCAAGGTACATTTGGTATTCGTTCTTCTCTTTCTACCACTCACATTGTGTATCTTGGAATGATGGATAGGCCAAGTACTTCTACCAACCCACTCTTCATTGAGCATGACGACGACATGAACTCCTATGTCACCAAGAGCCACCTCATTGGTGCACAACGCGCTTTGCATCAAGAGCAACAAGCCATGAGTGAACGCATCGACAACATTGCCGCCGACTTGCGACTCTCCAAGCAACTTACAAGGGACTACTTCAACCACAAGCTCGACGATCACAAGCAAGAGAATGACGCAAGGATGGGCGAAATTCGTGCTTTGTTGCTCAACCAATCTTCTTCCACTTCGTCTTCATCAAGAAGGACTCAGTCAAGTCAACACTCTGACTTCACCCTCTCCGGCTCAAGTACACCGACATCGAACACTCTACATCATGCCACGCGCAACGATCGTCAAGAAAGCCTCAATTCTCTATGCGACACCGACTCTCAAGAGCGCCGACAACATCAAACCCAAGAGGACTTTGCGCTAGCACAAGAACGACAACGTCAACGCCAACATGAAGAGGAAGACGCGCGTGTCTACAGCAAGTTGCACAAGATGCCGAGGCACAATGCCAAGAACAACAACTCCGTGAAGCTCAAGCTCTTGCGGCGCAACAAACCCTCCAAGTTTAAGTCGCGCCATAGCCAACCGAGTCCGACAAGCTCGTGAACATGAAGAAGCACTTCGCGAAGAAGTTCAAGCAAAGATTTCAAGCTCGCGTGCCTCGTCAAGTTCCTCAAGTTCCTCCTCGAGCTTGACAAGATCCTCCACAAGCTCGCCAACAACATCAAGTTCACCAAGAGCATGATGACAATGGAAATCCTCCACGACAAGATCAACATGAGGTTGACAACCCTCCTCACCAAGAGAGACACGAGCTTGACAATCATCTACAACACGGGCATCATCATCCCCACTCCCAACACAATGATGAGCAACGCTACGGAAAGCTCAAGTTCACCATGCCCAAGTTCAATGGAAGAAACGATCCCGAAGAGTACCTTTAATGGGCACTGAAGGTCGACAAAATCTTCCGTTTGCACAACTATGAAGAAGAGAAGAAGATCGCTATGGCATACCTTGAGTTCCAAGACTATGTCCTCATTTGGTGGGAATAAGTTATCGAGCGCCGAGAGGCAAGAGGTGTACCACCCATCACTACTTGGGCGCAAATGAAGGATGTCATGAGAGCACGCTTCGTGCCTACCTACTAAAACCTCGACCTCTTCAAGAAACTCCAACTACTCAAGCAAGGAACCAAGAGCGTTGAAGAGTACTACAAGGAGATGGAGATTGCCATGATACGAGCCAATGTCACGGAAGATGAAGAGCAAACAATGGCACGTTTCTTGAATGGACTCAACCACCCTATCAAGAAGATCGCTGTCGGTGTCAAAACCGGCGGATCTCGGGTAGGGGGTACCGAACTGTGTGTCTAGGCCGGATGGTAACAGGAGGTAGGGGACACGATGTTTTACCCAGGTTCGGGCCCTCTTGATAGAGGTAAAAGCCTACGTCCTGCTTGATTAATATTGATGATATGGGTAGTACAAGAGTAGATCTACCACGAGATCAGAGAGGCTAAACCCTAGAAGCTAGCCTATGGTATGATTGTATGTTATGGTTGTTGTCCTACGGACTAAAACCCTTCGGTTTATATAGACACCGGAGAAGGTTAGGGTTACACAAGGTCGGTTACAAAGGAGGAGATATCCATATCCGTATTGCCTAGCTTGCCTTCCACGCCAAGTAGAGGCCTATCCAGACACGAGACGAAGTCTTCAATCTTGTATCTTCATAGTCTAACAGTCCGACCAATGGAGATAGTCCGGCTGTCCGGAGACCCCCTAATCCAGGACTCCCCCAGTAGCCCCTGAACCAGGCTTCAATGACGATGAGTCCGGCGTGCAGTATTGTCTTCGGCATTGCAAGGCGGGTTCCTTCTCCGAATACATCATGGAAGAATTTGAATATGAGGATAGTGTCCGACCCTGCAAAATAAGTTCCACATACCACCGTAGAGAGAATAATATTTCCATGAATCTAATTTGCTAACTTGTTTTGAAAGCATGACGCTATGTCATGGCCCGGTGATTATTCGAACCGTTTCCTTTAACCAGCCCCGCACATAATGCGAGGCAGTTTTTTGACATGTCTTGTCAAAGCAGAGATCGTGTCCCCTTATTACGGGATTCTCATTAATACGGGCGTGGGTAACCCAACCGTGTCTAGGACTCCTATATTATAGGCAAGTCCCAAACGGCTACGGAGAGGACGCTTGATATTCATCCTCTTTATAAAGGGACAAGGTTTTCGCTTTTTCCCTCTCGTGCTCAATCGGACCCCTCCCCCGCCTCGAGTTCTAACACCCAAAGCCCAGGTCAGGTGCTCCGGATCTTCAATCATGTCCGGATCTAGCCTTCAAGGCCGATGGATGCCCTCCTCCGTTACGGAAGAGGATATCAAGAAGTTGAGAGAGGCCAGATACCTGACCGCCGAGGTTTCGCACCGGCTGCCTGCTCGAGGGCAGGTCGTCCCTACTCCCGAACCCAACGAGAACGTCGTGTTCGTCTCCCACTTCCTCCGAGGCCTAGGCCTCACTCTGGATCCCTTCGTCAGGGGTTTGATGTTCTATTACGGGCTAGATTTCCACGATCTAGCTCCGGACTCCTTTCTCCACATCTCGACATTTATTGTCGTGTGTGAGGCCTTCCTCCGCATTACCCCTCACTTCGGCCTGTGGCTCAAGACCTTTGAAGTGAAGCCAAAGATGATCGAGGGGCAACATGCAGCGTGCGGAGGCGCATCAATAGGCAAGATGGCAGGAGCTCCATGGCGGAAAGGTTCCTTTCCAGAGGTGTCCGAATTATGGCAACGGGAGTGGTTTTACGTCACGGCTCCCAGAAGTGCCAAGTGGGCGGCTGCCCCCGCCTTCCGCTCGGGCCCCCCACCACAACTGATTTCATGGATTAGTAGAGGTCTGAGCTGGGGTCCAGCCAAGGACGTGCCTATACTGCAAAGCCGCATTCAAGATCTCTTCGAGGGAGATTTTAATTTGGTTGTGGTAATGCAAGTTATGCTGGTTCGTCAAGTCCAGCTTTGCAAATGCCGGCCCCTTCGCTTGTGGGAGTTCAACCCAGAAGGGCCGCGTGCCATTCAAAGTTTCCTCGTCCTGACGCACGAGGAGATGTAAAAGTCATTCTTCGGACCTCAAATAGAGTGTCCGGATACTACCGAGGACGTGGGCCTGAGTAGTAACCGCGCTGCCGAACAAGTAAGAAATCCTCTAGCCGAACACACCGTCTTTTATTCATTATGAAGTTATTTCTGAGAGTTCGCTCTTTGACCAGGACTGGCTAACAAAGGCGAAGATGATTCGGTGTTTGGCCCCCCTCCCTGAGGGTTTGGAAAATCCGGTATTGGAAAAGACGCTCGAGCTCGCACCTTGCCCGGAGCCCTCGAAGGAAGATACATGGGGGAATAATACAGGCAGACGCGGGCCCCCATCGCTGCCAGTTCCAACCGAGGGAACGAGCGCCTCCATGAAGGAGGATAACCGGGGGATGAAGAGGACTCCTTCCATGGATCCAGAAGCCGAGGCCTCCAAACGGGAGAAGAAGTCTCCAACAGAAGGTCCTGCCTCGGGGGGTGCTCTTGCCGCACAAAGTCCACGGGGGGATCAGCCCTCCAACGAGTCGTAAGTGATCCAGAAAATACTTTAATAGTGGAGGTATACTACCTTTCTTCTGAGAAAATAACCGCCACATATATCTTGCAGTTCGGGCCTTAGCCCCTCTCAGCTGAGCTTGTCTTTGGGGGATCTTCTTCTGGAGATGATGGAGAGCAAAACGCCTCCCCCGGACTCCTCCGCTCAAGAAGCGGGTGACCCCGAAGTGTCGTCACGGAGGGCCTCTCCGGATCCGGCGAGGTCAGAAGATAATCCCATAGACCCCCAAAGTCCCTAGTGTCCGGCTCTCGAGGAGAGCGAACAAAAGAGTCTGACACCGTCTAGTATGCGGTCGGACGTTCTGAGGGAGCTGTTGGGGCGAGCGGCCATTTCAGAAGAGCACCGTATGCTGATGGGTACGGTGATGGAGAGAATTTCGTCCGCCGAAAGCGGATTACATGAAGCCTTTATGAGTCTACTGACAGGCTTTGAGGTACGTGAGATAATATGTGATAGTACCGCACATGTTAGGTGTGCCCTGTGTAGATAGTAGCCCCTGAGACTCTGGTTGTCGTCGAGAACGGCGGCGAACAGAGGATCATAGTCCCAGGCAATAACCAGACTGCCTTTATGTGCAGGTGGTGGAATCTCCGGTGGCTAGCCGGACTAGTTAGTTTGACGAAATAAAACGGCAATTGGATGCGGCAGACGCCGACATCGAGCTTGTTAACAAGAGGCTTGACGAGGCACGGGGTAAGTGTTATTTTCTGGTGAATGCCACGTAGTAAGAGCAGCATGATGCCGGTATCTTTAATATGTTGTGACTGTAGATGGAGCTGCCACTATGGAAACCTTGAGGGTAGAACTTGCCCGAGCCAAAGAACAAGCGAGGATTAGTAATGCGGCTGCTTTGAAGGCGGCCAAAGAGTTGAAAACCGAGAAGGCCGCACATTGCAAGAGCAAAGAGAAGATGGCCAAGATGGCCGTAGAATTAAAAGACACTGCCGACCGTTGCTGGCTCCTTGAAAGAGAAAACCGAGCGAAGGCAACGGACCTTGAGAAGGCCACGATGGCAGACAAAGACACCCGCTCTGCTATGAGAGCGAAGAAGGAGGAGCTGCAGGAAGCCCTTCATGCTACGGAGGAAGTTCGGAGATCCACGGTATGCCCCTCTGGATCGGCTGTGGAGTTCGGCAGATGCATATATGAACTTGGCGGCGAGCGCTGTCGATGCGGCGAAATACTTCCAAGGTCAAGCAGATCGCGGGGTGGACAAGTTGTTCTAGTCACAATTCAACATTCAAGAGCGTCCGCTTCCTTTGACTGATCAGCTAGCCGAATGGGCCGAACTAAATAGGTTGTCCGGACTCGCCATCAGGTCGGTCGTGGATCAGCTATGGCTGGAAAAGCCAAAGCCGAACAACTATTTTAGCTTAGTGTAGCAGGTCCTTGGTGTGGTGCCGCGCATTAATGCGATGAAGAGGTCGGCGTTCATAGAAGGCTCGCGGATGGCCCTTGCCCGTGTTAAAGCATACTGGGCGGAGATGGACGCTACCACTGTTGCGGTGCAGGGTTCGGCCATAGGCCGAGTGGCTGCCGAGCACTATTTCGAGGAGGTTCTCGAGGGTGCTCGTTTGATAGAGGCCCAGTGCTTGAAGAATATTATGTTTGAGTGATATGTATTCTCATTGTAAACACAATGTTTTTATGAAATTTTATAAGGATGTGTTTATACTTTTGCCTGAAAGTAGTATGATGCCTCCTGTGCGGCCGTTTATGTATACATGTGTGTAACCTGAAAGATTGCAGTCGTCGGCTTCAGCCCCCACGCATATAATGCAGAGGTGCTCACAAAAAACACATGTTCACACTTAACCCAACATCTTGGTCCTATTAAGGAGGTGATAGCGCAGCGAACGAGGCAACCGGACTATAATGCTTTAACACTTTCACTTAGCCATAGGAGTTTGACAGTGGGGCTACTAGATAGCCCCTAGTGGCTCCACACTCTCCCGATCTCGGGGTGCGTACATGCCTGGCCGGGAAACGGCCCTTTGTTAAGGCGGAGGAATTCTAACATTCCGCTAGGTCATCGAGTGGTTGACGAGTCTCACGCTATATCATGACAGTCAGTTTTCGGCTTTCTCTACTGAGGTGCTCATCCGGGTGAACCAGGGCACAATCATAGTAGTTCTCCTGGTGCTGCCTTAGCCGATAAAGCGGAACGTAAGGCACCAAAACACAGGAGCCAGGCAAACCCAACATTTGACCAAAGACAATGATTCGGAGCTGATGCATATATGGCCAAACTCGCGACGCCGAATGCTCCCTAAGGTATTCGGTCTTTATGGTATAAACCAGGCCTAAATAGTGCCCTTTGTAAGCGCCCCTTGTGTCCAGGTACGTGCATTATTCTGACGTGGCCACAGCATCCCTCTCAATTGTGCTGAGAATTCGGTGGATGTGTATCAACAAGAGACAGTAAAAAAAGGTTTACACAGGGTCTTAATCTAAAAAGAATCCTTGGAGCGGGTCCCTGCTGCACGTCTTCTCCTGTGTCTCTGTTGTGCCGTATCCTGGACGGGTGTAGCACGATGATCATCTGTAAAAGAGAGGAACTTGGGTGAAAAAGTTGTCGTGCAAAAAGATAGTGTTTAAAGAAACCATGTATAACTAGAAATTAGTAGAAATTGCCACTGGTCTGCGTGCGTTGAGCCCCTTGTAATAGGGGTGTGGCCATCAATCCGTACAAATTACATATAGCAGTGCCGGACTCGTCTAACCACGTCCATGGTCTTGACAACATATCAAATTCTTTAGTTGGTGAGGCCGTTTTCAGTGTGCGGCTACCAAGGCAGTCGCATTCTCTTCGGCGCGCAAAGATCGCTTAATACTTCCGTTCACTGTAATGATGCCACGTGGACCGGGCATCTTGAGCGTGAGGGAAGCGTAGTGCAGCATTGCATTAAAGCGAGCAAAAGCTTCGCATACAAGTAGTGCTTGATAACCGCATTGGAACGGAGCAATGTGGAAGGTTAAATGTTCGCTAGGGAGTTATCGGAGAAGCCGAATATAACCTTTAGTAGCAGGGAGCCTGTGCAGTGAGCTCCTGGGTCTGGCGTTACTCCTTTAAAGGTAGTGTTGCTATGGCAAATTTTCGCTGGGTCTATCCCCATTTCGCGGATTGTATCCTGGTATATCAGGTTTAAACTGCTACCACCGTCCATCAGGACTCGTGCAATGTGGTATCCGTTAATTATTGGGTCTAATACCAGGGGAGCCCATCCTGCCCGCCGGATACTTGCTAAGTAATCACGATGGTCGATAGTGACTGGTTGAGACGGCCAGTGGCAGTGTTTCGCGGTGATAGGCCCTTGGGAATATTTATCTGGGAGGGCAGCTTTGCTTCCCTTGATCACATGTAATACGTTGACTGTTTTGACTTTTGATGGAAACTTCTTTTGTTCCCCAGTGTTTTGCTTGAGAGGCTCATCCTCATCTTCGCTTGGTGTATCCTCCCCACTGTGTACGGCGTTGAGCTTGCCGGACTGCTTGAAGACCCAACATTCTCTGTGGGTATGATTAGCGGGTTTACTGGGGGTGCTATGGATCTGACGTACTTGGTCCAGAATTTTGTTCAGGCTGGACAGTTCATCTCTAGCGCCTTTAAAGGGCGGCTTTTGCTGACCTGGCCGAGAGCTTCGGAATCCGGCGTGTACCGACGTGCTCTTCAGGCTGTCTTCTTTATTCCGACGCTTATTATTTTTGCTGCGTCGAGATTTCCCGTTTTCATCTCTAACTTCGGATGTGCTTGGGTCGCTGGTGCTGCATCTGGCTAGCCAGCTGTCCTCACCCGCGCAAAAGCGGGTCATGAGGCTTGTTATTGCTGCCATTGTTCACGGCTTTTCTTGGCCGAGGTGTCTGGAAAGCCATTCGTCGCGGACGCTATGCTTAAAAGCTGCCAAGGCTTCGGCGTCCGAGCAGTCAACTATTTGGTTCTTCTTAATAAAAAACCTGTTCCAAAGCTTTCGGGCTGACTCTCCGGGCTGTTGAGTTATATGACTCAAATCGTCCGCATCCGGGGGTCGGACATAAGTCCCTTGAAAATTTGCCCGAAAAGCGTCTTCGAGCTCTTCCCAGCTTCCAATGGAGTTTTCGGGGAGGCTTTTAAGCTAGTGCCGAGCTGGCCCTTTGAGCTTGAGGGGTAAGTACTTGATGGCGTGGAGATCATCTCCTCGAGCCATATGGATATGGAGGATATAGTCCTCAATCCAGACCCCAGGGTCTGTTGTTTCGTCGTATGCCTCTATGTTTATGGGTTTGAATCCCTCTGGAAATTCATGGTCCAACACCTCATCGGTGAAACATAGGGGGTGTGCGTCACCCTTGTATCTGGGTGTACCGTGTTGTTCTAATGTTTGCTATGTTACATCATATGCTGGGGCGCACTTGCTGGTCCATAGATGGATCTGGTTGTGCCGTCCTTTTGGTGCGAGCCCTCGTGTGGATCGCTTATTAGCTTGTGAGTGGAGTTATTTGCTGCTCCATATTGGCCGTGAGGTCGTCTATCCGGCCAGGTGGCCGTTTTGATTTTTGGTTGTGGGGGATCTAGGGCCTCCTCATCGAATTCGGGTAGCAACTTCCGCTTCGGGTAGCTCTTGGTGGGGCGATTACCACCATACTTCGCTGCTGTGTTGAGTATTTTACTACATCTGATTTGGAGTGTGTCCTGCGCAGCCTTGAGCTTTTGCTTCTGCTTTTTCAGACTCCTCGCGGTGGCAACAAGCCTTTGACGGGTATTTTGCTGCTCCGGGTGCCTGTCCAGCGTTATGTCGTCCGGACTATTATCTTTGATAGAATTGGTTTGTTTGGTTTGATTCTCCGTGTTGCCGTGGTCCGGCAGTGGTTCGCCCTGCTCCAACGCTGGGTCTGTATGATCATTATTTCTGCCAAGGCGGGATTTGGGGCGGCGCTTACGCCGCCGCTTTGACTGCTTCTCGAGGGGACAAGCCTTCGTTGCATCCTTCTATTCCTCGTTGTCATCTTCTTTTGGTGTGTCCACCATGTATACGTCATAGGATGAGGTGGACGTCCAGTGCCCTGTGGGCGGTGGTTCCTCTTTGCCTCCCGCATCGTCGTCCATACCGTCGATGTCTTCGGAGTCGAAGTCGAGCATGTCGGTTGAGTCATCGACAGTGGCTACTAAGTGGGTGGTGGGTGGACGTCGAATTTCTTCGTCGTCCGCATCACAATCCTGTGGGCCATAGTCCGGCCAGGGCTCTCCTGACAAAGAGAGAGACCTTAGTGAATTCAGAATGTCGCCGAAGGGCGAGTGTTGAAAGGTATCCGCGGCGGTGAATTCCATGATCGGTGCCCAATCGATTTACGTTATTTTATACATGTGATTTACCTCTGTTATAAATCCTCGAGTATTGTGTGTGTCAGCATACCGATCCAGGGATGACACTTAGGCACAGAGACGTGACCATCTGAGGTCGGGTCGCTACAGTCGGTATCATCATACCTAGTTGAATCTCATCACCGGCAAGTCTCTTTACTCGTTCTGTAATGTATCATCCCACAACTAACTCATTAGTCACATTGCTTGCAAGGCTTATAGTGATGTGCATTACCGAGAGGGCCTAGAGATACCTCTCCGACAATCGGAGTGACAAATCCTAATCTCGACCTATGCCAACTCAAGAAACACCATCGAAGACACCTGTAGAGCATATTTATAATCACCCAGTTATGTTGTGACGTTTGATAGCACACTAAGTGTTCCTCCGGTATTTGGGAGTTGCATAATCTCATTGTCATAGGAACATGTATAAGTCATGAAGAAAGCAATAGCAATAAACTAAACGATCATAGTGCTAAGCTAACGGATGGGTCTAGTCCATCACACCATTCTCTAATGATGTGATCCCGTTCATCAAATGACAACACATGTCCATGGCTAGGAAATTAACCATCTTTGATTAACGAGCTAGTCAAGTAGAGGCATACTACAGACACTTTGTTTGTCTATGTATTCACACATGTACTAAGTTTCCGGTTAATACAATTCTAGCATGGATAATAAACATTTATCATGATATAAGGAAATATAAAGAACAACTTTACTATTGCCTCTAGGGCATATTTCCTTCACTCTCCCACTTGCACTAGAGTCAGTAATCTAGATTACAAAGTAATGATTCTAACACCCATGGAGTCTTGGTGTTGATCATGTTTTGCTCGTGAGAGAGGCTTAGTCAACGGGTCTGCAACATTCAGATCCGTATGTATCTTGCAAATTTCTATGTCTCCCTCCTTGACTTGATCGCGGATGGAATTGAAGCGACTTTTGATGTGCTTTGTTCTCTTGTGAAATCTGGATTCCTTTGCCAAGTCAATTTCCCCAGTATTGTCACAAAAGATTTTCATTTTAGCCGATGCACTAGTTATTACACCTAGATCGGATATGAACTCCTTCATCTAGACTCCTTCATTTGCTGCTTTTGAAGTAGCTATGTATTCCGCTTCACACGGATCCCGCCATGACGCTCTGCTTAGAACCGCACCAACTGACAGCTCCACCATTTAATAATAATATGTATCTGGTTTGTGACTTAGGCCCTGTTTGGTTCAGCTGTGGATTTCTAAAAGCACCTGTGAAAAATCTGCTGTGGAAAAACAGTTGTGGAAAATCTGATATGAAAAAGATGTAGGTCATTTGGCAAACCAGCTGATACAGCTTTTTTAGATTTTGGCCCGCAGCAGAATCAGATTTTGGAAAGCACGTCCTGGGTTGCTTCCGCTTTTGTTCAGATTTTGGCAGCGGATTTCTGGAATCGTATCTTGCTGGGTTCGCCCTTTGGTTTAGATTCTGCTGCGCGGTAGCGGAATCCGTCAATAAAAGCTGAACCAAATAGGGCCTTACACTACTGTAGGATGCTGCTAATGCGACACTTCGATCAGAGACCCTTCGAGAAACTATATGCGATGCAATAATCGCAAACGGTGGTGTATGAAAACCGTCAAAAAGGTGAAAACGTTTGCGATGGAGGATGCATCAAACACGGTTCAGATTTTTGTTGCCTGTGCGATGAAGGGCCTACGGTTCAGTTCAATTAACTGTTTGCGATGAGCAGGAACAAAAGAAACGGGCAGCCAGATGAAGGCGTGTGTGATACATAGCATATAATTCACTCGGATGAACTGTTTGTGATTAGGCAACACAAAAGAAATGGGCAGCCAGATGAAGCTGTGTGCGATATACAGCATATGGTTCACTCCGATGAACTGTTTGTCATTAGCCAACACAAAAGAAATGGTCAGCACTGCTACTGGCGACGAGCCACAGCATGCCGAAGTTGTCCGCCGCCCGCCGGCGACCTCCAAGTCATGCTGCTGCCCCTCGCGCCTCCCTTTCCCTCCTTTGCTCTCCCTCTACCTCTCACCACAGCTCCTCGTTCCCTGCAGGACGTCGCCCCGCCACCGAACCCTCGCCACCGGACCTCCCCGAGCTCGCCGGGATCCCTGCCACCGGCGCCGCAGATGGACGGATCGGGTGGATCCCGTTCGGATCTGCGCCTCGAGGGCCTCCTCCGCCCATCCCCACCGGAGTCAGCCGCGCCCGTCGATGTTTCCCCCGCGCGCCGCCCTTGCCGGAGTTCGGCCGCTGCCGCCGCTACCTGACATTGATTGTGCCCTTCGCCAACTGCACGTGGGCCTCACCCCGGCCCAGAGCTTCCTCCAGCAAGGCCGAGCGCCTGGGCCGCGTCCAGCGAGCCGGCCCGCTTGCCCCGCCGGCCTGCTGCCTCTTCACCGACCGGGCCAGGCCCAATGTGAGCAGCCCCTCTGTTGTACACTTTCGGGCCAGCCAGATTCGGCCCATGGCATGTTTTTTTCCCGTTCTACGATTTGTCCATTTATCCAGAGATAACCAATTTTACAAGAAGCCCCCTAGACTTCATGCATATTATAACTCATCATCCGTGCATCAATTTAAAATGTTGTATATATGAAAAATGCTTAGAAACTTGTCTAGTTTCATAATATCAAACTTTGATGCATGTTTGAGATGTTTAACTTGCTGTTTGCATTAATTTGCTCATATGCCATGTTAAAAATGCTTTAATTCATAACTAAATAACCATAGCTCCAAATTTAATAAACTTTATATGTAAATCGGGTAGAAAAATGCCTAGTTTAACTTGGTGAACTCATCTTGCATGTTTAACAACTCCAAAATATTGTTTAGGGCAGAAGAGTACCAAATCCATTATTTGCACATCAGGATTTTTCGGAATTGTTGTTTGTTATTTCCGGCCTCATTTAAACTTGACTAGATAGTTAGTTTAATTATGCTTCACCTCTTTCCATGTTAATCAACATTTAATATTGTTGGGTACATAAATGAGAGAGAACTAAATAAGTCACGTGGTGTTTCGTCAATATGCAACTCGTTACATATTGAGCTCCACTTAACTTGTAGTTTTGCTTGTGCACTTTGCCATGCCATGCCTCATTAACCCGGACATGCATCATACTTGGTTGTGCATCATGCCATGTTTATGTGATGGTTGTTTACTATGTTGCTTGCTTCTTTCCATGTTGCTTCTCTCGTTAGCTTTGGTTCCGTTCCGGAGTTGTGAGGATTCGTTCGACTACGTCCGTTTTTCTTCTTCATGGACTCATTCTTCTTCCTTGCGGGATCTCAGGCAAGATGACCATACCCTCGAAATCACTTCTATATTTGCTTGATAGTTGTTCGCTCTATTGCTATGCCGCGCTACCTACCACTTGCTATATCATGCCTCCCATGTTGCCATGTCAAGCCTCTAACCCACCTTTCCTAGCAAACCGTTGTTTGGCTATGTTACCACTTTGCTCAGCCCCTCTTATAGTGTTGTTAGTTGCAGGTGAAGTTGAAGCTTGTTCCATGTTGGAACATGGATATGTTGGGATATCACAATATCTATTAAGTTAATTAATGCATCTATATACTTGGTAAAGGGTGGAAGGCTCGGCCTTATGCCTGGTGTTTTTTTTTCATTCTTGCCACCCTAGTTCCCGTCATACCGGTGTTATGTTCCTTGATTTTGCGTCCCTTATGCGGTTGGGTGTTATGGGAACCCCTTGACAGTTCGCTTTGAATAAAACTCCTCCAGCAGGGCCCAACCTTGGTTTTACATTTGCCTAACAACATTTACCTTTCCCTTGGGTCGGCCAACCCGAGGGTCATCTTTATTTTAACCCCCTGGGCCAGTGCTTCTCTAAGTGTTGGTCTGAACCGAGTAGACTGCGGGGCCACCTCGTGGAAACTTGAGGTTTGGTTTTACTCGTAGGATGTCTCATCCGGTGTTGCCCTGAGAACGAGATATGTGCAGCTCCTATTGGGATTGTCGGCACATCGGGCGGTCTTGCTGGTCTTGTTTTACCATTGTCGAAATGTCTTGTAACCGGGATTCCAAGCCTGATCGGGTCTTCCCGGGAGAAGGAATATCCTTCGTTGATTGTGAGAGCTTGTGATGGGCTAAGTTGGGACACCCCTGCAGGGTTTGAACTTTCGAAAGCCGTGCCCGCGGTTATGGGCAGATGGGAATTTGTTAATGTCCGGTTGTAGAGAACTTGACACTTAACTTAATTAAAATGCATCAACCGCGTGTGTAGCCGTGATGGTCTCTTTTCGGTGGAGTCCGGGAAGTGAACACGGTTCTTGTGTTATGCTTGAATGTAAGTAGATGCAGGATCACTTCTTGATCACTTCTAGTTCACGACCGTTGTATTGCTTCTCTTCTCGCTCTTATTTGCGTATGTTAGCCACCATATATGCTTAGTGCTTGCTGCAGCTCCACCTCACTACCTTCTCCTACCCATAAGCTTAAATAGTCTTGATCTCGTGGGTGTGAGATTGCTGAGTCCTCGTGACTCACAGATACTTCCAAACAATTGCAGGTGTCGCTGATACCAGTGGAGGTGACGCAACCGAGCTCAAGTGGGAGCTCGATGAAGATCTTGTTTGTTGTTTTGTGTCTTTTGCAGATGATCAGTAGTGGAGCCCAGTTGGGACGATCGGGGATCTAGCATTTGGGGTTTTCTTCTTTATTTTGGTTCTGTATTCGGACCTTGATTGTACTCTGGATGATGTATGTTTAACTTGTATTTTTGTGAAGTGGCGATTGTAAGCCAACTCTTTATCCCTTTCTTATTCGGTACAGGGGATTGTGTGAAGATTACCCCTCTTGCGACAAACCTACCATGCGGCTATGCCTCTAAGTCGTGCCCCGACACGTGGGAGATATAGCCGCATTGTGGGTGTTACAAGTTGGTATCAGAGCCATCACCGACTTAGGAGCCCCCTGCTTGATCGAATCACTGGCGTTGTTGAGTCTAGAACAAAATGTTTTTAGTCTTAGGATTATATATATCGGAGAGTAGGATTATTTTTACTCCTCAGTCCCTTCGTCGCTCTGGTGAGGCCTCCTGATGTAGAGTTTTGACTCTTCTCTCCTCAAATTTCACGAATTATTTTAGGATCACGCGAGTATCTTGGAATCGTTCTGATGGTTTTGTGATGAGAACATTGTTCTTGGTGCCTCCTAACATTTAGCGGTTGTGGCAGTGTCCCGGGGAGTTGAGCTCCGAGGTGTTGTCGTCACAATTTTATTGTTGCATTTCTGGAATACCTGAGTTCGCCGACATCGAAAATCTCTTTTATGCAGTTGTTGGTGAGATGGCCTCGACGCCACCCAGTACTAGGGCGAGAGTTTGGGAGTATTGCCATAACTCGTATAACGGATGCTTTTCGAAGGTTGAGGTAGATGATTTCCGAAGGTTTCTTGGTTATGTGTTGAATGATGGATAAAGCTGGATGTAGGAATTGTTAGTTTGGGTGAGATATTATGCTTCCCCTGTATCCCCAACACCTGATTGCATAGCCAGAAAGTTTCGGGAGTTTATAAGTGGGAAATTCAAGTAGCTCTTAGGATATCCTTCCAACAGACACATGATACGATATGGGATCTATCATATGTTTGTTTCCAGCTTATTTTCTAAGCCAATCCTTTTATTTGTTTTGAGTTGTGGTATTCGAGTTGCTTCGAACTCAAATGTGGATTCCATACCTTTCCTAAGTGGTGTTCTCATATTTCTATGTGAATACTAATCCTTCATGATAATCGAGATTGTCATGTCAATCCTTTTCAACCGGCGTGTTCCTCTTCAAGTGGATCTGATCATTTCTAACATCCGCAAGATCAACTCTAAGTTTTTCTCATCGGTGTTTGTTTCATCCGTCCCCAAGTTTCCTTTGTTATCCTGCCCTCCCACCCTTTTCCTTTAAGGACTCAGAGATATTCAAATCAACTATCCATTTTATTCATGTGAAGTCTCTTCATCCTTTTCTTTCAATGTTTGTATCTGGTGATCCTCATGAAGATTCTAACGAAGATTCAAGTTTATCATTCTTCATTCTCTTTTCTTCTCCGGTGGATTCAATTCAAGATTTATCGATCATACCCTTTCCTTGTTTCTAATGTTTTATCATGCCGGTGCACTTCTTAATCATCCACCTCTTGCTATTCATGTTTATCTGAAGTGCCGAAGATATCTCAGAAGACTTGTGTTCCATTATCAATCCGCTCAAGCTAATTCGGGGTGTTATCTCATTCTAGCCATTTAAATCAACCGGTGCAATCTTCCTTTTAAATCGTTCAACGGTGCATCTTTTGAGTGGGCCCTAACCCACATGTCTTTTCCGAGGATCTTACCTGACTCCTCTATTTTCCCGGAGTTACTCTCAAATTATTTTCCAAGTTTGACGTAAGAATGAGTTATCATCAGTCAAATGCCTTTGCTACCTCTTGAGCACTGCGTTGGATTTCCCCGAAGAGGAAAGGATGATGCAGCAAAGTAGCGTAAGTATTTCCCTCAGTTTTTGAGAACCTAGGTATCAATCTAGTAGGAGGCTACGCGCGAGTCCCTCGTACCTGCACAAAGCAAATAGCTCCTCGCAACCAACGCGATAAGGGGTTGTCAATCCCTTCACGGTCACTTACAAGAGTGAGATCTGATAGATATGATAAGATAATATTTTTGGTATTTTTGTGATAAAGATGCAAAGTAAAATAAAAGCAAAGTAAAAAAGCAAAGGAAATAACTAAGTATTGGAAGATTAATATGATGAAGATAGACCCGGGGGCCATAGGTTTCACTAGTGGCTTCTCTCAAGAGCATAGGTATTTTACGGTGGGTGAACGAATTACTGTTGAGCAATTGACAAAATTGAGCATAGTTATGAGAATATCTAGTTATGAGAATATCTAGGCATCATGTCCGAGACAAGTAGACCGACTCCTGCCTACATCTACTACTATTACTCCACTCATCAACCGCTATCTAACATGCATCTAGAGTATTAAGTTCATGAAAACAAAGTAACGCCTTAAGCAAGATGACATGATGTAGAGGGATAAACTCATGCAATATGATGAAAACCCCATCTTGTTATCCTCAATGGCAACAATACAATACGTGCCTTGTTGCTCCTACTGTCACTGGGAAAGGACACCACAAGATTGAACCCAAAGCTAAGCACTTCTCCCATTGCAAGAAAGATCAATCTAGTAGGCCAAACCAAACTGATAATTCAAAGAGACTTGTAAAGATAACCAATCATACATAAAAGAATTCAGAGAAGAATCAAATATTGTTCATAGATAGACTTGATCATAAACGCACAATTCATCGGTCTCAACAAACACACCGCAAAAACAAGATTACATCGAATAGATCTCCACAAGAGAGGGGGAGAACATTGTATTGAGATCCAAAAAGAGAGAAGAAGCCATCTAGCTAATAATTATGCACCCGTAGGTCTGAGGTAAACTAATCACACTTCATCGGAGGGGCTATGGTGTTGATGTAGAAGCCCTCCGTGATGGATACCCCCTCCGGCGGAGCTCAGGAACAGGCCCCAAGATGGGATCTCGTGGATACAGAAAGTTGCGGCGGTGGAATTAGGGTTTTGGCTCCGCATCTGATTGTTTGGGGGTACGTAGGTATATATAGGAGGAAGGAGTACGTCGGTGGAGCAACAGGGGGGCACGAGGGTGGAGGGCGCGCTTGGGGGGGTAGGCGCGCCCCCTACCTCGTGGCCTCCTCCTTTGTTTCTTGACGTAGGGTCCAAGTCTCCTGGATCATGTTCGGTGAGAAATTCATGTTCCCGAAGGTTTCATTCCGTTTGGACTCCGTTTGATATTCCTTTTCTTCGAAACCCTAAAATAGGCAAAAACAGCAATTCTGGGCTGGGCCTCCGGTTGATAGGTTAGTCCCAAAAATAATATAAAAGTGGATAATAAAGCCCAATAATGTCCAAAGTAGTAGATAATATAGCATGGAGCAATAAAAAATTATAGATACGTTGGAGATGTATCAAGCATCCCCAAGCTTAATTCCTGCTCATCCTCGAGTAGGTATATGATAAAAACAGAATTTTTGATGCGGAGTGCTACTTGGCATAATTTTAATGTAATTCTTCTTAATTGTGGTATGAATATTCAGATCCGAAAGATTCAAGATAAAAGTTCATATTGACATAAAAATAATAATACTTCAAGCATACTAACTAAGCAATTATGTCTTCTCAAAATAACATGGCCAAAGAAAGTTCATCCCTACAAAATCATATAGTTTAGTCATGCTCCATTTTCGTCACACAAGAATGCTCTCATCATGCACAACCCCGATGACAAGCGAAGCAATTGTTTCATACTTTAGTAATCTCAAACCTATAAACTGTCACGCAATATATGAGCGCGAGCCATGTATATAACACTATGGGTGGAATATAATATGATGATGGGGGTTATGTGGAGAAGACAAAAAGGAGAAAGTCTCACATCAACGAGGCTAATCAATGGGCTATGGAGATGCCCATCGATTGATGTTAATGCAAGGAGTAGGGACTGCCATGCAACAGATGCATTAGAGCTATAAATGTATGAAAGCTCAACAAAAGAAACTAAGTGGGTGTGCATCCAACTTGCACTACAAAAAAATACACTTCCGTGATGATACGTGTTTGTCATAGTAGGTCGCTTTTTTTTCATGCATGTACATCCATGACAAATTTATGACAGAATCAAGATAGTCATACCTGTGCTGTCGTAGAAGTGTTCCATGACATTACCAAAATTATCATCACGGAAGTGTCCACTTCCATGATGATAAATCGCGCGTCACAGAAGTGCTTTCTTCAATGGTGACCGACACGTGGCATCCACCGTAACGGAACGCCGTTAAGCTATCGGGTCGGGTTTTGGATCCGATAACCCGTTAACAGCCCCGACCAATGGCGATTTTCCATGTGTAAAATCATCATTGGCTGGAGGAAACACGTGTTGGCTCATCGTTGGGACAGATATCATCCACTCAATGGACAGAAGGCACCTATGATACTCAACACGTGGCATGGCCCAACATAGGCCCATTCCTGTGAAAAGGCGGCCCATTTGACTTGGTCAAAAGGTGGCGGGCCGGCCCATGTAAAGCCTCTTAACGGCCTGTTCGCATATAGCCCATTTACAGCCCGCTAACCCATGGCCCGTTACGCCCTATCCGAATTAGGCCCAGTAGCGTCATATGGGCCACTCAATATGATTCCAGCCCATTTTCACTTCTGGCCCATGTATGGCCCATGACGTCTTTCGGCCCATATGAGGCCCTATGTAACTCTTGGCCTATTAACGACCCGTGGTGAAACTGGCCCGTAATGAACAATGTATCACTTTTCACCCATTAACGGCCCGTGGTGAAATTGGCCCGTAATGAACAGTGTATCACTTTATACCCATTAACGGCCCGTTATTCCGTTGGGCTGTTTCCAGCCCATGTTATCTTTCGGCCTTCTCAGAGCCCATTTATTCTTGGGCTCATTTCCAGCATTCATTTACTTACGGCCCGTTACTGTCATTTTCTGCTTGTGGGCCAAATTCAGCCGTGGTTACAGTCGGCCCATTTGTGGTCCGTTAATAGGTTGGGCCATTTTCATAGTGTCATCAAATACGGCCTATTAACGATGGCCCGTTATGGTTGGCCCATGAACGGACGATTCCAACTCTAGCTCGTTTACGGCCATAATGCGGTCTGTTTGGCCCATGTTTGGCCAATCGATCATACGGCCCGTATAAGGCCCATTGATGATACGGCCCGCAAAAGGTCCATTGTTTCTACGGCCCGTAGAAGGCCCATTGTTTCTACAGCCCGTAGAAGGCCCACTGTTTCTACGGACAGTAGGAGGCCCAGTGTCACTACAGTACATATTAGTCCATGGTTATTGTGGCCTAGTTTTAAAAAATAGGTTATTGCAGCCACTAGCTAACCACGGAAAAAGAACTGCAATGACTACAAGCAAACAAATAAACAAGACAACAAGGAAATAAATAAGCAAGCAACTAACACTAGGCTATCACGGCTATTGCACACATTACATCCACTGGGCATCAAAGTTTGCCACCAGTGCAAATATAGGGAACAAAGCAGCATATCATATACACTGGTTGTCAAAGTTGGCGACCAGCGCAAATAAAAGCCGTAGCAAAACAAATCCAGAACTGAAACCACTTCAGAAGATCTCAAGAAACAATATCATGGGTACCCATAATGCTGGCAAGATGCTTAGCAAGCTTATTAACTTTCTCTTGTTTGGTGCTTAAATCCTCCAGCGCTTGCTGTTGCACCAGAAAATATGCATCTGAATTCTGCAGGGACTTCCTTAGTCCTTCAGCTTCCTGTCGCAGCACATCTGATCTATGTCTTTCAACTTGGAGTTGAGACTCAAGAAGACGAATTGATTCAGGCAGCGAGTTCGAAGAGCTTGTGCCAGCAGTAGTGGCTAGTAACTCGAACACTACATCAAGACAGGACTTTTGGGTTCCCTCACCGTCGTCAAGATAGTTTTTATCAGCTTTCTTGGAGACCAACAGGGATGTCTCACTACCTTGAACCTTATCTGTATTACTTCCTTTACCATTGGATAACACGGTACTGTTCTCCAATATTTTGTCCGCATTCTAAAAGAGAAACAAGCAAACACATCACATGTTTACCATGTTGTATATGAAACTCATTTTGGTAAATGAGTTCAGTAGTAAAGTGGACATGATAACAACATGAAACAAACATATATCTATGTACCATGGTCACTTTATGGTCTATATCATTCTAGTTTTTGTTGCCAAATCAAGATAGAGATATAGCTCAAATAATATTTGTTCAAGAGAAAGCAGAATAGAAAGAATATAAGTGTGGGTAACTATAGAGCAATAACAACACTTGTAATGTGCATGACATGAGAACATAACTGTTTATTCAATTGAAACTGAAATCAACATAGAGCAGGTTACAATAGCAAACCAGTTAAAGAAATAGCTTTAAAACATACCTGTTGCGCCATTGGAGTTTCAATTCCATCCTTCAAGTTTGAAAATAGTTATTATGAGTAAATACAGTAATGCAAGAGCAAAGGAGTATGAACCATAGCTACAGAACCTGACTTGAGAACAAATCTTCTTCTACTTTAAGCGTTGAGTTGGGATTCGGAGTGGTGGTCCTCGTGCTTTGGGCACTCCAGTTCCCTTACTAACTGCTCATGTTTGGGTGCTCTATGGTGGAGACGGTGCTGTGTCAACTGGAACTGGGTTACTATCTGCGGGGGTTGGGGTTAGAAGGGGTGTAGCTGGTTCTCTGTCCAACTAGGTAGGGGTACAATCTGCGAGAGTCTAGGTTATGTGTGGTGGATCTGGTCCTTGGGCAAGTACAACCATGGTTCTATCTGCATCAACTGGTAGCACTATCTTTTCTGAAGACTGTCTTGTTACTCCCTTAGATACTGCCATCACACTCTCCAATTCAAATGGCTGATAAACAATAAAAGTAATTGAAAGTATAGACATTGTATGATAGATAGGTGCAATGGATAGTGGGGAGTAAAAGAGGGCATGAAATAATTCATATTTATGTTGTCTAACCAAAGAGGATAGCATGACACAATTTCACATATATGATGGCTAACTAAACAGGATAGCATGACACAATTTCACATTATGATGGCTAACTAAAAAAGATGGAAAGACATAGTTCAAAATATGTGACTATGTAAACAGGATGACATGACAT
Organism: Triticum dicoccoides; assembly: GCF_002162155.2. Classification (NCBI taxonomy): domain Eukaryota; kingdom Viridiplantae; phylum Streptophyta; class Magnoliopsida; order Poales; family Poaceae; genus Triticum; species Triticum dicoccoides. The sequence goes on from NC_041380.1 coordinate 176,837,378, forward strand.
AACTATATAATGTGTTTATTAAATAGGTTGGCATGCCATAATTCACATACATTCACGGATAGAATGACATAATTCAAAATATGATGACTGTAACACTAAACAGGATGAGATGATATAACTATATGATGTCTTTATTAAATGGGTTGCCATGCCATAATTCAGATAGATGATGTGTATGTACTATGTAAACATGATGGCATGATATAATTGAAATATATGATTTATATAGTAAGCAAGTAAGCAGATGGCAATCCATATATGATGTAAAAACTAAGTAATGCAAGACAACATGCATGACATGGGTAATATAACCTTGCCAAGTTTGAGCATATACCTCAGGGGGGAAACAGGACTAGTCATTAGTCTCTGAATCCTCCTCTGAGGAGCTCTCTGTAACCAGCAAGATGCCTACTTCAGTAGGTAGCATTGTCTGCTCTGAATACCTTGTTTTCACTCCAGATACTTCCATCATCACTTCAAATGGCTGATGCACAGGAAGAGTAGTTGAATATTCAAACATTGTCCACAAATGGAACACGTAATACAAAAAATGATAGCATGAAATAATTCACATACATGATGATTGGCTAAACAGCATGGCATTGCATAATTCACATATATAATGCCTTTGCAACAAGATAGCATTGTATAATTCACATATATAGTGTCTTGCAACAAGATGGCAATGCATAATTCACATATATGGTAATTAGACATTGAACAGGTGGCATTCACACAAAGCATGTCTAAACTAATCAAATGACATAGCAATGCGAGACACCATACGCATGATATGAGCAACATAATCCTGCCAAGTTAGAGCATACACCTCGGGGGGGGGGATAGGACTGGCCATCTGTCTCTGAATCCTCCTCTGAGGAGCTATCCGTAACCAGCGAGATATGCGCTTCGTCAGATAGCATAGTCTGCTCTGAAGACCTAGTTTTCACTCCAGAATTTGCCATCACCGTGTCAAATGGCTGATGCACACGAAGAGTAGTTAAAACGACTAACATTGTTGACAAATGTAATATGTAACAAAAAAAGGATGGCCTGATATAATTTACATATAAGATGACTGGCTAAGCAGGATGGCATTGCAAAATTCACATATATGATGCCTGGCTAAACAAGATGGCGTTGCATAATTCACATAAACGATGAATAAACTAAACAAATGGCATTCGCACAAAAGATGTCTAAACTAAGCAGATGACATATTTGATGTATAAAGTAAGCAATGCAAGACACCATATGCATGATATAACCAACATCAGCATGCCAAGTTAGAGCGAAGACCTCAGGGGGTAAATAGGAGTTGTCTTCTCCTTCTGAATCCCCCTCAGAACAGATATCATCCTCTCGATTACAAACCAGAATGCGTGGAGGGGGGCTGCCTTTGCGCCTACCATGGAGCGACGTCTGCATGAAATTTTATTGCCACGCAAGGCTCGTCTCTCTTGCTCTACATGTTCAGTTCCATTGTTTACAATAACTGTCATGCATAGGAATAAAACATAGTGAGATTATGTACGGAGTGCATGCAGAAATCCAGAGTGATGGTAGCAACCTGTGGATAGACCCAAAACCAATAATAGCAGGCAGATAATGGCTTCAGTTAAAAAATACAGATAATGGCTTCTTTACTGTTTGTTTCCCACTCAACATGAAGCTCATAGTAGACACCAGAGATTAACCAGATAGTAGATAGATACTATTGATAGCGGCCCCAATATGTACCCCACAACCATTTAAAAACTCAAGTTTGACCATTAGTTTGGAGCTGACTCAGAGTCTAATCGGTGAACAGGACGATAAAGTAGCATGTAATATTAAGCCATGCATAACGTAAGCAGACACGAAAGAGTGCGGCCTCTCTTGCGGACCTGTGTAGTCCTCGAGGTCATCTGCTCGGTTGATGATGGTAATGCAATTTTCATGGCTGCCAGCGGCGGGGAAGAAGATCTGAGGCGGCGAAAGACAGTCTGGAGGCCGGATCCCTGCTGTGCTGGACCCTTCTGTCGTTGGAGCAGCTGAGCTAGGGTGGATGACAGCGCAGCAGGAGCGGGACAAACCACGCAGGGTTTTCTTTGACAACTATCTATAAGAGAAGTAATTCTATAAGGGCTCGTTTGAATTGGAGGATTCCAACAATGCAGGGATAGGAAATAGACAGGAATATGATAGGAATGCACGTGCAATACAGAGAATTTAAAAACACAGGATTTCTGCCAATCTGGGTGTTTGATTCACAACAATTGGAAGATCACAGGATGCAAAGAAGCATGGTGAGATTAAGTCAAACCACAAGAAAATGTACGGTTATAATGCTATTATGCTACTATCTCTTAGTCTTGTGCTTCATGAATAGGAATTTGAAAAGGAGGACAAGTGAAATTTAAAATTCATACGTTTTTTCTTTCAAGGAGACACTAAAGGAACAAATCCGTGTGCTCAGTGGACAATATATAACATGTAGAGTAAAAAAGAGATGCAACAAGTGTACAACCTCTTTGGCGAAGCCATGTCAATCTCAGCGTCATTGGGCTGGCCGGTGAGGATGCTCCGGCTGACTTTGCTGTCGGAGGAGGGGAAGAAGATCTTAGGCGTCTGGAGATGGAGCCCGATGTACTGCTCCGCTGTGATGGAGGGTTAAGTCGTTGGAGCAGCTCCGGTGAGTTGTACGACGCCGAGGCTGAAGCGGGACAATAGAGACAACAAACAACGTTAACCTGAGTGGAATTCTAATAGCATCTCCAATAAATGACGTAAAATACATAACCACAAAGTTCTAGATGTAAAATACATCAGCCGCTCACCTCTGAACTTAACTGTTGAAACTGAACTTAACTGTCGAAACTGAATTTTGCTGTCAAAACTAAATTTTGCTGTCGAAACTGAACGCACTAGCAAGGTGAGGCTACACGTCGGTCGAATGACTTTTTCATCTCTGGTCAGCCGATTTTGTAGCCGTTGGATACGAAATCAAGGGCCTGCGGTTCATCTTCAACCTCCACCCCCCTGAGCCGCCAGCTACCACCGGCCAAACAGCAGCCCCCCGCCGCCCGCGGCCGGCGGTGCGCCGCCCTGACCGCCCCGAAAACACTCCTCACCGCCGGTCCGCCACCGCCCCGGCCATCGCTCTAGGCCCCCCGTGCCGAGCTTTTTCTCCGGCGATCCCCACGCCACCGCCCCGCCAACGCCCTGCCACCGCCGGCGACCGCCGCCCCCATCTTGAACCCTAAGATAGATAGTGGGGTACCTCTCCGGCGATCCCCCCTCCCCGCTGCGGCTGGTTCTTCCTTCACCCC
>NC_041380.1:176841181-176864257 GCF_002162155.2 Triticum dicoccoides
AAAGTTGATTCAGTCGACTGAAGTGTAGCTAAATCGGAGCAGCATCACAAGCAAGATCAAGAGCGAGAGTAGCAGCGCGAGCAAGAGCAATAGCAAGAGTAGACTAGGCAAGGGACCGAGAGCAAGAGCAGAGCAGCAGCGTGAGCGAGAGCTAAAGCACCAGCAGCTCCTACTGATGTGGACGTTGCCACCGAGGGAGCGACGCCATGGAGGAAGTGGCCGGTGACGCCGCCATGTATGGAGCCGCGCCGTGTCGGCTTGGGACCGAGCGCCGGCAGCACCGTGAGATCGAATCAAGAAGAAAATGCGGCTGTCGGTGTCAAAACCGACGGATCTCGGGTAGGGGGTCCCGAACTGTGTGTCTAGGCCGGATGGTAACAGGAGGCAAGGAACACGATGTTTTACCCAGGTTCGGGCCCTCTTGATGGAGGTAAAACCCTACGTCCTGCTTGATTAATATTGATGATATGGGTATTACAAGAGTAGATCTACCACGAGATCAAGGAGGCTAAACCCTAGAAGCTAGCCTATGGTACGATTGTTGTATGATGATGTTGTCCTACGGACTAAAACCCTCCGGTTTATATAGACACCGGAGAGGGTTAGGGTTACACAAAGTCAGTTACAATGGTAGGAGATCTTGAATATCCGCATCGCCAAGCTTGCCTTCCGCGCCAAGGAAAGTCCCATCCGGACACAGGACGAAGTCTTCAATCTTGTATCTTCATAGTCCTGGAGTCCGGCTGAAGGTATAGTCCGGCTACCCAAACACCCCCTAATCCAGGACTCCCTCAGTAGCCCCTGAACCAGGCTTCAATGACGATGAGTCCGGCGCGTAGATTGTCTTTGGCATTGCAAGGCGGGTTCCTCCTCCAAATTCTTCATAAAAGCTTGTAAACACCAAGAGTAGTGTCCGGCTCTGCAAAATAAGTTTCCACGTATTACCACAGAGAGAATAATATTAACACAAATCTAATCTGCTGATGTATTCCGCCGCGTGACATCACACTACGGCCTAGCCTTTATTCGAATCATTTTCACTTTTCCACCTCAGCGTGTTTTGCGAGGCAGTTTCCTTGGCACGTCTTGTCAAAGCAGAGATCGTGTCCCCCCTTTACGGGATTCTCATCAATACGGATGTGGGTAACCCAACCACGCCATTTATCACGGCGCTTGGGAGGGAAGCAAGTTTTACTAGGCCGGTGGGGACGCATAGTCGCATCCGCCCATATAAGGGGATAAGGATCCACCTTTTTACCTACGCCTTCTTCCTCCTTTGCCTATCCATCTTCTGCGCACCCGAGCTCTAGCGCCCAAGCCCGCACTTCCTACCTCAACCTTCTCCAACAATGTCCGGAGCGGGAGGCAAGTGGATGGTCTCCCCGTCACAGAGGGCCATGTCAAAAGGCTAAGGAAGGCCGGATACCTATCCAAAGACATCGCGCACCGGCTTCCTGAGGAGGGGCAGCTTCTCCCCACCCCAAGGCCCCATGAGAGGCTAGTATTTCTTCCCCACTTCCTCCGTGGACTGGGTTTTCCTCTCCACCAATTTGTCCGCGGGCTCATGTTCTACTACGGCCTAGATTTCCACGATCTGGCCCCGAACTTCATCCTCAATATCTCGGCGTTTATCGTCGTGTGCAAGGCTTTCCTCTGCATCCGCCCCCATTTCGGCCTCTGGCTCAAGACCTTCAACGTCAAGCCAAAGGTGGTGCGCGGCAACCAGACAGAGTGCGGAGGTGCCATGGCTTGCAAAATAGCCAATGTCCTATGGCTCGAGGGCTCCTTTGTGGAGACCTTGAAGGGGTGGCAGTCAGGGTGGTTTTACATCACCGAGCCACACGATCCGAAGTGGATTGCAGCCCCTGAATTCCGATCCGGACCCCCTACGCGGCTCACGTCCTGGAAGGAGATGGGCTTGTCGTGGGGCTACGAAGAAGAGGTGACTGGACTGCAAAAATACATCCAGTCCCTGGTGAACAAGCATCTCAAGCTTGTCAACGTAGTCTAGGTCATGCTCGTCCGCCGGATCCTTCCGTGTCAAGAACGGGACTTCAATTTGTGGGAGTTCAACCCGGCGCAGCACCGAACTCTGAGCTGGCTCTTCGACATGACGTACGAAGATGTCTGGAGGGGGCTAACCAAAGGCACCGAGGCTCCCACATCCGCCTTCGAAGACCGCGGATTCAACTCGCAGCGTCCTGCTGGCGAGGTAAAATATTTTCATCTTTTACAGGATGTTAAGTTTTCTTCATAGTTTCACTCTATGCGGGATCTAAACTCCCTCACCTTTGACAGGATTGGCAGGCGCAGTCCGGACTGATTAACTGTCCCGCTCGCTTGCCCGAAGACCCAGCCCCTGCTCTCCTAGTGAAGCTGCTGGTTCCGGCACCTTATGTGGTGCCGGAGAAGAAGGCCAAGAAGAAGAAGGACACGGGGACTCGAAAGAGTTCCCGGCATATGGTGGTGTCGGAATCGTCGTCCGACAAGTCCGAGACGCACTCCTCCCGTGAAGATGAGGAGGAGGAAGAAGAGACCTCTCCCCCTCCAGCGGGGGAGGAAAGAAGAGGGAGGTCGCCCCAGTAGGGGTGGACAAAGGGTCCAGGAAGAGGAAAACCCCTCCGCCGGACAACGCCCCTAACGCCGACGAGGACGAAGAGGAGTGCCCGGACAGGGCCAAGCGTCCGGCAAAATTGTAAGTGTTCGGATACCAGAGTAACTCATGATATTCCTTTTGTTGCGCAGCTTTCCCTAATGTCGAATATAATCATGCAGCCCGCCCAAGGACGGGTTCGACGAGTTGTCGAGTGGCTCCCTGGATTCATTGGAAGTGAATTCAGTTCCGCCCGCTGCCTCCCCCTGTGCTGCGGATGACGCCGAAGTGGCGTCGCGACAAGCTCCGGGGCAAGAGGAGGTGGTCCAGGAGGAACCGCGAGGCGACCTCCCGGACTCCGGGAGTAAAGGGGACAAGACCCCCCCAGGGCTCCAAGTCCGGTTTTAAGCCGGACACCGCGCCGGAATCATCAACGGTTCCGGACCGCGGCAGGCGAACTCCTGCCAAGAGGAGCAAGCCTATCGAGCCGGCGTCCTCCGTCCAACCGGAGGCGCCGGACAATCTACTGGAGGTGCTTAAGGGCGCCTCCATCAACGAGGAGCACTGTACCATCATGAGTATGGTGGTCCAGAAGGTTCGGTCCACCAAAAGCGGACTGACTGAAGCTTGTGCTAGCCTTCTAACAGGCTTCGAGGTAAGTAAAAAATATGTAAAAATATTACCGCATAGACAGTAGCCCCTGATGGTCGGTTTGGCGTTCGTAAAGAAAAGCCGAATAGAGGATCTATTAAATATCGCAGGAGTCTAACTAAAAAAGGAGTCAATATACGTATGCAGGCTTCGCTGCTGGCCACCGCCGCACTAACTACGGAGGTTGGTGCCCTGAAGCAGGGCCTCGAGCGGACCGAGCAAGAGCTCGGCCTTGCCAAACGGCAGCTCGAGGAGAAATAAGGTAAGAGATACCTTATAGAAAAAATGCCTATAAGAAGACGCAATTGCAAAAAATGACAGGACTACACTGCTTATTGTAGGGGCCACAACTGAGGTGGCGGCCCTCAAGCAGGCGCTGTCCGAGGCCGAGAAGAAAGCTGCCACGGAGCGCACCGAGCGGGAGAAATTTGAGGCATAGGTCGGCGAGGTGCAGCAAGAGCTTCAGGCTCTTATGAAAAAACATGAGAGTTTGGAGCTCGACTCGAAGACGTGAGCGTCCGAGCTTGCTGCGGCCCTTAAAACTACCAAATCTGCCAAGGCCGAAGCCTAGAAAGCCCTCCAGGAATTGGATGCGGTGAAAAAGATAGCAGCGGGTAAGGCATTCTCTATGCAAAGCAGACATATAAAAGTAAACTACTTGTTACTTACCCGAATCTGGAGCTCTCCAGGGGCATTCGCAGATCTTCCCTGCAGCATATCCGATGCCGCCGCATTCTACCGGGCTGAGGAAGGCAGCTCGACGGAGAAGGTGTTCTGGTCTCAGTATGCTGAGGCCGGACACCCTGTGCCCTTGAGCGACGAGCTGAAGCAGCTGGTCGAGCTCCACAAGGCGGCCGAACAAGCCCTGAAGGGCTTCATTGTTTGGCTGTGGCCTGGAGAGGCCCTGCCTGGGACCTACTTCGGACTGGTGCGGCGGCTGGTGGAGGCTTGTCCAAGGCTCGAGGCCATCGAGTGCTCCGTCTGCATCGAAGTTGCCCATAGGGCCCTTGCCCGTGCAAAGGTGCACTGGGGTAAGCTGGACGGTGATAAGCTTGTGAGGGACGGGCTGCCGCCGGGGAAGGAGCATCGCAAGCCCGAGAACTATTACAAGGATGTTCTGGTTGGTGCCTGCCTTGTGGCGGATGAATGTACCAAGGATGTAATTTTTGAATGAACTTGCTCGTGTTATCCTGTGCGCTGAAAACTTGTTCATATGCGCTAAGCAATGCTTGTTGAATTTAAAATATCACTTTCTGTGCGGTCGTTTATCAAAAAATTGAGAGATGGCCAGTCGTCGGCTTCTGCCCCCATGCCACTAGTGCTGGGGTGTTCGGGATAAACCTGAGCGCTCTTTTTCCCATGATTGGGTTCGTCGAGGGAGGCGCTCAGCACAACGAACAAGGCAATCGGACTATAATGCTTGAGCACTCTCACTTAGCCATAGAACTCTATAATTTTAAATTTCGGCGAAGCCCCTAGTATTCGGAAGACCGAGTTCGGGGCGCTATCCACGCCTTGGCCGGACAAAGCCGATTCCTCGCTCGAAGCGGCATAAGTCTTTAAGGACTCGAAAAACCTCTCGAACAATGACCGGTCTCTCACCTCACCATGACAGTCAGTTTTAGCTTTCTCCACTGAGGTGCTCGGCCCAGCTCAACTGGGGCACAATCACAGTGGTTCTCCTAGTGCTACCTTAGCCGATATAGTGGAACGTAAGGCACCAAAACATAGGAGCCGGGCAAACCCAACTATTGACCCAAATCATGATTCAGAGCCGATGCATATAGTGCTAGAAGTTCGGGGTGCCGCACTTGTGAAAGTGTACGGACTTCTCACACCATATTGATGGGTACTGAAGCCCCTGGTGTATTTTTGCCGTACCATAGTGTATGGATGCAAAATGTTATGAATAAACATATATATAAAAAAGAGGATAATGCAAAAAATAGACAAAAAGCTATGCATTATTTATAGAAAGGCTGCTATGAAAGCGGAATGATACAAATAGTGCGATAAGCAAAATAAATTGGACTATTTAACATGTCCTGGCCAGGGGCAAGCCGCGGAATTGTATTAAAAAACAGGTATACTGCTCGCAATAGAGACCACCTGGGAGTTCCATAATGCGGTGTGGCTTGTCTGCTTTCCTGGATCTTGCATCGTTTGTGCGGCAGTTGAATTGCCGAACGGGTCATCCGGAGTATGGAGTCCTAAGAGTAAGACAAAAAGGAATCCGGCAGCCCCTAGTGCGGTTTAAGCCGCATTTCGGGCGTGTCGTGATAGTGCCCCTTCCCCTGTGCCCATGGTATTTCAAGGGCGTAGTTATGTATGCGAAGCACTGGTTTCGCTATATCACGAGGGCTAGGGTTGGGGCCGCACCGCTATGCTAGCTCAGAACGTGCCAGGCGGTCTTGTTGTAGGGTACTCCGGGCGCGCTTGACAGTGTCCGGCTTTTTGAAGGCCGAACTGGAGAACTGCCTAGAGAGGCTGCTTTGTACTTCTGCTGCGAGCGCTGCCGTGTGCTCCTTCGTTCGGAGGGAGCGTTCAGTGTCCCCATTGACCATGATTACTCCTCTAGGGCCGGGCATCTTGAGCTTGAGGTATGCATAGTGCGGTACCGCGTTGAATTTTGCGAATGCGGTTCGCCCGAGCAGTGCGTGTAGCCACTACGGAACGGGATTATGTCGAAGATTAACTCCTTGCTTCGGAAGTTATCCGGAGATCCGAAGACCACTTCCAGTGTGACTGAGCCTGTACAGTTGGCTTCTACACCAGGTATGACGCCTTTAAAGGTCGTTTTGGTGGGCTTGATCCTCGAGGGATCTATGCCCATTTTTCACACTGTATCCTGGTAAAGCAGGTTCAGGCTGCTGCCACCGTCCATGAGGACTCTTGTGAGATGAAATCCGTCGATGATTGGGTCTAGAACCAAAGCAGCGAAGCCACCATGACGGATGCTAGTGGGGTGGTCCCTTCAATCAAAGGTGATCGGGTAGGAGGACCATGGGTTGAACTTTGGGGCGACTGGCTCCATCGCATATACGTCCCGTAACGCACGCTTCCGCTCCCTCTTGGGGATGTGGGTTGCGTATATCATGTTCACCGTCCGCACTTGCGGGGGAAATCCCTTCTGTCCACTGTTGTTCGGCGGGCTGGGCTCCTCCTCGTTGTTGCTATGCAGCCCCTTGTCTTTGTTTTTGGCCCTTAACTTGCCTGCCTGCTTGAACACCCAACAATCCCTATTGGTGTGATTGGATGGCTTTTCGGGGGTGCCATGTATCTGGCACAAGCGGTCGAGTATTTGGTCCAAACTGGACAGGCCCCGAGTATTTCTTTTGAATGGCTTTTTCCGTTGACCGGATTTGTAGCCTCGGAATCCGGCATTAACTGCCGTATCCTCGTTGCTGTCGCTGTTAACGCGGCGCTTTTGTTTGTTCCGACGCGACCTGTCACTTTTGTCCTTGGTATTCGGATTACCAGGGTTCTCGGTTAAGTTGTTGCTGCGAGCTAGCCAACTATCTTCTCCCGCGCAAAAGCGGGTCATGAGTGTTGTGAGGGCTGCCATAGATTTCGGCTTTTCCTGTCCCAGGTACCGTGCAAGCCACTCGTCACGAATATTATGCTTGAAGGCCGCTAAGGCCTCTGCGTCCGGACAGTCGACTATCTGGTTTTTCTTTGTTAGGAACCGTGTCCAGAATTGCCTTGCTGATTCCTCTGGCTGCTGAATTATGTGGCTTAGGTCATCGGCATCCGGTGGTCGCACATAAGTGCCCTGGAAGTTGTCAAGGAATGCGGCTTCCAGGTCCTCCCAAGAACTGATTGAGTCTGCTGGCAGGCTGTTAAGCCAATGCCGGGCCGGTCCCTTAAGTTTGAGTGGGAGGTATTTGATGGCGTGTAGATCATCACCGCGGGCCATGTGGATATGAAGGAGATAATCCTCGATCCATACCGCAGGATCTGTTGTGCCATCGTACGATTCAATGTTTACGAGTTTGAAGCCCTCAGGGATTTTATGATCCATTACTTCATCTATGAAGCATAGGGGGTGTGCGGCGCCTCTGTATTGGGCTATATCACGACGCAGCTCGAAGGAGCTTTGTCCGTTGAGTTCGGCCCGACCGGATTTGTTGCATCCGGATTGACGATCACCGTCGCATGCCGTGGGGCGCCTGCGCGATCCGTAGATCGATCTTGTTTGCCTTGCCTTGTCCTCCAATATGTCACGCAGGTCGGGCGCATTTTCCCGTGCCTTAGTATGCTTGACGCGGCGTCAGGGCATGGCTTGAGTGGAGGGCCAAGAGGCCTCTCTGTCGCGGCCACGAGGTGGCCGGTCGGCCATGTCATGCGCTGGTGATGTAGGTGCTTCCTCCTCTAGTCGGGGTAGCAGCCTGCGCTTTGGGTCAATCTTGGAGGGGCGTTCGAGTTCATACTCTTCGGCTGCAAGGACTTCGGTCCATCTTTCAGGTAGCAAATCCTGATCAGCTCTAAGTTGTTGCTGCTTTTTCTTGAGGCTGCTTGCCGTGGCCATAAGCCTGCGTTTAAAATGCTCTTGTTCGGCGAGATCCTCTGGCACGACGAAATCGTCGCCGTCGAGGCTTGCCTCGTCTTCGGAGGGAGGTGTATTATTATCGTCCTCAACCTCTTGGTCCGCCGCCCTCTCATGAGGGCTGGATTCTCTGTCCTCCTGTACTGAATCTTGTTGGAGGGGGTGTTCTTCGGCGCTATCCGGAGTAGTATTATCTCCCGTGCCGGAATCACCGTTTTTGCTTTGGCAGGATTTAGAGCGGTGCCGCTGACGCCGGCGCTTGGGTTGTTTCTTAGAGTAATCGTCCCCGCTGTTCCATCGCCATCTCCATCCTTTGGAGTGTCCGCCATATATATGTCATATGACGAGGTGGCCTTCCAGCGCCCTACAGGTGCTGGTTCTTGTTCGTCTCCTGCATCGTCGTCCATGCCGTCGATGTCTTCGGAGTCGAAGTCAAGCATGTCGGTTAAGTCGTCGACAGTGGCTACGAAGTGGGCGGTGGGTGGGTTTTGAATTTCTTCATCGTCCGTATCCCAACCTTGCTGACCGTAGTCCGGCCAGGGCTCTCCTGATAAAGAGAGAGACTTTAGAGAATTCAGGATGTCGCCGAAGGGCGAGTGCTGAAAGATGTCCGCGGTGGTGAACTCCATTATTGGCGCCCAATCGGATTTGATCGGCAGGGGCGCGGGGGGCTCGGAGTTCAGAGAGGAATCCGGCTCCTCGGAGTCATGGGCCATGCGGAGTGCAGGGCTGGAGTTTGGCTCGATCGCCTCTGAGGTCGCAGCCCTTGAGGCAGCGTCCAACCGCTGATCCTCGATCGACGCAGTAGGCTCCGAATCAATGGTCGGAACCGATGCGTGTGCGGCCTCCAAGGCGCTGTTTGGCGGCAGAGCTATATCATGCCCATCGAGATAGTGCAGCGCGCTTGGCTGTGGCTCGAATCCGTCGAAGATCAAGTCCCCATGGATGTCAGCCGTGTAGTTTAGGCTTCCAAACTTGACCTGATGGCCAGGGGCGTAGCTTTCTATCTGCTCAAGGTGGCCAAGCGAATTGGCCCGCAGTGCGAAGCCGCCGAAGATGAAGATCTGTCCGGGAAGAAAAGTCTCACCCTGGACTGCATCGTTGTTGATGATCGAAGGAGCCATCAGGCCTAAGAGCGACGTCACAGAGTAACTCTCAATGAAAGCACCAATGTCGGTGTCAAAACCGGCGGATCTCGGGTAGGGGGTCCCGAACTGTGCGTCTAGGCCGGATGGTAACAGGAGGCAAGGAACAGGATGTTTTACCCAGGTTCGGGCCCTCTTGATGGAGGTAAAACCCTACGTCCTGCTTTATTAATATTGATGATATGGGTATTACAAGAGTGGATCTACCACGAGATCAAGGAGGCTAAACCCTAGAAGCTAGCCTATGGTATGATTGTTGTATGATGATGTTGTCCTACGGACTAAAACCCTCCGGTTTATAGGTTTATATAGACACCGGAGAGGGTTAGGGTTACACAAAGTCGGTTACAATGGTAGGAGATCTTGAATATCCGCATCGGCAAGCTTGCCTTCCACGCCAAGGAAAGTCCCATCCGTACACGGGACGAAGTCTTCAATATTGTATCTTCATAGTCCCGGAGTCCGGCTGAAGGTATAGTCCGGCTACCCAAACACCCCCTAATCCAGGACTCCCTCAGCGGCGATTAGTGTACAACCTCTTTGGTGGCGCCAATTAGGCCGCATCTTCATCCAAGGAAACGGTGATGGTGATGCTCTTCCGATGGTGCAGGTGAAGACGGCGGTGTGGGTATGGAGGTGGCGCGAAAGACGAGGGGAACATCGGGGCAGCTCCTTGGAGGTGGAGGACGGGGTGGCTGAACCAGCCAGACGATGAGATTGACGACGGATCCTCATCCGGTACGGTGGATGAGGGACGTCGAAGTGTTGCTGTGGACGACGTCGTCGGGGAAGAGGCTCCGGCTGGGTGGCGGACGGAGAAGAGTGTGGGGTTTCGTCGCAGGTTTTCGCGGCCTCGGTGTACGGATGGGTGGGCGGATGGGATGGCAGTGGGGAATCATGGCTTGGAGACGCGCTTGTCTGAAATGTGGGGTAAGTTATGAAAGTACCCCCACCTATTTGAGGCGGTTCTTTCGGTTCAGGGGTACCACGGGCATTTCGCCTGTTGGGATTTCACAGGAGGTGGGAGTTTTCGCGTGCGTTGTAATTTCGGAATAGCAAGGCGCGGGTTGAGATGGAGGGAGTTGTCGAAGCACAACGAGACAAAGATATATCTTAAATATTTTGGGCTAACAAGGCGCGGGTTGAAATTTCTGGACAAGCCTAACGTGTACTGTACCAAATCAATGTGCACTACAAATGTCATTTAAAACTTTGAATTCATGTTATGTTCAATTAAAATAGTTCGCTACGTGTATAATGCGTGCAACCTACTACTCAAATGAATGTTTTAGTGCATTCCAAAAGTATATACTGCCACTTCAATATGAAGTAAATTTGAATTCGTTTCTCCATTTGAATAAGATCTACAGTAATGATTGTTGTGAAGTCAAAGCATTTGAATTCATTTCTCTGTTTTAATAAGATCTACAATAATCATTATTGTCATGTTAAACCATCGTTTGTGTATTATCTTCACAGCACACCACATGATTAGTCTCGAGTTACATATGAACTATCTATACTATATGAACTCGAACTAGATTTTTTGAATCCACTTTATTTTGATTTCAAGTCACATTACATTTCTAGCTCTAGCTAGATCTTCATAATCTAAACCATGTCTCATATGTATAATGTGTTTATCACATTATGTATGGTGCCCCGCCCCCTACGCCTACAAGTATTTAGATGTGAGTTGCAAACACCACACATTACCACAAATTCAAATAAAATGTGAGAATGTCCGATATATAGTATTGTTTAGATTGTTCGATATTTTGTTGTAAGCTGCAAACGCCACACATTATCACAAATTCAAATAAAATGTGAGATTATTTGATGTATAGTATGGTTTAGATTGTTCGGCATTTAGCTATGAGTTGCAAACGCCATGCATTATCACATTATGGTATAACATGTGCACAACACGTGTATCACCGCTATGTTCATGCATGCAATATTTAAAACACTATGATCTCCTATTCAAATATATGAATCCGCTTTCATATCAAATTATGATCTTTGTTAGTCTCTTACACCCACACAATCCTCTAACCTTTGTAGCTACCACTAACTTTCTCTCGTGCATGCACACGCCTCCTTGCCCTCCCCCTCCCTCGGCATTCTATACACCGGGCACATTCATTTTTTTTCTTTAGGTCGTTCTCCCAGAGTCTCCACAACTCCTTTCCGACACACACCGATCGATAAACCTCTCTAGCGATGCCTTCCTACAACATACACACACACACACCTTCAATCTCCTCCTTTATGTGTCCTTGCCTCGTGTCTCTCATACGGCCAGACACACGTGTAAACTCTCGCCCCTCTTTTCATCGATCTCACAACCGCACACTCATCCCCGTATCTAGCTAGTAGTTGGGCCTCTCGCACCACCTCCTAGCTCCATTCTCTCTGTCTATCCGTCTCGTTGGGCCTTATTTGCCTCCTACAAATGGACGTACACTGACCGATCTCTCGCTATACATATAGCTAGCCAGGTCCTTATAACTCGTTTTTACCCACACGTCAATCGATCTACCTCATTAGTTGTGTCTCTCCCTTCCTCCGACAAACAACAATTGATCTACCGATCTAGTTAGGTTTGCTTACCAAACACATGGTTCCCCTTCATCATCCATGGATGCGTCCCGACAGATCTATCACGCACAAGCACACACAGAAACACATCCCCACTCTTATTGATAACATTGCAGTTCCACCCTCAGTTTGTCTAGTAGGCCTCTCCCACCATCATCGAGAAGCAACTCCATCACCCATCCAGCACTCTACCCCTCTCCCTCCCTCTCCCTCCCTCTCCCTCCCTCTCTCTCCTCTCTCTCTCTCTGTCCCATCATATTTCCCGTCCTTCAGTTATGTATGGATGTCGACCGATCTCCCTCAAGACATAGCTGGGTATCTCCTTCTCAACACATATACGAGTCGTTCTACCTATATAGTTAGGCCTCTGCCTACCCCTCCCCCCACCCCCTCCCCCCCACACACACCGATACATCAAGCACTCTAGCCATGTCTCCCTACCACACACAAACTTGACATGTGCCCTCTAACGTTCCGGTAGGCCAGTCGCCCTATATCTTTGACTTGCACACACACACAAATTTGATGGCTCTCTTCATTGATCTCGCACCCACCCACTTGATCCTCTCTTCGACTCTATCGATAGCTATGACCCCTCCCTCTCTTCTCGTGGATTGCTCGAACGTCTATGTATGATATGGATAGGCCTCCCTTTCACACACATTGGATGCAAAATTTTGTTTGAGATGTCATCGACACATATTCCCACAAATAATTCACGAAATCAACCCCCACCCCACCCCCACCCCAAAACAAAAACACTCACGAACGCGGTTTGTATCTCTCACACACACCCATGTAGGTGGGGGACATGCACGAAGAGAAGAGGTGCATGCACGGCGCACGTACTCCCATCTCTTTCCCAACCACACCCACGCGGGTACACTGTGGAGCACATTTCTGTATGAAAAAGGCAGCCCACATGGCAATTTGGCACATGTACTGGTTGTCCACTTGGTGGAGGGAGGATCGTCTACCACGGGCGAACAAACATATTGCGACTTGATGTGTTATTTTAAAAAAGAGGCAAACCATGTGGGGCCTACCTTAGAGGCAAGGCTCTATACATCGGAGTACTTTTGATGTGTCCCGTCAACTCACAGAACGAGGAGAAGCTTGCTTAGTACGCCGTCTCCCCCATTCCTAAATATAAGTCTTTGTAGAGATTTCACCATGAACCACATGCGGATGTATATAGATGCATTTTAAGTGTAGATTCATTCATTTTGTTCCGTATGTAGTGGAATCTCTACAAAGACTTATATACTAGTAATAGCTAGCCCCCACTACTAGGAATTCTCTATCCTCTCCTTGAGCCACATCATCAAAATTGATGTAGCCGTTAGATGAAGTAAATCAGTCCATAATAGCCGTCTGATCTAGACATTGAGAGGCTCCGCACTAAGCCACATGCAAGCATGCAGAAATACCGTGGCACATGCATGTGAGGGGGTTTTAAATCACATCAACATGTCTGCATGCAAGCATGCACCGGTAGCATGCATCTAAGTGAGCTTTTAAGTCTCATTAACATGTCAAAAAGAAAAATATAATCCCATTATGCAGTAGGAGTTGGCTGATCTTTTTTCCTTACGTGGGATGATCTAAATAATGATGGGAGTTTATTTAGTTTGGCTACCACATTTGTCATGCGGTTATAGAGTTTTTTTAGTTCTGTGAAATCGACAATTTTGCGCATAGAGATATACCGCTGTTCCGCGGCAACGCGCGGGGACTCATCCAGTAATATTTAGGAACTGAGGGAGTACTATGTAAAGAGTTAGGTGTCGCACGGTGATAGTGTGAGGTGGGCCATGTAATCACTGAGCCTGCGTGTTTTCACTGCTCTTGCACGCCTCTGGTGTGAGAATGGAGAAAATTGTAATCTAGTAGTAGTACCTCCTTTCACCGAAAGTGTGGGACATCCAGTAGTCCTACCACCTCAGTAATAAAGACCAATGAGCCGTCAAATCACATAGACCCAGCAGTAAGTTGGACGGACGAAGCAACCATCACTCTTGCGCCAGTGAGAGGTCGCGTCCGCTCTGCCCGGGCATGAATGCGGCACCGATTCTTTGGAGCGACGCTGACCGTTTCGGGCGGGAAGCGCGCGCGGGCGATGGAGGGGCTTTGGGTGGGCCAGGCTGGTCAAGAGCGGGCGTGGCAGCTGTCCGCATGTCCCTACCGGACACGCCCGAAAACGAGAGGATGCACCGACTCTCACGGCTAAAATCATACACTACACAACATCTCTCTGTAGGAGTAGGTCGATCTGTCGCTCTCTCTAACACACACATGCTGTTAAACACACACACACACACACACACGCACCTTGGTCCCGTTGCACCTTCTAACGTGACTTATTACACCTAGACAGAGGGAGTAGTAAGTATACGAGATACGGTGGCACACTGACTTAAGTCGAATACAAGTGCCCCAAATTTGTGTGCATGTTATAATAAGGATTCACTTAAAATAGTACGTGAGCGAACAGAGGGATCAATTGGACAGTGTTCCCGAGCAGTAGCGAAATGTGTGAGGTAAGATACACCGCTGGCGCTTTTAATTTTTCTTATTAATTTGTTTGTTTCACCCTCTGAATGGTGGGACCCAACGTACTACGTGGAGAGAGGTAAGGTGACTAAGGCTGCATTATTTCTGCACAACTGTGGATAGTCTTACCACCAAAGCCACATGACACGATTATGATTGAAATCCCAATGACTCCCCCCCCACACAAAAACACGGCATGCTTGTCACACGAATGCAGGAATGTATAAAAGGTTATTTCCCTCTCGTTGAACATAACAGGAGGGTTGTGTAACGGGAGGATTCTTTGACTGGTCAAAATGTTTTCTAGGGTTTGCACGCTTCACACTCTCTCTCGAGTATATATATATACATGCTGGAGCCTCAGCGCTTGTAGTTGCTCTCTTCACACGCCTCTCTCTCCCCTCACTGCTGCTCAAAGAGCCGGCAGGATACGTCCGCCGGGAAGGGAAGGAGGCTTAACGTTGTCGCCGTCGGCGAGGGACTACTGACGCAACTGTTCACTTTCCACCCAGCGGCGGCGCGGGAGGGGCTCCGACCCCTTCTTCTTCTTCGTCGTCCCGTCACCCACCGAACCACGCCCCAAGAACCTTAAGGTATAATTACTTACTCCACATGCATTGCTCTAGCTGCATGTATACCATGAATCTCGGACGTGGTTCAAAGAGGAAAGGAGTGGGGGAAAGTAGTGGGAAAAGTTGTATATAGCATGAATCGAGGACGTGGTTCAAAGAGGAAATGAAGGGGGAAAGTTGTATAGCATGAATCTAGGACGTGGTTCAAAGAGAAAAGGAATGGGGGAAAGTAGTGGGTAAAGTTGTATCGCATAAATCTAGGACGTGGTTCAAAGAGTAAAGGAAGGGGCGAAAGTACTAGTTCAAAAAGGAAAGGAAGGGACAAGGCTGTAGAGTTTGAGCAGGACTAGATTTGCTACGCTCACATAGGGAAAGGTGTCTAAAGATAACAAAACTGGGACCAACACATATGCTCCTTGGTTGTTTGTTCTTTGTTGCAACAGACTATGCATGACCATAGTACATCGGTAGATGCACATGGTGCTGGTGCGTCCACTGTCCCGTGCAACTCATTAGCTGCTGTTAATCTAAGGCCCTGTTTGGTTAAAAACTCCCTAGTCCCTACCTGCTTGGTTCCAGGGACTAAACATGGACTAGAGGTTATTAAATGACATGCTAAAAGACCATTTTACCCCTAGTAATGAACTAATAGAGACAAGGTGTGATGCGTGGCAGGGCAACTGTTGGAAAAAGTCCCAAAAAGACTCCCTCGGGGTCTTCTTTCTTTAGTCCCAAATGCCCACTTTTAGTCTCAAAAAGTCCCTCCTGCTTGGTTTAGATGGGACTGACACGGAGTTTTTTTAGTCCCTACACCAAAATGTCCCTGTAAACAAACACCCTCTAATAATGCCGCTGGAAATTCGATGCAATGCCACAGTTAAAAGAAAATTACATGTTTAACGAATTTTATTGTTAATATAATCTCTATGTTAATATTAATCAATGCCACCGTTTGAGAAATGCTACTGTCTTGCTTTCTTTCCCATTTAGATAAGGTAGATGCTTCTTTTTGTTGGCTTCTGTGTCATGCACCGTTATTGACCACTAATTGTTTCCTTTGCCCTCTGTGTAAACAGGGTTATCTACTTCACCTCGTTGCCATTGTGACCTTTTGTTGCACTTCACAAAACACTTTTGTTTTAATAGTGCTTTGTGCAGTTCAACCAAAATGTCACACCGACAACGTTGCTTGATTGCTTGATCTTAGGGGAACTGCACAAGAGGAGATCTTACTTCCTATCCGTTAAGGCGAATTTGGTTCAGATCTTCTTCTTGTGAGTTGTTTGAATTCCACATCATGAGAGGTCAGTACTAGCCTTCTTTCACATGATTCTGCAGTGTGCTTTCATATGTTGTGCTACTTGTACGATAATGTTGCTTGATTTTAGTGAACTACACAAATGGAGACAAGACTTCCAATCTGTATGTGCACCGTAATATCCCATTGAGGTAAGATAAGGATATTTCACAATTACTGGCCTGCATTTTGTCACTTTCATTAGAAAATTAAGTTTAGTACTATACTTGTGCTCCCTAATTGACATGCCAAATCTTACATTGAAGGCGAAGCTTGTCTGTTATTGAACCAAGTGATGAAGGGGAAGAACAAGCGAAAGCAAATCAAAAATCAACTCCCGGTGCTGTAATGAAGCACTGGAACTGTGATGACACAAGTAATGATATAGTTTTGCATCTTAATTTATTGCTATGGCTGGAACGAGCAATTGTTTTGCCACTGATTTGATGCCACTCTTAATGTAATATGTAATTATCTCAACTTGTGCAAACAGGGATCTTCTTTGAAGATACCATATATTTAAGTGGAACTACACAAGAAGATGTTGGAAACATTAAACTAATCGAGGAGTATATAGTAAGCATGGCCACCACCGTAGATAGAAATAGATGGTTCCGGAGAAGTGCTTCATCTGTATGCTCTACACAATAAGCCTCCTGACAAAGGTTGGTACTCGCCCACTGATTTCATCCATATGATTGAGATTTGTCATCTCTATTGGTGTTGTGCTACCGTTTAGATACTGTCATGAAAAAGTGGTATTGTCCTTGAGAAGTGCTTCATCTGTGTTGTTTTAAATATTTCCTTTCCTTTTTTTCAAGCAAACAGGGATGCTAGCATTTAGTAGTCCTCTTGTCTTTTCACAACAGGATCATCTTCCTCTGAAGAAGAATATGGAGTACGTGAAGTGACTAGTTCCGATTATGCCAGGATGAAGAAGCCATGTCTATCTTCTCATTAGAAGGAGCAGTTGAAGGATGGTTACATTACTCCCCACAAGACCAAACTAACTTCAGCTCAGAAGGACTAATAAATCTCCATCTTTTTGCTATGATGCACGAGTACAATGTTGTTCTAGGATTCTTTCTGGTGAGTTCCATTTTTCTAAAAGTGTGCTCTACATGGACCATGTATGTGCCTGTTGAAACTGTCAATTCATAGTACAATTTGCTTTATACTATTCACTTTTTTGTATTGGTGCAAACAGGGGTGCTCCTTGATTTCAATGGGAACTGCATAAAATGTTCATGAATACATCAAATCATTCATTTCCACCACAAGGAAGGTGGTGCCGATAAGTTCAAGGCGTTGCAACATATAAGGGCGAAATCATACAAGCTACGCGCGAATATGGTTGATTTTGGTGGAACTGCACAAAAAGAACAACTGGTTTATTTAGCACGAGGTGCCATGTCAATGTCCGAACTGATGGAAAACCCTGCCCATTCCACAATCGTAGGCATTTGATATTTTGGAATGGTACAACCTTTTCAAATTTGCTCATTGATTTTAGCAAGACATGCGTTTGATATTTTCGAATGGGACGCCCTTTGCTCTCAGCAGCGTCGATCAATTTTTTCTTTGTTCTTTTGTTGTGAAGTAAATATTGCCTCTGACATGTGAGTCGCTGAGATGCATAATCATCGATTGTTTTGAATGTTCTCTATGAATTGCCAGGCCTGTGTGTTTGATTGCAATGTACATAAACGCTAAAAAGCTGCTCAAACTCTTTGTACTCCTTCTGTTCCTTTTTACTTCACACATTGTGAAAGTGCATACTTTTTTGTATAAGATTGCTCAAAGTAGAGATACTTTGACTGTAGACAAAACTTGTATGCAGACTAGAAAGGACCGGAGGGAGTACATGTGAAACTGTTGCAAACGAGGTGATCACCCTAGGAATAATGCTAGTACGTATTGTTTTGCATGCTCATCCAATGCCAGTGATACAGGAATTCGAACTAATTGAAATAAATTCATTCATACACGGCCGGATTTCATATAAACATGCGGGTTTCATTACATTTCATACATTCTTCAACTAAAAAGGGGTGCACTGGAGGTATAATTAATTAACTGAAGCTACCCACATGTGTCCCGCTGAGCCGAACAGAAGCTTCAGTGACTTAAATGCAGGTGTAGTTGCGTATCTGACATGTGGCCTATTGGGCCCACATGTCAGTCAGCCAACTGCACCAGCAGTTAAGTAGAAGCAGCGTTCTTCTCCAGCATAGCACTCCGACTCCACATCACCGCCAAGAAGCTAACCGACCGTCAATGGTTAACCCGCCTAGCTTGGCTTCAACCGGCGGGTAGCAACGGTGGCCTTACCTGGACCCGAGCGGCGGCGACCTACTATGTTCTACTCTTCCTCATTTTCTGTGTGGCGCGGCCTCGTTTGCAGCGGGGTGGGGCCTCGGCAGAGCCGGCGATGTCCTCTGCCTCGTTGTTGGTGGGGCGGGGCCTCGGCGGAGCCGGCGGTGTCCTCTGCCTCGTTGTTGGCGGGGCGGGGCCTCGGCGGAGCAGGGCCTTGTCGACACCAGCGGAGCGGGGACTCGTTGGAGCCAACATTGTCCTCTGCCTCGTGCTCGGTCTCGCCAAACAGCGCCTCGCCCGCTTCATCGCCCTCTTTGCTAGCCTCTTTGTAGGCGGCCGCAGCCTCCGCCACCTGCATGCGGTACCGCCAGCGCTCGAGGCAGCCCTTGCGGGCGGAGCAGTACGAGTCGAGCAGCGCCTCCTGCTCCGCCCGCTCTGCGGCGATCTGCTCCTCCGCCTGCAGGTGCTCCTTTAGGAGATGGTGGTTGTAGGCGGCGTTGGCCTGCGCCTCCCGGAACTGCTCCACACGCATCTGCCTCACCCTGTCCATATATTGGGCACGGGCCTCGCCGATGGTCATGGTGCAATGCACCGGCGAGGATGGCGCGGAGGAGGGGGTTGGCGCCGGATCATCGACTACCATGTTCTCCATTGGGATGTCGTCGTCCTCCGGCTGCCTGCCGGCCAGCCGATCGGCAGCAATGGCTGCCATCTCCTTGTGGTCCGTCGTCTGCCCGTCCCCAAGAGCGCTGGAGCGAGAGGAAGCCATGGTGGGCAGTAGTGCTGTGGACAGGAGAAAGGGAACGGATGCGGATGACTGCGGCTATGGCCGGCGCAACAGTTTATATAGCAATGGTGGGCGGGCGGAGGGACGGACGTGTGGCGCCGGAGTAGCCGCCTCGGCAACCGTGTATTATTAATGTGGGCGGCAGATGGATAGACGGACGGCACTTGTGTCGTTTGAAGGCGGATCAATCGCCTGCACCGGGAACCGGGGAGGGCGGCGCTAACTGTTTCGGGCGGAAAGCGCGCGCGGGCGAGGAGATGACTTTACGTGGAGAGGATGACAATTGGGACCCACCAGGTCCATAGCCTCACGTACGCAAGTGCCTCCTTATTTTATATATATATATATAGGGTCGCGCTATTCGTCACCCTGGGTGAGGCATAGTTATTCTTCACCCCCCTCTATTTTACCATCAATGCACCGTAAATTTACGTTCCGTAAGTTTTGTCTTATTTTCGACGCAAAAAGGGACCGTAAGAAAATAAATAATCGCCATAAAAAATATATTATGTTATGTAAAATTACAAACATAAAAACATAGTCTAAAATACACATAAACTGCAAATTTTCTTGTCTTATGACCTATATTTTTATTTTCTTATGTCAAATTTTACGTAGTGAATCAATAGGAATGTAACTATTTGAATTTGAAATGTAATTTAATTATGAAATGATCGTAAGATTACCTCGGGTGAAGAATAACTTATTCTGCACCCTGGTTGATGAATAGTAACACTATATATATATATATATACTTTGAGGGAGTACACCACAAAAACACAATACCTGCAGCAATAACTATAATTTATTTTGCTTCCTCCTGGTTTGCAGACATCACGGTCCCACACCATTGTCAACCTATGTAGCACTCCCTCCTTTCCGGTTTATAGGGCTTATCTCAAAATTTTAGTTTTTCCATTTTATAAGGTTCAATTTGGTTGTTCCCCATCACATGTTCAGACTTCAAGGTGCATTAAATCATTGCATGCAAGTATTAAGAGAAAAAACTGACCAATGCATGCACTTTATGCATGCATGCATTGCAATTAATGCATTCATAAACATAATTTTTTGAGGAAAACAATAGCATTAATTGGGTGCTTTTGCAAACTACAAAAAATATTCCACCACTCATCATCTACCTTGGTTGGTGACATTTTTTAATTGAGGGAGTAGTCAATAAACGAGAGAATTGCAAAAGAAGCGGCCGACAGCTGGGACCAAGCTGCTCGAGCACTATTTGTGTTTTTGAGGTGTGAGCACTGCAGAGTTTTTCGATGTTTAGCCCAGATATTATTTTTTCTCCTCTGAACAACAACGAAAACATCGCTGCAGGTATTAACTGGGCGGGCTGTGGCCCGTCTAGCCCAGGCCAGATATCCAGCCCAGATATTATTATTTTTCAAGCTGAAAATGGCTAGCCCAGCTATATTTTTTTTAGGAATACCCAGGCAAGGTCAAGTTGTTATTCTCCGCCCCACTGGTCTGCAAATCTTTCCTAGGAGGGATGCATTAGGCTTAACAAGAAAATGGGCTTTAAGAAATAATAAATGGGACGTAATTATAAAAACTAGGCAGTAACTATAAAAAAATGCACCAAACACGTGATTACTTTATAAAATATTATTTTTGGATATTGAAAATTTTAATTTCATTAATTGTTGCGAGCGCAATGTTTTGTTGGATTTTACATAATATAAATTTATTTTGAAATTGTATTTAATTTGACTAGAAATTTCGGGATAAAAATATTTTGGATCCCATCAAAATGTAGGAAATTTTATTGAATTCTGTTTTGAAGGTTGGTTGAAATGGGCTGTACTTTTAACAAACTGTAAATGGGTTGTGGTAAATTCCATTAGAATTCAAAAATGGGCTACACATTCTTACAAATCTCAAATGGGCTATAAGTTCTCTGCCACACACTTCTGGCCTTACTAAGTTGACGCGTCCCCTAAAAAAACAGAGTTGACGCGTATGCAAGGCTTTGTCAACTTATAGTCAACACACGGTTATAGCAGCAGTGGCCGTTGGATGTCCATCGAACGGATGCCGTGCTTCTTCTTCAATCTTGGATATTCTAGCTTCACCCGCCCAAAAAATGATTCCCCCCCCCTGACATCTGGGGCGCACCGTTTCGGAAGCTGACCTGTGGGCCTACTAAGTTGACGTACCAAGGGCTTTGTCAACTTAGTTAATATAAATGATTCTAGCTGTAGTGACCGTACGATGTCCATCCAATGGCTGTCGGGCTTCTTCACCTCTAGTCTTCTTGCTCTAGTCGCCCAAAGCAGCGCCGGTCATGCCACCTGCTCCTGCCTCCCATGGCCGGCTGAGCTGCCGCGGAGGCCTCACCGCCCCCTACTACTCCCACCACTTGCCAGGCCATCCCTCCACTCACCCACACACCCTGTTATTCTGCGGCGACGGCAGCGCAGCCGAACCAGTGAACCCTCGTACTCCTCTCCGCGTGTGCATCCACTGCCGCGTCTTCCCCGGCTCTGCGTCGTCCCCTTCCTAGGCCTCGCCGTCGTCCACCGCCCTGGTGCTCTCGGTGCGGCGTGGTCAACGAATGACTTCCATAGGACGTGGACTGTACGTGGAGAGGCTGACAGCTGGGTCCATGGCAGCCGCAAGGAAGTGCCTCCTTATTACGCGCAAAATAATTATTCCTTCACCTGACAGTGGGGACCCACCAGACGGGCCACCGTATTTCGCGAAAAAAATGATTCGCCCCCTGACTGCTGGGACCCACGAGCTACATCTTCGCACGCAAGGAAGTGCGTCCGGGAAAAAAATGATTCGCCCCCCTGACTGCTGGGACCCACCAGCTACATCTTTGCATGCAAGGAAGTGCGTCCAAAAAAATGATTCACCCCCCGACTGCTGGGACCCACCAGCTACACCTTCACATGCAAGGAAGTGCATCTGGGCAAAAAAAAATGATTCGCCCCCTGACTGCTGGGACCCAGCAGCTACACCTTCGCACGCAAGGAACTGCATCTGGGAAAAAAACAAAATGATTCACCCCCCTGACTGCTGGGACCCACCAGCTACATCTTCACAGGCAAGGAAGTGCCTCACAGTCGGGACCCACCTGGTTGAAGCGTACGTAGCGTTTTCATTCTGGTCGCGAACGTGTACGTACATACTGGTCGATGTAGAGGCACGCACGTGTCGTTGTAGAGGCACGCACGTGTCGTAGGAGAGGCGCGCACATAGCATGTACACGTACATACAACGGCCAGGGTGCAAGAAAGAAAATACGGCCACGTATGTGTACATACGGGCAGGGTCTCTAACGCCTACTCGCGCATATGTACGGCCATGGCTCGTGTACATGCCTGGGTCGGAATGGAGAAACATCGCCATCGTCGTGTTCATGAGGAGTCAACGGAATGCGTCATGTTCATGGGGAGGCAACGGAATGCGTTGTGTTCATCGGGAGGCAACGGAACGCGTGGGAGCCAACCGGCTGGGTCGGAACGGAATGTGTGGTCGTGTTCATCGGGAGGGCTTGGACGGAACAGGCGATGGAAACGAGGCCTGGCGTACCGCAAAACGGAGGAAACAGCCTTGTGTTCGACTGGCCACGTTCGAAACGGGATCCTGTTCATCGAGAGGGGTCCGGCGTACCGCAAAACGGAGGAAACGGATCTCCTACGGCCGAACAGGGGTCCTGTTGATCGGGAGGGGTGTGGCGTACCGCAAAACGGTGGAAACGGACCTCCTATGTTCGAAACGGGGGTCCTCTTCATTGGGAGGGGTGTGGCGTACCGCAAAACGGGACTGCACGAGATACTGTTCATCTCCACCGTCGACCTCCTCCAGCCTCCACCGCGCGCTACTCCACTGGCTACTGTTCAACCACCCGTCCACCATCTACTATTCATCCAGCCCTCCACACCACGGGGTCCTGTTCAACCACCCCTCCACGGGCACCCCTCCATCGTCTACTATTCATCCAGCCCTCCACCACACCATGGGGTCCTGTTCATCCAGAGGCAACGCCACC
>NC_041380.1:176864641-176981132 GCF_002162155.2 Triticum dicoccoides
GATCGGCTTCAGTTAGCAGCAGTAGCGAAGGAATCGCTCGATCGGGTCCAGTTAACATCCATCGATCGATCGCTCGGGTTCAGTAACGCGTAGCCTGCAGTGCAATCGCTCGGGTTCAGTTAGAGCCCAACTGATGTAGGGTAGAACCCTAGTGGCCCGATCTTTCACGAAAGAAGCGGATCACGCGAAGAACGCGAAGAACACGAGGAGGGAAACGAGGGAAAACACAAGGGGAAACACAAGAGGAACACTCAAACTAACAAGAACAAGTCACATATGTGCTAGATCCTCGGGTACATAGAACGATTCACGAATCCACGGACAACTAAGGACGATACAAGGGTAGCCAGTTCTTCTCCGTGAGGAGGTCTTGAATCCACAAGGGGATCTTCCCGTAAAGGGGTCTTGAATCCACGGTGGATCTTCTACGAAGAGGGGTCGCGGTCTCTCTCAAGGAGTAGATCCGATATGGATGAGCGAAGCTCTATCTCTGAGTATGAGCTAAACCAACGCTAACCCTAGGAAGGAGGAGGTGGAGGAGTATATATAGTCTAGGTCCATGAAGGGGTAAGTGAGGGGCGAAAGGGTACATGGGCTTCGGCCCGAGTGTCTGCGCGCAGGCAGGGCCGGAAGTTCCGGGGACGACCGGAAGGTCCGGGCGCCGGAGGTTCCGGGCAAAGGTCCGGGTAGGGTCCGGGCTATCCAGAGAGTTGGCACACTCTCGGACGGCTTCGGTGCAGTAGTGCCGGAAGCTCCGGGATGGCCGGAGGTTCAGGTGGCCGGAAGTTCCGGGCAGCGGCCGGAAGTTCCAGGCTTTCCAAAAGCATGTCCAGACTTCTTCTTCCTTCTCTTCCACGCTTCCCTCACGGATGGTGTAGGTGATCCTTGGCGCTTTCACTCCTCCTCGTCATCCGTGAAGCTCCGACAATACCTATGCATGCACGATGGAGGGTCAAGTAGTATGCCGTCCTCGTAGGGGTCAAGTGAGCACGTGTAAAGGAGAGGATTCACCTTTATGTATGTGAAGTAGATGTCGCACGTGTCACTTGCCGAATGAACTCTTGACATGGTGATGTCCATAGGATGCTCCGCATCATCCCCTCCCCCTTGGGAAAGATCCGACCTCGGATCGAAACCCAAATCACCATGGTAAAGAGATGGCGTCACCATGTAGTAGTGGTCGATCACCAAGTTCTCGTCATCTTGAAGCTTGAAATGGGCACTCTCCAATGTCGCACCGCCTCGTGATTCCTTCAAAAGGAGCAAGGAGAACAAACACTTGGAAAAACAAATGCGGTTAGCGTTAGTGCAAAACCAAGCATTCAAGAGGTGATTCACCCAGCAAGTGTTGTCATCAAGCATAGCATATGGTGTGACAAAGGATTGTGACATGGCATGTAAGCACGTAAATTGAGCACAAAGAAGGACATCATGGAAACAAGCATGTGAATGTGAGGTAGTGATGCAAATATGTGGGACAAGAGAAGAAGCATCTACCTCAAGTTCATAGCAAGCATTCACAAATTGCTCAATGTAAGGTCAATGGTAGGCATATGAATCATTCACAACACCAAGTAAAATGAAGTGTCTAAACACATGGGTCAAGTGCAAGACAATCCAAGCATAATGTGCATGGGGTGTAGTGAATATAGTGTGGCACTGAACACAATAGAAAGAGCAATTGTGCATCATGTGTGAGGCAATCAAGTCAAGCATAGTAATCAAGTCGTGCAAACTAGTAGTGCGAAGATGCAACATACTAGAGTAAATCATGGCAATCATGTCATGAGAGCAAATAATAGGCATAGGCAATGCACATGACATATCGCAAGCACGAACACAAAGCAAGATGAAAGTATCATCATAGGCATGGGGTACAAAGCAAACATAGCAGTAGCAGGCAATATCTCCACCAAGCTTGCAAATACACATACAAGTATGATAATCAATCATCATGTGTAATGCAAAGCGTGGGTCACAAATGCATGGCAAAGGCATAGTAATGAGCATATCATGCAAAGTGAACATGGCAAGATGGGCATATAATATGTAATGGACAATAACCCATAGCCAAGTGAGGGTCATGTAGAAGAAATGCGCGAAGACTTCGCGTGAAGAGACCGGTGGGAAATGCAATCCACGGGATCCCAAGTCATCATTGCTCTTTAGAGCTCGTTTTGTCAACTCGTGGGATTGCGAGGTTGACAAGTATTCATGGGTACCTACACAAAAGAGACACAAACCAAAGAAATTGTGCGCGTGGTAAATGTACACATCATCCATCATGATGTGTATTTGCACGTGTGAGTTAGTACAAGATAAGCATCGCTCAAAGAAATTTGATGCATGGTATAAGAACATGTCATCCATCATGAAAGAAAAGTTATTGTGTATGACATGATGGGGATGCAAATTTAGCATACAAGTATATGGCACATCAATAGCATGTTTATTCATGGGAAGCATATTGTGCATACAAGTATTGGGATCATGCAATGGATGGGAGTGAACAAAATCTCCAAACATATATGAGGAAACTATGGGGGTCTCCTCATGAGCAATAATGGGAACATCATATGGAGAAAATGGACAATATCCAAAACAATGCATATCCGAAGCTAGGTGGTCATGGCATGGCATATGAGATAAATGATGCAAAGGTAGCATGTCAATATCATCACAAGAGAAACAAATGCCAATAACCATAGGCTTTTCATCTATGCCATGTGTGCAAATTGTGTTAATCTGAATGGCATATGCATCACTATGAAGATATTGCAAATATGACATGTGGTCGATCTCATGCATAGCATATGACAAGTCAAGCGGATTGGCAAACATGATGTGACCGAGAGAATTAGCACAAGAAATCCTATGTAACATGGCATCACAACTAATAGACTCCACATGGAAATCATCATACTCATCATAAATGGGTAAATCATCGCATGGGTAAGTCACACTAGCATGAAGCATGGAAATAGGGGTATCAACATCATGCAAGCAATCAATGTCATGATAGTCCACTAGTGGGACAAGAGCATCACCTTCACCTATGTTACCTTTGTCATTCCACTCAAGTGGTGTAGGTGAGGTGGTAAAGAACAAATGGTGGTCAAGATCATCATTTTGATGGAACCATGTGGGGGGTGCATCATATTCCACCATGGCCATCGTCTTGTCCAAAGGTAGGACGAAGTCGTCAAGAAGCGGCGCATCATCATATAAGGGACCTAGCACCAAATGAGAAGACACAATAGAGGTAGAGGTCAAGTCGTTAGTGTTAAAAGTGGCCTCACATGACCTATCAACTATCTCACTCTCTCTATGTGGTGGTTCACTCACTCCCTCAAAATAGGTGCACTCAAACTCACATATGGTGGAGTCACTCATCTCACTCAAGAGGTGGGGGTTGTGGCTCTCCTCACATGGGAATAGTGGAAACACATCATATATGGGGCTAGTGGTGAAATCACTCTCACTCTCAATATGGTGGCTAAAGTCACTCAAGTCATCACATGTCGCCGTGGTCGAAGGGAAAATCCCATGCTCAACCGTCTCGTAGTCGTCGTCGTGGATGAAGGCCAAAGATGGCACAACATCACTCTCACCATGGATGAAGGCCGAAGATGGCACATCATCACTCTCGCCTCCTAAGATGGAAGCATCATCCTTGCTCTCCACCTTGTCGCTCGCCTTCAAAGCTTGGTCCTTGAGGGTCTCCGTAGTCGTACTCGTCGCCGCACCATCTTGAAAAAGAGTCATGGAGGACTCGGCATCGTCAATGCCACAAAGAGGGACGGCGTCGAACTTGGGAGTAGCATCTCGGAGCTCGTCGGGCTTGGACATCATGGTGGTACTAGCCACATGCTCGTTCTCATGGAGCTTGGTCGTTGCGAAGTGAGCTTGTGGTAGAGAAACTTTGGCCTTCATGAGTTCTTGTTCCGCCTTGAGAGCACTAATGTAGTTGTCGTCGAGGGACTTGTAGTTCTCGAGGAAGATCGTCTTGGAGATGTCGTTGTGCAATCCCATCATGAAGTGGAACTTCATCGAAATGGGGTCGTCCACGCCGGCTCGTTGCAAGGCAATCTTCATCTCCTTGAAGTACTCGTCGATGGACTTGGATCCTTGGATGGTGTTCTCCAATTGGCGTTGAAGTTGTTCCGTGTAGGTTGAAGGCACAAACTCTCGCCGCAAAGCTCTCTTCGTCTTGGGCCAACTCATGTCGTAGCTCTCCGAAGGTGTGTGAAGCCACCATGTGGACGCGTAGTCGTGGAAGTTCCTTGTGGCGCACTTCACTTGATCTTCGGGAGGGACTTGATGTAGCTTGAGGTAGTCGTCCATCAAACGCTCCCACTCGAGATACTCCTCGGGTTCTTGAGTCCCATAGAAAGGAATCGTGTGGTCGATGTCGAGGTCGTAGTAGCTCGTGGAAGTCGCAGACTTGAGCTTGGGGAGCTTCTCTTGAGCGTAGTCTTGAGGTGCTTGTTGGCAAAGATGCCATATATCCGAAGGCGAAGATGCCTTGATAGCACTTGGTGAAGATGCCGAAGTGGTTGTTGTAGCCGTAGCTCCGTCTTGGTGATGCTCATCTTGTGGTCTTCTCTTGTGGTCATGAAGTTTGGACTTGGCGTGAAGTAGGGCTTGTTGCGACTTGTAGGTAGGCGTATCTCGAGCATCTTCATGATGATGTTGTTGTTGTCGTGCTTGAGCTCGATGTAGATGTCGTTCGTTGTCGCCGTGCACATGTTGCTTGGAGGTGACTTGCCCTTCCTGACGAGTGGATCACAAACGTGATGGTGGTCGCCATGGAGATGTGGACGAGGACTACTTGCGCTTGCATCATTTTTACACTCCGAAGACTTGTGACTTGAACGTCGCCGCCTTGAGGATGATGAAGGGGAAGAACGGTTGATGAACAAGATCTGAATCTCCTCCATCCTTGCATCTTGCTCCTCCTTTTGTGCGGAAAGCTTGTTGTTGATGTAGTTGTACACGCCGTCGTTGTTGTGGAAGACCGGAGATGAAATGCCTTGCCTATCCATCACAAGATTCGGGCCAATATGAGTGGGAGAAACAGAAGAACGAATACCAAATGTACCTTGACCGAAGTTGAAAGTGGATCAATGATCACTCCAATGTGGACAAGGAAATAGCACAATTGGTACCAATTCTTGTCGGTTTCTCACACCGACACAAATAAGGCTTATGGTGGAGCTCGGTGAGGATAGTGGCACAAAGCTTTTTATGCAAAATGTTAGCAAGAGTCAATAATGTTAAAAGAGATTCACAAATTCGCAAGTGAAACAAGTAGACCAATAGCATTATGTGGCACACGGAAACACACACACGGATAGATAAATGGGGTCGTGCAACCAAGGAATGAGCTCAAAATGTGGAATCCACGGAAAATGCTCTTGTTGCACAACTCTAGAGAGACGCTAGCACGATTTCTCAATAGGCGGATACGACACTTGTGCACAACCTATAGGAGACAAAAATGCAATGACTTCTATCCCAAGTATGCTATGTATATGATGTTCCGGTGGTATGATCCAAGATGATCGGATATGACAATCTTATGCAATGTGGTATGATGCTATATGGAACTTGCTTACAAGCTCTTTGTTCACTCTTTTTCTTTTCTTAAAAGCTTTATTCTCTTTTTTTGTATGGCCACTTCTGCACAATGCACAAACCAAGATAGCTATTGCGTATATGCGGGAACAAACTTGAGGCACAAGGGATGATATGATACCAATATGATATGGTATGGTATGTATGCAATGGAAGGTGTAGATCACTAATGTGCACAAGTAACGTTGCCAGCAATACTCAAATGGCTAGTCTCGATAGGCAAGTGACACAAAATGGGCTAGGGGTTATCAATGCAATGGCAAGGGAATATACAATGAAGGGATACCATGATACAAATTTGATATGGAGGTTACCGTCCGCGGTGATGATGAGTGGCGGTGATCTTGATGGAGATACCAAGATGATGGAGACTCGTCCCTAAGTAGCCGAAACACCTTAGGAAACAGAAAAACTGCGAACTCAAAATCTCAACTGTCAAAATGGTGGTAGCGGGATGCGATGGTGGTGTTGCGGAAGCTCAATGGGATTGCGGCAATGCAATGATGGGTTATGCGAGTAGGCAATGCGGAAGTGGAGGGTTATTGGGTTATGTGAGTCGGAGTTGGAAGCACGGTCCCTAAGTAGCCGAAACACCTTAGGAGACACAACTCACAACACAAACAAAATTGGGTTAAGTTGGGGTGGCGGAACTGTATGGTGGGTAAGCGTATGCGGAAGTGGTGGTGGTGGTTGATGAGGATGCAACCGTCCCTAAGTAGTGGAAACACCTTAGGAGACTCAAGTCACAACTCAAACAACTGCTAATGCTATGGGGAACAAAATTGGTTAGGTTGCGGAAGTCGGTGGTGGTGTAGCGGATGATGTGGTGGAAGCCCTAGGCAAAGATGCCAAAATTCACAAACTTTGATGGTGTCAAAAGGTGGTGAAACCAAGGTGAGGTCCTCGGGCATGTCGATAGCTTCAAAACGAGCCAAATAACACTCAAATCGGAGTTCGGATTGAAAAGTTGTGATGAGAACGGTGAAAGAGGCTGATGCTAAAATTTCGGAGAAAGTTTCTGGTTAGGCCGGAAGTTCCGGGCTCCGGAAGTTCCGGGGGGTGGTCGGAAGTTCCGAGGGTCGCGGAAAAACTGCAGGGAGTCTGGGGATTTTTGGGGTAAACTTTCTGCTTAGCCCAGAAGTTCCGGGGTTAGGACGGAAGTTTCGGGGGAGTCCGGAAGTTCCGGGGGTCATGGAATTTCTTCCGGGACGAACCCTAAATTCCAGATCTGAGAATGGGGGGAAAAACTCGATTTCCAAGGTCAAAATTGAGACGATTTTGTGGATAGAAATGGGGGAAAAGATGGGGACTGCTAGATCCACTTGAGACACAATGAATCCATGGATCAAAATCAACAAAACATCATCCAAACCAACAAATCACAAAAAAATTGGGGCTATTTTTGGTGGGGATTTTCGACAAAATCAAGCAAAAGAAGGCTAGAAAACAAAGAGAGAGGCTCCGAAATCGTGATCAACGTGGCTCTAGATACCAAGATGATTTAGGGTAGAATCCTAGTGGCCCGATCTTTCATGAAAGGAGCGGATCCCACGAAGAACGCGAAGAACACGAGGAGGGAAACGAGGGAAAACACAAGAGGAACTCTCAAACTAACAAGAACAAGTCACACATGTGCTAGATCCTCGGGTACATAGAATGATACACGAATCCACAGACAAGTAAGGACGATACAAGGGTAGCCGGTTCTTCTCCATGAGGAGGTCTTGAATCCACAAGGGGATCTTCCCGTAAAGGGGTCTTGAATCCACGGTGGATCTTCTCCGAAGAGGGGCCGCGGTCTCTCTCAAGGAGTAGATCCGATATGGATGAGCGAAGCTCTATCTCTGAGTATGAGCTAAACCAACGCTAACCCTAGAAAGGAGGAGGTGGAGGAGTATATATAGTCTAGGTCCACGAAGGGGTAAGTGAGGGGCGAAAGGGTACATGGGCTTCGGCCCGAGTGTCTGCGCGCAGGCAGGGCCGGAAGTTCCGGGGACGGTCGGAAGGTCCGGGCGCCAGAGGTTCTGGGTGAAAGACCGGGCAGGGTTCGGGCTATCCAGAGAGTTGGCACACTCTCAGACGACTTCAGTGCAGCAGGGCCGGAAGCTCCGGGTTGGCCGGAGGTTCCGGTGGCCGGAAGTTCCGGGCAGCGGCCGGAATTTCCGGGCTTTCCAGAAGCTTGTCCAGGCTTCTTCTTCCTTCTCTTCCACGCTTCCCTCGCGGATGGTGTAGGTGATCCTTCGCACTTGCACTCCTCCTCATCATCCGTGAAGCTCCCACAATACCTATGCATGCACGATGGAGGGTCAAGTAGTATACCATCCTCGAAGGGGTCAAGTGAGCATGTGTAAAGGAGAGGATTCACCTTTATGTATGTGAAGTAGATGTCGCACGTGTCACTTGCCGAATGAACTCTTGACATGGTGATGTCCATAGGATGCTCCGCATCACCAATGCCTCGCTCGGGTTCAGTTAGAGCCAACGCCTCACACACACGCGCGTACGTGTACGAGAGAAACGCGCATCGCTCGGCCCCCGACCTCCCACCGTAACCGGAAACTCCCCGAAATTTTCCTCCCCCTCGCTTCTACCACGGTTTTTTCCGTCATGGACGACCCAAAGAATGTCATGCAGCTGCGTCTCCGGCCCTCCCAGGACGAAAAGCCCATTTTCTGTCATGATTTTTTGTCATAGAAGTAGGAGCCCACCACATCTATGATGATACTGGCTTTTGTCACAATTATCGTCATAGAAGTGTCATATGTATGACAGAAAAAAAATTGTTCAGCCCAAAATGTCACAGATGTGTCTTTTTTTGTAGTGTTGCTTGCTCACGAAGACCTAGGGCACTTGAGGAGGCCCATTGTTGGAATATACAAGCCAAGTTCTATAATGAAAAATTCCCACTAGTATATGAAAGTGACAAAAACAAAAGAATCTCTATCATGAAGATTATGGTGCTACTTTGAAGCACAAGTGTGGCAAAGGATAGTAGCATTGTCCCTTTTATTATATTTTTTATTTGGCCTTTCCTTTTTTTGGCCTTTCTCTTTTTTTGGGACAATGCTCTATGAATGATGGTCATCACACTTCTATTTATTTACAACTCAAGAATTACAACTCGATACTTAGAACAAGATATGACTCTATATGAATGCCTCCGGCGGTGTACCGAAATATGCAATGAACCAAAAGTGACATGTATGAAAGAATTATGAACGGTGGCTTTGCCACAAATACTATGTCAACTACATGATCATGCTAAGCAATATGACAATGATGAATGTGTCATGATAAACGGGATGGTGGAAAGTTAAATGGCAATATATCTCGGAATGGCTATGGAAATGCCATAATAGGTAGGTATGGTGGCTTTTTTGAGGAAGATATAAGGAGGTTTATGTGTGAAAGAGCATATCATATCATGGGGTTTGGATGCACTGGCGAAGTTTGCACCAACTCTTAATGTGAGAAAGGGCAATGCATGGTACCGAAGAGGCTAGCAATGATGGAAGGGTGAGAGTGCGTATAAGCCATGGACTCAACATTAGTCATAAAGAACTCACATACTTATTGCAAAAATCTACAAGTCATAAAAAACCAAGCACTAAGCGCATGCTCCTAGGGGGATATATTGGTAGGAAAAGACCATCGCTCATCCCCGACCGCCACTCATAAGGAGGACAATCAAATAACACCTCATGTTTCAAATTTGTTACATAACGTTTACCATACGTGCATGCTACAGGACTTGCAAACTTCAACACAAGCATTTCTCAAATTCACAACTACTCAACTAGCATGACTTTGATATTATTACCTCCATATCTCAAAACAATCATCAAGCATCAAACTTCTCTTAGTATTCCAAACACTCATAAGAAAAAAATTACTAATCTTGAATACCTAGCATATTAGGATTATTTAAGCAAATTACCATGCTATTTAAGACTCTGAAAATAATCTAAGTGAATCATGAGAGATCAATAGTTTCTATAAAACAAATCCACCACTGTGCTCTAAAAGATATAAGTGAAGTACTAGAGCAAAACTATATAACTCAAATGATATAAACGAAGCACATAGAGTACTCAAACAAATTCCAAATCATGTATGCCTCTCTCAAAAGGTGTGTACAGAAAGGATGATTGTGGTAAACTAAAAAGCAAAGACTCAAATCATACAAGATGCTCCAAGCAAAACACATATCATGTGGTGAATAAAAAAATAGCTCCAAGTAAAGTTACCGATATAAGTAGACGAAAAGAGGGGATGCCTTCCGGGGCATCCCCAAGCTTTGGCTTTTAGGTGTCTTTAGATTATCTTGGGCGTGCCATGGGCATCCCCAATCTTAGGCTCTTGCCACTCCTTGTTCCATAATCCATCAAATCTTTACCCAAAACTTGAAAACTTCACAACACAAAACTTAAAGTAGAAAATCTCGTGAGCTCCGTTAGCGAAAGAAAACAAAATAGCACTTCAAGGTACTGTAATGAACTCATTATTTATTTATATTGGTGTTAAACCTACTGTATTACAACTTCTCTATGGTTTATAAACTAATTTACTAGCCATAGATTCATCAAAATAAGCAAACAACACACGAAAAACAAAATCTGTCAAAAACAGAACAGTCTGTAGTAATCTGTAGCTAGCGCAAGATCTGCAACCTAAAAATTCCAAAATAAAGTGTTGGACGTGAGTAATTTATCTATTAATCATCTGCAAAAAGAATTAACTAAATATCACTTTCCAAATAGAAATGGCAGCAGTTCTTGTGAGCGCTAAAGTTTCTGTTTTTTACAGCAAGATATCAAGACTTTCCCCAAGTCTTCCCAACGGTTCTACTTGGCACAAACACTAATTAAACACAAAAAACACAACCTAAACAGAGGCTAGATAAATTATTTATTACTAAACAGGAGCAAAAGGCAAGGAATAAAAATAAAATTGGGTTGCCTCCTAACAAGCGCTATCGTCTAACGCCCCTAGCTAGGCATAAAAAGCAAGGATAGATCTAGGTATTGCCATCTTTGGTAGGCAATCCATAAGTGGCTCTCATAATAGATTCATAAGGTAATTTAATTTTCTTTCTAGGAAAGTGTTCCATGCCTTTCCTTAACGGAAATTGGAATCTAATATTTCCTTCCTTCATATCAATAATTGCATCAATCATTCTAAGGAAAGGTCTACCAAGAATAATAGGACATGAAGGATTGCAATCTATGTCAAGAACAATAAAATCTACGGGCACATAATTCCTATTTGCAACAATAATAATATCATTAATTCTTCCCATAGGTTTCTTAATAGTGGAATCCGCAAGGTGCAAGTTTAGAGAGCAATCATCGAAATCACGGAAACCTAACAAATCACACAAAGTTTTTGGAATCGTGGAAAACTAGCACCCAAATCACATAAAGCATAGACCTCATGATATTTAATCTTAATTTAATAGTTGGTTCCCACTCATCATAAAGTTTTATAGGGATATAAACTTCCAACTCAAGTTTTTCTTCATAAGATTGCATCAAGGCATCAACGATATGTTTAGTGAACGCTTTATTTTGACTATAAGCGTGAGGAGAATTTAGCACGGATTGCAACAAAGGAAATAAAATCAATCAAAGAGCAATTTTCATAATTAAATTACTTGAAATCTAAAATAGTGGGTTTAGCAACATCTAGGGTTTTAATTTCTTCAATCCCACTTTCATCAATTTTAGCATCAAGATCTAAAAACTACGAATTCTTGGAACGCCTTCTAGGTAAAGGTGGATCATATTCAGTCCCCTCATTATTAAGATACATATTGCAAAACAAAGATTTAACAGGGGACACATCAATAACTTTTAGATCTTGATCTTTATTTTCATAGTAACTAGAAGAACACGCTCTTATAAAGGCATCTTTCTTAGCACGCATCCTAGCGGTTCTTTCTTTGCACTCATCAATGGAAATTCTCATGTCTTTGAGAGACTCATTGATATCATGCTTAGGTGGAATAGATCTAAGTTTCAAAGAATCAACATCAAGAGAAATTCTATCAACGTTCCTAGCCAACTCATCATTCTTAAGCAATTTTTCTTCAATCAAAGCATTGAAATTCTTTTGCAAAGTAATAAATTCTTTAATATTAGATTCAAAATCAGAGGGCACATTATTATAATTTCCATAAGAATTGTTGTAGGAATTACCATAATTATTAGAGGGATTACTAGGATAAGGCCTAGGATTAAAATTTCCTCTATACGCGTTGTTACCAAAATTGTTCCTGCCAACAAAATTCGCATCCATAGATTCATTATTATTCTCAATCAAAGTAGACAAGGGAATATCATTAGGATCATAAGAAACACATCTACTAGCAAATAATTTCATAAGTTCATCCATCTTTCCACTCAAAACATTAATTTCTTCTATCACATGCACCTTTTTATTAGTAGATCTTTCATTATGCCATTGAGAATAATTAACCATAATATTATCTAGGAGTTTAGTAGCTTCTCCTAAAGTGATTTCCATAAAAGTGCCTCCCGCGGCCGAATCTAAAAGATTTCTAGAAGCAAAATTCAATCCGGCATAAAATTTTTGTATAATCATCCACAAATTCAAACCATGAGTAGGGCAATTACGTATCATTAATTTCATCCTCTCCCAAGCTTGTGCAACATGCTCATGATCAAGTTGCTTAAAATTCATAATGTCGTTTCTAAGGGAGATGATCTTAGCGGGAGGAAAATACTTAGAGATAAAAGCATCTTTGCATTTGTTCCAAGAATCAATACTATTTTTAGGCAAAGAAAAAAACCAAGCTTTAGCACGATCTCTAAGCGAAAAAGGAAATAGCTTCAATTTAACAATATCGTTATCCACATCTGTCTTCTTTTGCATATCGCACAAATCAACGAAGCTATTTAGATGGGTAGCGGCATCTTCACTAGGAAGGCCGGAAAACGGATATTTCATGACAAGATTCAGCAAGGCAGCATTAATTTCACAAGATTCAGCATCGGTAAGAGGAGCAATCGGAGTGCTAATAAAATCATTGTTCTTGGTATTGGTAAAGTCACACAATTTAGTATTATCTTGAGCCATCATGACAAGCAAGCAATCCAGCACACAAGCAAACAAAAAGCAAGCAGGCAAAAAGAGGCAAACGGGAAAGAGAGGGAGGATAGAGAGAGAGGGCGAATAAAACGGCAACGGTGAAGTGGGGGAGAGGAAAACGAGAGGCAAATGGCAAATAATGTAATGTGGGAGATAAGGATTGTGATGGGTACTTGGTATGTTTGACTTTTGCGTAGACTCCCCGGCAATGGTGCCAGAAATTTTTCTTGCTACCTCTTGAGCACTGCGTTGGATTTCCCCGAAGACGAAAGGATGATGCAGCAAAGTAGCATAAGTATTTCCCTCAGTTTTTTAGAACCAAGGTATCAATCTAGTAGGAGGCTACGCGCGAGTCCCTCGTATCTGCACAAAGCAAATAGCTCCCCGCAACCAACGCGATAAGGGGTTGTCAATCCCTTCATGGTCACTTACGAGAGTGAGATCTGATAGATATGATAAGATAATATTTTGGTATTTTTGTGATAAAGATGCAAAGTAAAATTAAAGCAAAGTAAAAAGCAAAGGAAATAACTAAGTATTGGAAGATTAATATGATGAAGATAGACCCGGGGGCCATAGGTTTCACTAGTGGCTTCTCTCAAGAGCATAGGTATTTTATGGTGGGTGAACGAACTACTGTTGAGCAATTGACAGAATTGAGCATAGTTATGAGAATATCTAGGTATGATAATGTATATAGGCATCACGTCTGAGACAAGTAGACCGACTCCTGCCTGCATCTACTACTATTACTCCACTCATCGACCGCTATCCAGCATGCATCTAGAGTATTAAATTCATGAAAACAGAGTAACGCCTTAAGCAAGATGACATGATGTAGAGGGATAAACTCATGCAATATGATGAAAACCCCATCTTGTTATCCTCGATGGCAACAATACAATACGTGCCTTGCTGCCCCTACTGTCACTAGGAAAGGACACCGCAAGATTGAACCCAAAGCTAAGCACTTCTCCCATTGCAAGAAAGATCAATCTAGTAGGCCAAACCAAACTGATAATTCGAAGAGACTTGCAAAGATAACCAATCATACATAAAAGAATTCAGAGAAGAATCAAATATTGTTCATAGATAGACTTGATCATAAACCCACAATTCATCGGTCTCAACAAACACACCGAAAAAATAAGATTACATTGAATAGATCTCCACAAGAGAGGGGGAGAACATTGTATTGAGATCCAAAAAGAGAGAAGAAGCCATCTAGCTAATAACTATGGACCCGTAGGTCTGAGGTGAACTACTCACACTTCATCGGAGGGGCTATGGTGTTGATGTAGAAGCCCTCCGTGATGGATACCCCCTCCGGCGGAGCTCCGGAACAGGCCCCAAGATGGGATCTCGTGGATACAGAAAGTTACGGCGGTGGAATTAGGGTTTTGGCTCCGTATCTGATCGTTTGGGGGTACGTAGGTATATATAGGAGGAAGGAGTATGTCGGTGGAGCAACAGGGGGCCCATGAGGGTGGAGGACGCGCCTGGGGGGGAGGCGCGCCCCCCTACCTCATGGCCTCCTCCTTTGTTTCTTGATGTAGGGTCCAAGTCTCCTGGATCATGTTCGGGGAGAAAATCACGTTCCCGAAGGTTTCATTCCGTTTGGACTCCGTTTGATATTCCTTTTCTTCAAAACCCTAAAATAGGCAAAAACAACAATTCTGGGATGGGCCTCCGGTTAATAGGTTAGTCCCAAAAATAATATAAAAGTGGATAATAAAGCCCAAAACAGTAGATAATATAGCATGGAGCAATAAAAAAT
Source organism: Triticum dicoccoides (assembly GCF_002162155.2). Taxonomy (NCBI): domain Eukaryota; kingdom Viridiplantae; phylum Streptophyta; class Magnoliopsida; order Poales; family Poaceae; genus Triticum; species Triticum dicoccoides. The sequence goes on from NC_041380.1 coordinate 176,879,166, forward strand.
TATAGATACGTTGGAGACGTATTAGCCTTCTCCAAGATCTTTCACATTCTTTTCATCATTAGTTCAACCTTTCTAATTTCCATTCCGGAGTGCCTCAACAATTCATGGTGGTGTTTCTCGCCGTCATTCTCGAATTTTGAAGACCGAAGAAGAGTTTCATCTCCAAATCTTACCCATTATTCGAAAGATGAGAACTTCAAGCTGGTTGCCATCGTCTCATAATTGTTTTCGATTGTGAGAATTCTTTCACCCATCCGGAGCAATTCAGGTGTATTTTTCATTTTGATTCTTCGGAGCCCATCATCTCAGAATTATTCATTCCAGTTTTTAGCTCTCGCTCTCGAAATCTTACCGGTGCATCGTTCAAATATCCTCAAATCAGTTCATGATCTCTCCGTTCTCATGTATCTAAATTCCCTCAAGCATCTTCATTCATTTCCCAATTCTTCCTGGTAAATTATGCCTTTGCTACTTTCATTTTCAATTCTTATGGTGTTTCATCCAAGATTTCTCTTCCTTGGTTATTTATCAATTCATTCGTTCTTTCCAATCCTACCGGTGGTTCATTGAAGACATTCCCAAGTTTGCGCTATATCTATCTTAATCCTTTTTATGAGAATAAGTAGTATGCAAAATCCGTTCCTTGTCATCAATCTAAATTGATGAAGGATACGCATAACATAATTCTTATTCTTGCTTCATCCAAGTGATTGATTTCTTCTTTCCAGAGTTGTTCATCATATCACATTATCGGTTCAAGATGCTTCATCTTTTCTTTTCCGGAGTTTCAAGTTTTCCGCATTATCTCCTCGCAAAGCTCCATTTAATCATTGCTAGGCTTCTCCCGAAGTTCTTTTCAACTTTCCTTTCGTTTGATCATTCTTTTATTACCGGAGTTCTTCGCGGAGGCTCTACTTGGTGGTTCGTCAAGGATTCCTTTCATTCTTCAATTGTTCTTCAAGATTTTTCTCAGAGTTAAGATCCACCAAGCTATACTCTAAAATAAACATGGTGCTCAATACATGTTTTGTCTTGAGGAGTTTAAGCATTCTTCATCTTGCATTCCGAAATGCAATTCTTTCATATCTCATCTTTTGAGGTGGTGTTATGTCATTGGTGATAATTTTCCTCCGTGTTCATGATTGACAAGTTGTCCGGAATGACATATTTTAAACCCATCATTTTCAATTCGTTGATGAGATCCTTTGAAACCCATCAATCTCTTCATTGGAGTTATCTTGTGTCATGTTTCACCTTAAGCCTTCCCTAAGGATTGTTGCTATCTATGGTGCTAATAAATGACCCAAGTTCTTCATTTATCCTCCCGGTGAAATAAGTTTCTCGTCTCCTTGTTCATATCAATCCAATCTATTGTTTTTTGTTAGTGGCAGAATTTCACCTCAGTTTCAAGATGTCTTCCATTAGCCCACATCACACTTATGTTTTCATTGTTGATAAGCCAACAACTCCATTCAACCTTTTCTTCGTAGGCATGCTCTTCCAATTTTATTTGCGAGAGTTGTTTTTCTTCTTCTCTATTGTTTTCTTTCCAACCATCTAGTTTTCCATTCATTTGTTCCGGAGGCATAGTGATGTTGCTCTCTTCGTCCTATCATCTCATTTTTCCAAGATCATTCTCTTTCCTTTGTCTATCCAATCAACCAGAGTGTCCTGTCCTTCATTCAAGTTCTCTCATCTTATCTAGTTTTGCCTCCCTTCTCAACCGGAGTGCTGTCCGAAATCTTTATTACCCCTTGTGCCATTCTTTCAATAGTTCCGGAGGCAGTGTGTTGTTGATTTCATCAAGCATACTCTCATCTTGTCAAGTTCATGTTCAATTCCTTCCATTTACAGTCGGAGTGCTGTCGAAATTATATCATTCTTATTTCTTCTCTATCTTGTTTTAACCGGTGTGTTGTCGTAATTGATCTTTATCATTCCTTGTGCATCTCGTTTCTACCAGAGTGCTTGCATGTACTTCTTGCCCATTGTAACCCTTCTCTTATGTCTTTCAACCTACAAGGTTCTTGTAATGTTCCTTGTTCCTCTTTTCTAACAGAGTGTTTTCAAATTTGTTCATCTTCGTTGCATTATTTCTTTCAGTTTGTTCAACCTCGCAAGGTTCTTTGGTTTCCCTCATTTCTCAAAAAAGCAACTTAGTTTTACATCTTCTCTTCCTCTTCCATTTGTCTCTGGAGCCATCCTTAGATCTCGGGACGTGATCCTCTCATAGTGGTGGAGTGTTGTGACGCCCCGAGACCGTTGCGCCAGGTGTCTTACAGTTATTCGCTGTTGTTGCCTTGTCTTTCGCTTGCGTGTTGCATCTTACCATGTCATCATGTGCATTGCATCATCATGTTTTCAAAACTTGCATCCGTCTCGGTCATCCCGTTCTTTCCGTTGTCCGTTCTGAGCCCAGACACACTCGCACACGCCCGCGACATGTCCGGAATAGTATTTTTATAAGTGGCCAAAAAATATTCTCGGAATGGGTTGAAAGTTGGCATGCGGTGTTGTTTTGTTGTTAGTAGGTCACCTGCCAAGTTTCATCGCATTAGGAGTCCGTTTGACGCCCCAACGGATAACTATAGCGGCAGTATAGCCGGTCTATCATCGGACGTTCCGGTCTTCGAAACAGTCGCCGGGTCTCTCTCTCTCTTTTCTCTCCTCTCAGCCCGAGGCCTCACCTGCAGCCCACCTAGTTTTCCCCTTTGTCCAGAGCTAGAAGATCGCGATCTAATGGTCTGAAAACGGACCAGTTCTCCTAAACCTAGACCCCCTACCCTATTTAAACAGCTCCCCTTGCCAATTTTGGCAAACCTAGACCCCTTCTCCTACGTCTTGTGGCAGCCTCCACACTCCTCCTCGCATTCCGTGCCGGCCAAACCCCTCCCTGCCACTTGGCAGCGCGCGCCACCTCATCCCCCGGGCCGCCCTCCTCCACTCTGCTGCCGCCACTTGTCCCCAGCCCCTCCACTCCGCCGCCAGGCCCGCCCGAGGCCCATCCGTGGCCCGTCGTGGGCCGAAACAGGCCCGAGCCGCCCGCCACCGGATCACGCTCGCTCGCCTCCTTGCGGCTCGTCCCTGACCCGCCTGCTGCTGGCGATGAACCACAACTCGCCGAAGTTGTCCGCCGCCCGCCAGCGACCTCCAGGTCATGCTGCCGCCCCTCGCGCCTCCCTTTCCCTCCTCTGCTCTCCCTCTACCTCTCACCACAGCTCCTCCTCCTTCCCTGCAGGACGTCGCCCCGCCACCGAACCCTCGCCACCGGATCCCCGAGCTCGCCGGGATCCCTACCACCGGCGCCTCAGATGGACAGATCGGGTGGATCCCATCCGGATCTGCGCCTCCAGGGCCTCCTCCGCCCATCCCCACCGGAGTCATCCGCGCCCGTCACTGTTTCCCCCACGCGCCGCCCTTGCCGGAGTTTGGCCGCCGCCTCCACCCACCGTTGATCGTGCCCTTCGCCAACCACACGTGGGCCTCGCCCCGGCCTAGAGCTTCCTCCAGCAAGGCTCAGCGCCTGGGCCGCGTCCAGCGAGTCGGCCCGCTTGCCCCGCCGGCCTGCTGCCTCTTCACCGACCAGGGCAGGCCCAATGTGAGCAGCCCCTCTCCTTTACACTTTCGGGCTATCCAGATTCGGCCCATGGCATGTTTTTTCCCGTTCTACGATTTTTCCATTTATCCAGAGATAACCAGTTTTACAGGAAGCCCCCTAGACTTCATGCATATTATAACTCATCATCCGTGCATCGGTTTAAAATGTTTTATATATGAAAAATGCTTAGGCACTTGTCTAGTTTCATAATATCGAAATTTCATGCATGTTTGAATTGTTTAACTTGCTGTTTGCATTAATTTTGTCATATGCCATGTTAAAAATTCTTTAATTCATAACTAAATAACCGTAGCTCCAAATTTAATAAACTTTATATGTAAATGGGGTAGAAAAATGCCTAGTTTAACTTGGTGCACTCATCTTGAATGTTTAACAACTCTAAAATATGGTTTAGAGCAGAACAATACCAAATCCATAATTTGCACATGAGGATTTTTCGGAATTGTTGTTTGTTATTTCCGGCCTCATTTAAACTTGACTAGATAGTTAGTTTAATTATGCTTCACCTATTGCCATGTTAATCAACATTTAATATTGTTGGGTACATAAACGAGAGAGAACTAAATAAGTCACGTGGTGTTTCGTCAATATGCAACTCGTTGCATATTGAGCTCCACTTAACTTGTAGTTTTGCTTGTGCACTTTGCCATGCCATGCCTCATTAAACCGGACATGCATCATACTTGGTTGTGCATCATGCCATGTTTATGTGATGGTTGTTTACTATGTTGCTTGCTTCTTTCCGGGTTGCTTGTCTCGTTAGCTTCGGTTCCATTCCGGAGTTGTGAGGATTCGTTCGACTACGTCCGTTGTCTTCTTCATGGACTCATTCTTCTTCCTTGCGGGATCTCAGGCAAGATGACCATACCCTCGAAATCACTTCTATCTTTGCTTGCTAGTTGTTCGCTCTATTGCTATGCTGCGCTACCTACCACTTGCTATATCATGCCTCCCATGTTGCCATGTCAAGCCTCTAACCCACCTTTCCTAGCAAACCGTTGTTTGGCTATGTTACTGCTTTGCTCAGCCACTCTTATAGCGTTATTCGTTGCAGGTGAAGTTGCAGCTTGTTCCATGTTGGAACATGGATATGTTGGGATATCACAATATCTATTAAGTTAATTAATGCATCTATATACTTGGTAAAGGGTGGAAGGCTCGGCCTTATGCCTGGTGTTTTGTTCCGCTCTTACCTCCCTAGTTTCCGTTATACCGGTGTTATGTTCCTTGATTTTGCATCCCTTACGCGGTTGGGTGTTATGGGAACCCCTTGACAGTTCGCTTTGAATAAAACTCCTCCAGCAAGGCCCAACCTTGGTTTTTTACATTTGCCTAACAACCTATACCTTTCCCTTGGGTCGGCCAACCTGAGGGTCATCTTTATTTTAACACCCCCCCCGGGGGGGCCAGTGCTTCTCTAAGTATTGGTCTGAACCGAGTAGACTACGGGGCCACCTCATGGAAACTTGAGGTTTGGTTTTACTCGTAGGATGTCTCATATGGTGTTGCCCTGAGAACGAGATATGTGCAGCTCCTATCGGGATTGTCGGCACATCGGGCGGTCTTGCTGGTCTTGTTTTACCATTGTCGAAATGTCTTGTAACCGGGATTCCAAGCCTAATCGGGTCTTCCCAGGAGAAGGAATATCCTTCGTTGACCGTGAGAGCTTGTGATGGGCTAAGTTGGGACACCCCATGCAGGGTTTAAACTTTCGAAAGTCGTGCCCGCGGTTATGTGGCAGATGGGAATTTGTTAATGTCCAGTTGTAGAGAACTTGACACTTAACTTAATTAAAATGCATCAACCGTGTGTGTAGCCGTGATGGTCTCTTTTCGGCGGAGTCGGGGAAGTGAACACGGTTCTTGTGTTATGCTTGAACATAAGTAGATTCAGGATCACTTCTTGATCACTTCTAGTTCACGACCATTGCATTGCTTCTCTTCTCGCTCTTATTTGCGTATGTTAGCCACCATATATGCTTAGTGCTTGCTGCAGCTCCACCTCACTACCTTCTCCTGCCCATAAGATTAAATAGTCTTGATCTCGCGGGTGTGAGATTGTTGAGTCCTCGTGACTCACAGATACTTCCAAACAGTTGCAGGTGCCGCTGATACTAGTGTAGGTGACGCAACCGAGCTCAAGTGGGAGCTCGATGAAGATCTTGTTCGTTGTTTTGTGTCTTTTCCAGTTGATCAGTAGTGGATCCCAGTTGGGACGATCAGGGATCTAGCATTTAGGGTTTTCTTCTTTATTTTGATTCCATAGTCGGACCTTGATTGTACTCTGGATGATGTATGTTTAACTTGTATTTGTGTGAAGTGGAGATTGTAAGCCAACTCTTTATCCCTTTCTTATTCAGTACATGGGATTGTGTGAAGATTACCCCTCTTGCGACAAACCAACCATGCGGCTATGCCTCTAAGTCATGCCCCGACACGTGGGAGATATAGACGCATTGTGGGTGCTCCAAACTATATGATTGGCGGCCGGCCATCACAAGGGGTTGGACTAGAGTCCTGCATGCCTTCTGCATCCAGGAGAGCACAATAGGGCCATTCCACTTCACCTTGTTTAGCAACTAGAATGTCTGTCGCCTCTTTCTTTACCATCTGTAATAGTACATGTATAGAACCCTGGTACATCATTCTTTATCTGTGCTTCTGTAATTCTTAAACATATGTACCTGTGAATCGAAAAATGCATTGGTTGTTTGAACCTGATGGATATGAATAAAGCTATAGCCTACTTTCAAGTTTAAATTAGGTACAATTTTAAATAGCAGCAATTAAATTAGGGTGAAATTACGTTGTGCAGGTCATTACGGCACACACGGTTGGTAAAACACAAACGTTTGCGATATACACCATAATCCGAGATGGTTCACAGAGAGGAAACGTGTGCAAGCATGCACACAATTGCCATTTGCAAAGCGTGTGTGATGTCAGACACTATCACATATGGTGCGGGAAAACTAAATGTGTTTGATTGTCTACCTATCGTACATGGTTTGTAATCATGAACTGTTTGTGATGTGCCAGGCATCGTAAATCTCCCGTGGCTAGAATTTGCCTAGAAAACTCACCTGGAATCTGCTTGGTTTTAGGAAGAACCACAAAACTCCGACTGCAATGGCAATGCGAGCACAAACGAGTGGCAAGGATGAAGCGTTTGGGCTATTCGAGATATCGAAAACGGTTATAGAGGGACAACTGTATGCATCAAGGCTCCATATCCCCGACGGTTTCTGGGTCGTGTGGGAAGGACCCCCCTATCGTCCACACACACTTGGAGATGGTTCCATATGCCGTCGCGGAAAGGGGTTAAAACCGTTTGTTTAGGACCGACGTGCACCAGTGTTAGAGTCATCTGGATCATTGTCAAAGCTTGCATTGACGTAACCGTTTACGACGAGCTCTTTGTCATCTCCATAAATGAGAAACATATCCGTAGTCCTTTTCAGGTATTTCAGGATGTTCTTAACCGCTGGCTAGTGATCCACTCTTGGATTACTTTGATACCTCCCTGCTAAACTAATAGCAAGGCACACATCAGGTCTGGTACATAGCATTGCATACATGATAGAACCTATGGCTAAGGCATAGGGAATGACTTTCATTTTCTCTCTACCTTCTGCAGTGGTCGGGTATTGAGTCTGACTCAACTTCACACCTTGTAACATAGGCAAGAACCCTTTCTTTGCTTGATACATTTTAAACTTCTTCAAAACTTTACCAAGGTATGTGCTTTCTGAAAGTCCACTTAAGCTTCTTTATCTATCTCTATAGATCTTGATGCCCAATATATAAGCAGCTTCACCGAGGTCTTTCATTGAAAAGTTCTTATTCAAGTATCCTTTTATGCTATTCGGAAATTCAGTATCATTTCCGATCAACAATATGTCATCCACATATAATATTAGAAATGCTACAAAGCTCCCACTCACTTTCTTGTAAATACAGGCTTCTCTAAAAGTTTGTATAAAACCATATTCTTTGATCACACTATCAAAGTGTAGATTCCAACTCCGAGATGCTTGCACCAGTCCATGAATGGATCGCTGGAGCTTGCGCACTTTGTTAGTACCTTTTTGATCGACAAAACCTTCTGGTTGCATCATATACAACTCTTCTTTAAGATATCCATTAAGGAATGCAGTTTTGACATCCATTTGCCAAATTTCATAATCATAAAATGCGGCAGTTGCTAACATGATTCGGACGGACTTAAGCATCACTACGGGTGAGAAGGTCTCATCGTAGTCAACTCCTTGAACTTGTCGAAAACCTTTTGCAACAAGTCGAGCTTTGTAGACAGTAACACTACCATCAGCATCAGTCTTCTTCTTGACGATCCATTTATTCTCTATGGCTTGCCGATCATCGGGCAAATCAACCAAAGTCCACACTTTGTTCTCATACATGGATCCCATCTCAGATTTAATGGCCTCAAGCCATTTTGCGAAATCTGGGCTCATCATCGCTTCCTCATAGTTCGTAGGTTCGTCATGGTCAAGTAACATGACCTCAGAACAGAATTACCATACCACTCTGGTGTGGATCTTACTCTGGTTGACCTATGAGGCTCGGTAGTAACTTGATTAGAAGTTTCATGATCATCATCATTAGCTTCCTCACTAATTGGTGTAAGAATCACTGGAACTGATTTATGTGATGAACTACTTTCCAGTAAGGGAGAAGGTACAGTTACCTCATCAAGTTCTACTTTCCTCCCACTCACTTCTTTTGAGAGAAACTCCTTCTCTAGAAATGATCCATTCTTAGCAACAAATATCTTGCCTTCGGATTTGTGATAGAAGCTGTACCCAACAATCTCCTTTGGGTATCCTATGAAGACACATTTCTCCGATTTGGGTTCGAGCTTATCAGGTTGAAGCTTTTTCACATAAGCATCACAGCCCCAAACCTTAGGAAACGGCAACTTGGGTTTCTTCCCAAACCACAGTTCATATGGTGTCGTATCAACGGATTTCGATGGTGCCCTATTTAACATGAATGCAGTCGTCTGTAAAGCATAACCCCAAAATGATAGCGGTAAATCAGTAAGAGACATCATAGACGCACCATGTCTAATAAAGTGTGGTTACGACATTCGGATACACCGTTACGCTATGGTGTTCCAGGTGGAGTGAATTGCGAAACTATTCTGCATTGTTTCAAATGAAGACCAAACTCATAACTCAAATATTCACCTCCATGATCAGATCATAGAAACTTAATTTTCTTGTTACGATGATTTTCCACTTCACTCTGAAATTCTTTGAACTTTTCAAATGTTTCAGACTTATGTTTCATCAAGTAGACATACCCATATCTTCTCAAATCATCTGTGAAGGTCAGAAAATAATGATACCCGCCACGAGCATCAACACTCATCGGACCGCATACATCAGTATGTATTATTTCCAATAAGTCTGTTGCTCGTTCCATTGTTCTGGAGAACAGAGTTTTAGTCATCTTGCCCATGACACTACAAAAAAAAGACACATCCGTGACATTTTGGGGCGAACGGATTTTTTTCTATCATGCTTATGACACTTCTGTGATGATAATTGTGACGAAACCTGGTATCATCATAGATGAGGTGGGCTCCTACTTCTATGACAAAAAATCATGACAAAAAATGGGCTTTTCGTCTTGGGCTGGCCGGAGACGCAGCTGCATGACATTCTTTGGGCCGTCCATGACGGAGAAAACCGTGGTAGAAGCGAGGGCGAGGAAAATATCGGGGCAGTTCCCGGTTACGGTGGGTGGTCGGGGGCCGAGCGATGCGCGTTTCTCTCATACGTACACGCGTTTGTGTGCGAGGCATTGTGCTCTAACTAAACCCAAGCAAGGCGTTGCTCTCTAACTGAACCCGAGCGATTGCACTGCAGGCTATGCGCTACTGAACCCGAGCGATCGATCGATCCCTTGCTGTTAACTGACCCCGCGTGATTTCTTCGCTACTCCTGCTAAGTGAAGCCGATCGATATTGCCTCTTGATGAACAGTGAGTGTTGTTGGGGGGTTTCGATGAACAGTTCCCTATGGGGGTTGGATGAACAGGAACCCGTGGTAGTAGAGGTTGTTGCCGCTGGATGAACAGGACCCCGATCGATCGAGCCGGTGGATGAACGGGGCCCCGTGGAGGGATGCATGAACATGACCCCGTGGAGGGCTGGATGAACAGGACCCCGTGGAGGGCTGGTTGAACAGTAGCCGGTGGAGGGCTGGATGAACAGTGGCCTATGGAGGGGTGGTTGAACAGGACCCCTTGGAGAGGGCTGGTTGAACAGTAGCCGATGGAGGAGTAAGCAGTGGAGGCTCGATGAACGGGAGCCCGTGGATGAACATTCGCAGGTGGGGGCTGGAGGAGGTCGACGGTGGATGAACAGTAGCCCGGGGAGGCTGGAGGAGGTCGACGGTGGAGATGAAAAGTATCCCGTGGAGTCCCATTTTGCGGTACGTCTCACCCCTCCCGGTGAATAGGACCCCCGCTTCGACCATACCGCTCCAACACAAGTTCGTTTCCTTCGTTTTGCGGTACGACACACCCCTCCCGATCAACAGGACCCTGTATGGACCATAGGAGGTCCATTTCCTCCGTTTTGCGATATGCCAGACCCCTCCTGATGAACATGATCCCGTGTCCCCCATGGCCAGTCGAACACAAGGCCGTTTCCTCCGTTCTGCGGTACGCCAGGCCTCGTTTCCATCGGCTGTTCCGTCCAAGCCGGTTGGGTCCAGATGAACAACACGCGTTCTGTTGCCTCCCGATGAACATGACGCATTCCGTTGCCTCCCCGTGAACACAATGACAACACAGTTTCTCCGTTCCAACCCAGCCACAGCCATGTACACGAGCCCTGGCCGTAGGTATGCGTGAGTAGGCAATCGATACCCCGCCCGTATGTACGTACGTGGTCGTATTTACTTTCTTGCACCCTGGCCGCTGTACGTACGTGTACATGCTACGTGTGCACCTCTACTATGACACGTGTGCACCTCTACTACCACACGTGCCCTTCCTAACACGGCCACGATTCATCGCCGCAGCCTGCAGACAGACTGATCGACCAATATGTACATACACGTTCGTGACCAGAATGCCAACGCTACGTACGCTTTGACCGGGTGGGTCCCGACTGTCAGGCACTTCCTTGTGTGCGAAGATGTAGCTGGTGGGTCCCAGCAGTCAGGGGGCGAATCATTTTTTTGCCCATAATATGGACACACTTCCTTGCATGCGAAGATGTAGCTAGTGGGTCCCAACAGTTAGGGGGAGAAAACATTATTTTTCAGGGTAAAAAGGATGCAGTTGCATGCATGCGTCCATGGGCATGGTGCGTTCCCACTGTCAGCCTCTCACGTACAGTCATCTTCCGATGACTCTCGTTTGTTGACCACATTGACCACGCCGTGCCGAGCGCACCAAGGCCGGTGGACGACGGCAAGGCCCCAGACTAGAACGACCAGGAGATGGGGAAGACGCGACAGTGGAGTCGCAGATGGAGAGGAGCTGGAAACTTGATGGTTCGGGTGCGCGGTAGCACTGCCGCCCACGGGAGACAGGAGCAAGAACAGAGGTTGAAGAAGCAGCACGACTATTGGATTAACATCCAATGGTCCACCTGCTAGAATCATTTGTTGATTAAGTTGACAAAGCCCTGCGTACACATCTGCTTAGTAGGCTCACAAGTCAGCCACCAAATCTGACGGGTCCCAGCTATCAATGGGAGGAATAGTTTTTTCGCATAACAAGGAGGCACTTCCTTCCATGTGAAGATACAGCCAGTGGGTCCCAGCTGTCAGGGGGAGGAAACATTTTTCAGCTTAATAAGGAGGAACTTTCCTTGCGTGCAACCATGGACCTCATGGGTCCTAGCCATCAGGCTCTCCACGTACAGTCCTCTTCTGATGACTCCCGTTTGTTGAGCACACTGCGCCGAGCGCAGCGAGGCGGTGGGCGACGGCGAGGCTTGGACGGGAACGACCCGAAGATGGGAAGACGCGGCAGTGGAGTCGCAGATTGAGAGGAGTACACGGGTTATAAGTGGTTCTGGTGCGGCATGGGGCTGTAGTCGGTGGAGAATAATAGGAGGTATGGAGGTGTGGAGGAATAGCCTGGCCGGCGGTGGGGTAGCGCTTCACAGCGATGTGTGCTAAGCAGAGCCGCTAGCCGCCGGAGGCCCGACCAGGCGTTCCCAGCGACGCTGGAGGAAGAAGACGAGAGATTGAAGGTGCATGCCGGCCGTTGGATATAAATCCAATGGCTATGGATGTTATAATCATTTGTTGACCAAGTTGACAACGCGTTGCGTAGGCTTCGACCTATTGGCCAACATGTCAGCCTGCAAAAATGTGGCATATATTTAATCCATGTTTTCTAGAATGTACAGTCCATTTGCTGGTCTAGGTGAACAAATAATTTCACGTCAATGCGTCCCATTTAATATTTTCTAAGAAATCGCAGCCCATTTGCACTTTCTTGAAATACACGAATTAGATGGGCTCGTTCTATATACAATATAATGTTAGGTTAGAAGGAGAAATAAATATCAAAAAATAAAGCGTTGCGACACATTTTTTATATATAAAATTAACAAATTAGCGAGTTATTGCTCAAAATAAAAATGAGCGCGTTATTATTACATTGGTCCTTAAAATCTTCGCAAGCTTTTGTACGCAATCACCGGGATTTTCCTACCTATGAGTCAAAAACAACCAGGATTTTCCTTGCCAACTTCTGTTCAACATTTACTTTTATAAGTTAATAACACATGGGATGTTTTTATAATGTATATATAAGTCTCTATAAAATATACGATAATAGTAATTATATAAATATATATATAATGTGGTTAGAAGGGAAAACATAAATTGGACACAACATTAGTATTCTTATATATAGATAAATAGAACAGAGATCTGTGTTTTATTAAGAAAATACACTGGGCTGCCGATCTTTAAGAAAAAGTAAAACCTACGCTGGGAGGCCCATAGGTCGGTATGGACCTCAAAAAATAAGTTGAAACCACTGTCTCCGTATGTCATGGGCTACGCATACCTAGGCCTAGCTGATACTTGTTCGCCTTCTGGAAAAAATGATACCAGCTAGATCCCTAAGTGGACTAGATTAAAGAGGGGGCCGGCGGCGTGACTGAGGAAGCACATCAGACGTGATTTTTCTTCTTCAGTGGATGGCTCTCGATGGCGTTTTTTTACTTCCCTCTGCACCATACAACTGTATTTTTACCCTCCCAGTCCGTGGTGGACCAGCAACCCATTTGCTGGGAGGGCCAACCTATAGAAACCAGCACTCGATTTTTCATCAAGCCCCAAAAGCAATGCAGTACTATGCTTGTGTTGATGCCGAAAACACAGAAAGGGTTGAGCAGGGGAGGGGGGGAGACAGAACAAAAACATTAAAATGAGTTGATGCATCGTTGCTACCCTAACAAAGCAGGTGCAATTCTTCTCGGGAAGAAGGTGTGTTGTTGACACCCACATGTCACAAATCCCACAGTAGACATACTAACAAGTTCACACACAAGTACAACAGAACAGGTAAACATTTGTATCAAACTCAGGTTCACAGGACACGTTCATATTCATAGCCGACATTCACAATCAACAACTCAAAAGATTCATATATATAAAAGTTCAGCATGTCTATGCATCCAAATGATTGATAGATCACACGACAATATTCATAGGTAATTCACAGAAAGATTCAGATATACACATGTTCAGTATGTTTATGCAACCAAATGATTGAGATCACAGCCAACATCATCCATGGGCGAACTTTAATTACCTAGGGTACAGACTAGTAAATGGTGTTCAGTCGGAGGTACTTCTTGCTAGAAGTAATGCTTGTACGAGTAAACTTTCGAGTACATAAGAGGCAGCACAGACAATCTGAACTTTGCTTGTAGGTTTATCCTCAAATAGTGGCCTCGTGCCGAGGGAGGTTTGAGCAAATTGGCCACTATTTTCATCTAACTAGTTTACTGGCTCATCTTGGTCCTGTAGCTCGCTGATATGTATCTGTAGTATCTACAATTTTTGATTGTTCCATGCCAATATTCTACAACTTTTGTATACTTTTGGCAACTTTTTATACTATTTTTGGGACTAACATATTGAGGATAAAAACTGGCGGAGATATTTGTTGGAATATATGTGATTTTTGGGAAGAAGAATCAGCGCGAGACGATGCCCAAGGGGGCCACGAGGCAGGGGGCGCGCCCCAGGGGGTCAAGCACGCCCTGGGCCCTCGTGGCCACCCCGTAAGGCGGTTGGTGCCCTTCTTCCGCTGCAAGAAATCCAATATCCGGATACAAATTGATTTCAACCCAATTGGAGTTACGGATCTCCTGGAATATAAGAAACGGTGAAAGGCCAGAATCTAAAACACAGAAACCGAGAGAGACAGAGAGACAGATCCAATCTCGGAGGGCCTCTCGCCCCTCCCATGCCATGGAAGCCAAGGACCTGAGGGGAACCCCATCTCCCATCTAGGTAGAAGGTCAAGTAAGAAGAAGAAGAAGAAGGAGGTCCCTCTCCCCCTCTCTTTCAGTGGCGCCAGAACACCGCCAGGGCCATCATCGTGTGACGGCTATCTAGACAAACACCTCCGTCATCTTCACCAAAATCTTCATCACCTTCCCCCATCTATCTACAGCGGTCCACTCTCCCGTAACCCGTTGTACCCTCTACTTAAACATGGTGCTTTATGCTTCATATTATTATCCAATGATGTGTTTCCATCCTATGATGTCTGAGTAGATTTTCGTTGTCCTATCGGTAATTGGTGAATTTCTATGATTGGTTTAAATTACTTGTGGTTATGTTGCTATCCTTTGGTGCCCATTATATGAGCGCGCGTGTGGATCACACCATAGGGTTAGTTGTATGTTGATAGGACTATGCATTGGAGGGCAAGAGTGATAGAAGCTTCAACCTAGCATAGAAATTGATGCATACGGGATTGAAGGGGGACCAATATATCTTAATGCTATGGTTGGGTTTTACCTTAATGAACGTTAGTAGTTGCGTATGCTTGCTAATAGTTCCAATCATAAGTGCATAGAATTCCAAGTCAGGGATGACATGCTAGCAGTGGCCTCTCCCACATAAAACATTCTATCAATCTAGTAAAGTAATCAATTGCTTAGGGACAATTTCGCAACTCTTACCACCACTTTTCCACACTCGCTATACTAACTTTATTGCTTCTTTACCTAAAACAGCCCCTAGTTTTTATTTATGTGCTCTTTATATTCTTGCAAACCTATCCCGTTACACCTACAAAGTACTTATAGTTTCATACTTGTTCTAGGTAAAGCGAACGTCAAGCGTGCGTAGAGTTGTATCGGTGCTCAATAGAACTTGAGGGAATATTTGTTCTACCTTTAGCTCCTTGTTGGGTTCGACACTCTTACTTATTGAAAGAGGCTACAATTGATGCCCTATACTTGTGGGTTATCAAGACCTTTTTCTGGCACCGTTGCCGGGGAGTTATAGCATGGGATGAATATTCTCGTGTGTGCTTGTTTGCTTTATCACTAAGTAGTTTTTATTTTCTGCTCTTGTTTTCTATCTTTAGTTGTGGGTAGGAAACACAAAATACCAAAAAAAATAGTTGTACCTACTACACCAATGGTTGAAGAACCACTCAAAATCTATCACACTCCTGAAGCTTTTTACTTGGATCATCTTTGATCTCTATGTGCTCGTGCTGAAACCCCAACTAGCTTAGTTGAGGGAAAATCTTTAGATGAGCATGCTAGTTATGTGCGACACCGCTTATCTCAAAAAGGGAAACTTTTACTATATCAACTTCATCGTTTGCAATGATATGCTTGGAGTTTATGTGAAATATATGATTTTACTTGTTGTTCTGAAGACCCTAAGAAACACATTCCCTACCAATGTGAGTTTAGTGATAATGGAATCATATCTTCTTATGCTAAGGGTGTTTATAATCACTATGATGTTCAACAAATTGAAGAATTTGTTGCTTTTAAGGGTGCTTATGAAATTGCTTCTTTGATTGGAAAGTATGATGCTACTCTTTAAAAATCTGAAAATTTTTCCATACTTAAATATTGTTATGATAATTATGCTTCGAATGCCTATGTTAAACCATATATTGAGGACTCCTCCGCTGTCCAAGAAGAGACTAATATTTTGTAGGAGTCTATGGAAGAAGGAATTGATGAAACTCTGGGCTCATTTGATGAAAAATATGATGAGCAGAGCGAAGAACAAAAGGAGGAAGAGCGGATTAGCTACCCGTGCCCACCTTCTAATGAGAGTAACTCTTCAACTCGTACATTGTTTAATTTCCCTTCGTGCTTACCGAAGGATTAATGCTATGATGATTGTTATGATCCCGATGATACTTTTGAAATATCCCTTTTTGATGATGCTTGCTATGCTTGTGGCCAAGATTCCAATATGAATTATGCTTATGGAGATGAACTTGCTGTAGTTCCTTATGTTAAACATAAAATTGTTGCTATTGCACCCACGCATGATAGTCCGATTATCTTTTTGAATTATCCCGATTACACTATATCGGAGAAGTTTGCCCTTATTAAGGATTATATTGATGGGTTGCGTTTTACTACTACACATGACGATTTTGATAGATATAATATGCATGTGCTTGCTGCTCGTACTTGCAATTATTATGAGAGAGGAACTATATCTCCACCTCTCTATGTTTTCCACATGATAAAATTGCAAGAAACTTTTTATACTATGCATTGGCCTTTACTATGTGTGCATGAATTGTTCTTTTATGACATGCCGATGCATAGGAAGAGAGTTAGACTTCATTGTTGCATAATATATGTTACTTTGTGCTCACTACTGAATCACAAATCATTGTTAATTAAAATTCGCTTTGATATACCTTAGGATCCGTGTGGATCCATTACTTGAGCACTATATGCCTAGCTTAATGGCTTTAAAGAAAGCGCTGCCAGGGAGACAACCCGGAAGTTTTAGAGAGTCATTTATTTCTATTATGTGCTTTTATAAAGTTTAAATATAAAATAATGTGCCAAGATTTGCCTTTAGGATGTTTACATTGCTTGTTGGTTCATGGGGTGCAAAACAGAAACTTTGGCTGTAGTGCGCGATTTTACATTTTTTACTGGAACGTCAAACGGTTTTGAAACTTTTTGCACTGTCTTTATATACAAATTTTTTATTTTTTCGAATTGTTTCAGAAGTTTTGGAGTAATAGAAGTATGGTGAATGTTCATATTATTACAGACTGTCCAGTTTAAGACAGATTCTGTTTTTGATGCATAGTTTGCTTGTTTTGATGAAACTATCGATTTCTATCTGTGGATTAAGCCATGGAAAAGTTATATTACAGTAGCTACAATGCAAAAAAATGAATTGGTTTGTGATAGTACTTAGAGTAGTGATTTGCTTTATTATA
The DNA here is from genome assembly GCF_002162155.2 of Triticum dicoccoides. Taxonomy (NCBI): domain Eukaryota; kingdom Viridiplantae; phylum Streptophyta; class Magnoliopsida; order Poales; family Poaceae; genus Triticum; species Triticum dicoccoides. Next base: position 176,896,245 of record NC_041380.1, read on the forward strand.
CTAACGGATCTTACCGAGCTTTCTGTTGAGTTTTGTGTGGATGAAGTGTTCGAAGATCGAGGATGTCTCGATGTGAGGAGAAGGAGGATGGACAAGAGATCAAGCTTGGGGATGCCAAAGACACCCCAAGTAAATATTCAAGGAGACTCAAGAATCTAAGCTTGGGGATGCCCCGGAAGGCATCCCATCTTTCTTCAACAAGTATCGATATGCTTTCGGATTCGTTTCGTTCATGTGATATGTGCAAATCTTGGAGCGTCTTTTACATTTAGTTTTCACTTTTCTTTTATGCACCATGATGGTATGAGATATTCCTTGGTTTATTTATAGAATGCTCATTGCACTTCATTTATATCTTTTGAGTATGGCTTTATAGAATGCTTCATGTGCTTCGCTTATATCATTTGAAGTTTGGATTGCATGTTTCCCTACACATAGAAAACCGCCATTTGTAGAATGCTCTTTTACTTCACTTACATTTGTTAGAGCATGGGCATATATTTTTTAGAAAGAATTAAACTCTCTTGCTCCACTTATATCTATTTAGAGAGTTGACAGGAATTGGTCATTCACATGGTTAGTCATTAAATCCTACATAAAACTTGTAGATCACTGAATATGATATGTTTGATTCCTTGCAATAGTTTTGCGATATAAATATGGTGATGTTAGAGTCATGCTAGTGGGTAGTTGTGGATTGTAGAAATACTTGTGTTGAAGTTTGTGATTCCCATAGCATGCATGTATGGTGAACCGTTATGTAACCAAGTTGGAGCATGAGGCGTTTATTGATTGTCTTCCTTATGAGTGGTGATCGGGGACGAGCGATGGTCTTTTCCTATCAATCTATCCCCCTAGGAGCATGTGCGTAGTACTTTGTTTTGATGACTAATAGATTTTTGCAATAAGTATGTCAGTTCTTTATGACTAATGTTGAGTCCATGGATTATACGCACTCTCACCCTTCCATCATTACTAGCCTCTTCGGTACGGTGCATTACCCTTTCTCACCTTGAGAGTCGGTGCAAACTTCGCCGGTGCATCCAAACCCAGTGATATGATACGCTATATCACACATAAGCCTCCTTATATCTTCCTCAAAACAGCCACCATACCTACCTATCATGGCATTTCCATAGCCATTCCGAGATATATTGCCATGCAACTACCATCATCTTCATATACATGACTTGAGCATCATTGTCATATTGCTTTGCATGATCGTAAGATAGTTAGCATGATGTTTTCATGGCTTGTCCATCTTTTGATGTCATTGCTATGCTGGATCATTGCACATCCCTGTACACCGCCGGAGGCATTCATATAGAGTCATATTTTTGTCTAGTATCGAGTTGTAATATTGAGTTGTAAGTAAATAAAAGTGTGATGATCATCATTATTAGATCATTGCCCCAGTGAGGAAAGGATGATGGAGACTATGATTCCCGCACAAGTCGGGATGAGACTCCGGACTTTAAAGAAAAAGAGGCCGAAGAAGACCAAATAAAAAAAGAGGCCAAAGAAGCCCACCAAAACAAAAAGACAAAAAAATTGAGAGAAAAAGAGAGAAGGGGCAATGTTACTATCATTTTACCACACTTGTGCTTCAGAGTAGCACCATGTTCTTCATATAGAGAGTCTCTTGAGTTATCACTTTCATATACTAGTGGGAATTTTCATTATAGAACTTGGCTTGTATATTCCGATGATGGGCTTCCTCAAATGGCTGAGGTCTTCATGAGCAAGCAAGTTGGATGCACACCCACTTAGTTTCCAGTTTGAGCTTTCATACATTTATAGCTCTTAGTTCATCCGTTGCATGGCAATCCCTACTCCTTGCATTGACATCAATTGATGGGCATCTCCATAGCCCGTTGATTAGCCGCGTCGATGTTAGGCTTTATCCCTTTTTGTCTTCTCCACACAACCTCCATCATCATATTCTATTCCACCCATAGTGCTATGTCCATGCCTCGCGCTCATGTATTTCGTGAAGGTTGAAAAAGATTCAAAATACTAAAGTATGAAACAATTGCTTGGCTTGTCATCGGGGTTGTGCATGATATGAGCATTTTGTGTGACGAAGATGAAGCATAGCCAAACTATATGATTTTGTAGGGATGAGCTTTCTTTGGCTATGTAATTTTGAGAAGACATAATTGCTTGGTTGGTATGCTTGAAGTATTATTGTCTTAATGTCAAATGATAGACTATTGCTTTGAATCACTCGTGTCTTAATATTCATGCCATGATTAGATTACATGATCAAGATTATTCTAGGTAGCATTCCACATCAAAAATTATCTTTTTTATCATTTACCTACTCGAGGACGAGCAGGAATTAAGCTTGGGGTGCTGATACGTCTCCGTCGTATCTATAATTTTTGATTGTTCCATGCCAATATTCTACAATTTTTATATACTATATACAATTTTTGGGACTAACATATTGATCCAGTGCCCAGTGCCAGTTCCTGTTTATTGCATGTTTTTTGTTTCGGGGAAAATCCATATCAAACGGAGTCCAAACGGGATAAAAACTGATGGAGATTTTTTTGGAATATATGTGATTTTTGGGAAGAAGAATCAATGCGGGACGATGCCCGAGGGGGCCACGAGGCAGGGGGCACGCCCCAGGGGGTCAAGCTCGCCCTGGGCCCTCGTGGACACATCGTAAGGAAGTTGGTTCCCTTCTTTCGCCGCAAGAAAGCCAATATCCGGATACAAATCATGTTAAAATTTCAGCCCAATCGGACTTACGGATCTCCGGGGATATAAGAAATGGTGAAAGGCCAGAATCTAAAACAGAGAAACAGAGAGAAAGAGAGACAGATCCAATCTCATAGGGGATCTCGCCCCTCCCATGTCATGGAAGACAAGGACGAGAGGGGAAACCCTTCCCCCATCTAGGGAGAAGGTCAAGGAAGAAGAAGAAGAAGGGGGCCCTCTCCCCCTCTCTTCCGGTGGTGTCGGAACGCCATCGGGACCATCATCGTGTGACAGCGACCTACACCAACACCTCAGTCATCTTCACCAACATCTTCATCACCTTCCCCCATCTATCTACATCGGTAAACTCTCCCGCAACCCACTATACCATCTAGTTGAACATGGTGATTTATGCTTCATATTATTATCCAATGATGTGTTGCCATCCTATGATGTCTTAGTTGATTTTCGTTGTCCTATCGGTAATTGGTGAATTGCTCTGATTGGTTTAAATTGCTTGTGGTTATGTTGCTATCCTTTGGTGCCCATCATATAAGCGCGTGCGTGGATCACACCATAGGGTTATTTGTATGTTGAGAGGACTGTGTATTGGAGGGCAAGAGTGACAGAAGCTTCAACCTAGCATAGAAATTGAAGCATACGAGATTGAAGGGGGATCAATATATCTTAATGCTATGGTTGGGTTTTACCTTAATGAATGTTAGTAGTTGGAGATGCTTGCTAATAGTTCGAATCATAAGTGCATAGAATTCCAAGTCAGGGATGACATGCTAGCAGTGGCCTCTCCCACATAAAACTTGCTATCGGTCTAGTAAAGTAGTCAATTGCTTAGGAACAATTTCGCAACTCCTACCACCACTTTTCCACACTCGCTGTACTAACTTCATTGCTTCTTTACCTAAGACAGCCCCTAGTTTTTATTTATGTGATCTTTATATTCTTGCAAACCTATCATGTTACACCTACAAAGTACTTCTAGTTGCATACTTGTTCTAGGTAAAGCGAACGTTAAGCGTGCGTAGAGTTGTATCGGTGGTCAATAGAACTTGAGGGAATATTTGTCTACCTTTAGCTCCTCGTTGGGTTCGACACTCTTACTTATTGAAAGAGGCTACAATTGATCCCCTATACTTGTGGGTTATCACTCGCCAAAATTCTACATTGCAGACAAGAATGGAGGCGGTTGAGAAAATGAACCACCCAAATTTTTTGTGCAGTTCAACTGAAATGGAGCATCCCTGGCATGAAGGTACTTCCTGCTAAAATTAATGTTTGTACGAGTAAACTTTCGAGTACATAAGAGGCAGCACAGACAATCTAAACATTGCTTGTAGGTTTATCCTCACATAGTGGCCTCGTGCCGAGGGAGGTTTGAGCAACTTGGCCACTACTTTCATCCAACTAGTTTACTGGCTCATCTTGGTCCTGTAGCTCGCTAAAATTCTACATTGCTGACAAGAAAGGAGGCGGTTGAGAAAATGAACCACCCAAAATTTTTGTGCAGTTCAACTGAAATGGAGCATCCTTGTGTGCAGACTGATTAAGTGCCAGATGAATATATGTGTCAACCAACTTGTCTGGAATCTTTAGACTCCATGCCATACAGTTCGCTACCATATGTACCGATAACCAAAAGGCATAAGTTGGGACCAAAGACTGGACTGCGTTTTTCTGGGCTATGCGCCAAGCAATATTTTTAGCGTTCACTCTCCTAATACTTGGGGTTTGACAACAGGTTGAAGCCGGTTGATACTCGAATGAATATAGGCACTTCTTCTTGCCAACATCGATGCTTGTCTGAGTGAACTTTGGAGTACATAGCAGCAGCATAAGTACCTGTCCATCTGATCTTTTTGTGTAGTTCTACTGAAATCACCCAATGTAATGATTTACCTGCGAGTTCAGGCTCCAAGTTGCTCCTTTATGAAATCGGCAAACAGTAGCACAATACCAAATTACCAATACATATGAAAAGCACAATAATGAGGATAAAGACCAGTACCAACCTGTGTGAGGTAATATATCAATTACTATTTCCTTTGACTAGAAGCCCAGATAAGCCAAGCGACTGACAACAAAGGAAGAAAGCAAGCCCAAATTAGCGACTAACGGGAAAGGAAGGAAGTTGTCGAGGCAATGAAGCACCCAAAGTTTTTGTGCACTTCCACCAAAATCGAGCATCCCTGTTGGCACATATATTGAGAGACTGAGATTACTGTAATAGTGGGACTAGTTGATGAAATATACACTAACAAATAGAAGCACCCTCATTATCTTAATGGGTAAAGTTAGCAACATAGTAGTCTTGCTTAAAGAGATGTATTAGTTTATTTAATCAGTGCCAATTAGCTCAACACTCAAAGCATTGCCATGTATCATGGGTTGCAAAACTTTAACGTGCAAAGATAAAGGAGTTTCTCATGATAGTAGTGAAAGTGCATTATATCGACTAGAGGGGGGTGAATAGGCGATTTTTACGAAATTATTCACTGTGGAATTTGCCGGTGAGGAAATTCCTTAATGAAGAACTACTAGTAGAGGAATAAGTACTCAAGAGTAAACATAACAGAATACAAGCATAGTCATCATGATGAAATGAAGACAGGCACAGAGTACAGGAAGCGTAATCACAGGATAACACAGGACGAAGACAAACAGACTGAAGAAATTGAACTGAGGAAATTGAGAAAGTCTTCAGTCAAAGTCTTCAAACACAGATATGAACAAACACACAACACAGTTATGAGGAAATGAAAGAGTTGAGGAAATAGAACCAGTAAGCTCGGTGAAGACAATGATTTGGTAGACCAGTTCCAACTGATGTCTCAGTTGCACGTCTGGTTGGAGCGGCTGAGTATTTAAACTCGAGGACACACAGTCCCGGACACCCAGTCAAGGACACTTAGTCCAAGACACCAAGTCCTCACCGTATTCTCCTTGAATTAAGGTCACACAGACCTCGTCAAATCACTCGTGGTAAGTCTTCAGGCGACTTCCAAACCTTCACAAACTTGGTCACTCGGCGATCCACAATCCCTCTTGGATGCTCTAAACCATGACGCCTAACCGTCTGGAAGAAGCATAGTCTTTAAAGGTAACAAGCGTCAGATCCACTCAGGATCAATCTCTTTAGTGATGCTCAATCACTTGGGGTTTTTAGGTGTTTGGGTTTTGGGTTTTTGGTTTTTCCTCACTTGATGATTTTCGCTCAAAGTCCTCGGAGGATGGGTTGCTCTCAAATGACAAGTGTCAGTTTCTCTCGGAGCAGCCAACCAGCTAGTGGTTGTAGGGGGCGGCTATTTATAGCCTAGGGAGCATCCCGACATGATAAGACATAAATGCCCTTCAATGAAATGACCGTTAGGTGGATAGATATTTTGGGACGGCTGGCGCATAGCACATCAACGGTCGGAATTTTGAGTAGAAAAATCCGCAGGGCTATCATGTTCCTCACTGTGTAGGCAATCCGCACTGGCAAAATCCTAACTCCTCAGTCAGGACAAATTCCTCAGAGACCAGAAGAACTTCGTCTCTGTCACTGAGGAAATTGATTGATCTATAAGAGATTTCCAATGGCTTCACTCGAAGGGATTGGTAGGTGTAGGATTTTGAGTTGAGCATCACATGGAAATTTTTCCTTAGTATTTCCTCAACCCCCTTTAACCGTACGGTGTTTCCTATGACTCAAGAAAGAGAAAATGAAACTACGGAAACAAAAGTCTTCTCGCTTCATGTTCCTCGAAAGAATACCAAGTCTTCAAGGTCACACCAATTTCTTCACTTTGAAAGTCTTCAGAAAGTCTTCAGAATACCAAAGTCTTCAGTCGAAGATATTCATTTTTAGGGGTCGACTTTTCCTATAAATATCAAACTCCTCATAGACTTATAGACTTGTGTACACTCACACACGCATTAGTCCCTTAACCTATAAGTCTTCAATACACCAAAATCACTAAGGGGCACTAGATGCACTTACAATCTCCCCCTTTTTGATGATTGATGACAATATAGGTTAAGTTTTCAACGGGGATAAACATATGAAGTGTAACTACTGATATTGAGGAATTTGATTGCAAGATATAGAAGAACTCCCCCTGAAGATGTGCATAGTGAGGAATTTGCTTTTGAAGCAATGCACACTTGAAGAGTTGAATCATGGAGATCTCCCCCTATATCTTGTAATTCATACACGCATTTAGCATATCATATGAAGAATTTGAAATGCATGATGAAATATGGTGCCTGATGAAATTCAGCATGCGTGCAATAATATTTAACGAGGAATAAGCATGCAGAATAGTGCATCAAGAGTATCAGAGCACAGTGCATCAAAAGTATCAGAGCACCATCGAGTTTAAGATTACAACTCGATCCAATAAAGTTTCAGAAGAACGAGAGTTGTAACTTAGCAAAAAAACGCCCATATAGTAGACCCGCTTGAAGACTAACTCATATTTCTCCCCCTTTGTCATCGAATGACCAAAAGGATCAAAAATGAGGACTAACGCCCCTGAAGATAATCATGTTGATGAAGGAGCGCCAGCATTGTGGGGGTCGTTTGTTGATGTAGGGCCTACCGCAGTGTCGTCCAAATCTTCATGTTCATCAGTGTCACGTGATGAAGAAAATGAGACGGCCACCAGAGAAGGAACTTGGACCTTCTTAAATTTCTTCAGTGGAGGTGCAGACCAGTCAAAATCTTCTTTGAGACCCATGTTCTTCAGATCTTCTTCATCATATAGATGTGATAGGATTTCCCAGGTGCGACCGAAGACTTGATGGAGGTAGTAGTGGTTTTTCTTCACTACATTGTGTGTGGCAGTCATGTTGTGAAGAAGTGAACCAAACTGACGCTTAACCCATTTGTGATTTCGATCCACCTTCTGGTGAAGACTAAGCAGAAGTTCACGGTCAGTCATCAGGCGCGAAGCAGTGGCTTGAGGAGTGGACTTAGGTGCATTGGCAGAGTCATGTGTGGCAGAGTCATCATTGGTGGAATAAGATGCAGCTTTGCGAAACTGACCATCCAATGGATGAATGCCTTCATCAATTACAGCTGGTGCCTTGCCCTTTCCATCAACTGAGGAATATGTCTGCTTGAGGACTTCAATTGGGGGCAAGTAGCTGAGGTGATTCTGGAAATCAGCTTTGTAGTTGAGTGAAGACCTTGTCTTGAGGAATCTCATAATCCAAGGTGCATAAGGCTTCAGCTCAAACGGAGACAGTGCAACATTGGCCATAGTCCTCATGAAGAAATCGTGATAATTGACAGGAATGCCATGAACGATGTTGAATACCAGATTCTTCATGATGCCAACAATTTCCTCATCAGATGAGTCGTGGCCTTTGATAGGACTGATTATCCTCGTAAGAATACGATAGATAGTTCTGGGCACGTACAACAATTACTTCAGGAGGAATTTGGTTCTTGGTGCTTGACCTGGCTTCAAAGGTTTCATCAGCACCTGCGTATAATGATGTGTGAGCTTAGGTTCACTATAGATGCAGCGAGCTTCTTCAAGGGGAGGACTGAGTGGTAGAGCACGAAGCAATTCAGAGGCTGGTGCAGTGTACTGAGTGTTTTCAGACATCCAGTCCAGCACCCATGAATTCACATCTTCAGCATCTCCGGTGATGTGTAGTGTTGCATAAGAATCAATTCTTCATTCCAATCGCAGATGTCAGAGCAAAAGTTGAGCAGTCCAGCATCGTGAAGAACACTGAGGACTGGTGTGAAGCATAGCAGAGATTCCATATCCACGTGAGGAATATGCTCATGGTAGAAAATCTTCTCCTTGTTGAACAGCACTGAGGAATAGAAATTGGCTTGACTGGCAGTCCAGAAACGCCTCTTCCTAATGCGAGCAGAGTCATATGGGTTGTAATCTTTGAAGAATACGTGCTCACCGAAAAAATCATCAGCCTTGAACTTTTCCTTCGGCAGAGGAGTGTTAGTGAGTTGCATCGCGACCTCAGGAATCTCAATTGCAGGTTCTTCAGGCTGAGGAATTTCTGGTTCCTCCTTAGTGGCAGTCTGCGTAGTTGGTTGTTTAGCAGCAGTAGTTTCATCAGCGCTAGTGGCTGGAATTTCCTCATGGACAGATGCAGTGGGATGAGTTTCTTTAGAGCCCAGGTGAATAGTTTGTGTGGGGGACTGAGGAATTTCCTGTAGAGGGGTGAACATTGGAGAGCTTGGATGCTGACTTTCCCAGAATTCATCACTAATTATGGGTGTGGAGCAGCCAATGTCCACATCTTCATCTTCCATTTCTTCAACCCCAGCCTCTTCAACTGTGAACTGAGGCATAGGCAAGGAGATGATAGGTGTTGAAGGGATCGCATCCACTTCAATTTCTTCATCCAATGGTTCAGACGAAGCAGCAGAAGGAGTTTCTTCATCAAATCCACTGGGGATCACATATTCTTCATCAAAAGGAACAAGGTCCTTTGATGGCCTGGTTGAGATGGGAACAACATCAATCAGTTTTTCAAATGAGCTTGTCATAGGCTTCATTTTCTTTGCAGCTGAAGAATCTGAAGCAGCTGATGCTTTCCTTTTCTTCACTGCAGCACACTCTGCAGCTTTGGTCTTCCTCACATCTGATGCAGATGGAAGGGTTGGAGTTGAAATTGGTGCAGGAGCAGCTGAGGAATCTGGTTGATTTTCTTCAGGCACAACAGATGCAGTTTCCCTGAGTTCTTCAGTTTCTTCAGGCACACCACTAGTGGGTGCCCTGGCAATTTCTTCAGCGGCTGGAATGCAATCATCAGCCCTGGAACTCACATTATCTTCAGTAGCCTGATTGTCATCAGCAGTGTTGGCATTTTCTTCAGTAGGCTGAGCAGATGCTTCAGCCTGAGGAATTTCCTGTTGCGTTGGGGCTGCAACATTTGAAGTGAAGCTATCTGCAAGTTTCACAAAACGAACCTTGGCTCCAAGCCAATCAGCGCGATATGCATCAAAGTCATCACTGAGTTTCTTAATCTCAGTCTGAGTAGTGACAAGTTCTTCAGTTGTCATAGAGACAACGTTTTTCTTCAGATAGCGCTCTTTCTTGTACTGCTCTTTCTTGATCTGCCTGGCCTTCTCAAATTTCCACTTTTCTTCTTGAATGAAGTGGGTTAGCATGTGACTCTGGCTAGGAGTCAGCTTGAAGTCAGGCGAGGGAGTGTTGGGGTCCTTGTGCCAATCATCAATGTAGTCGAGGATCTGTTTGGGATCCAAAAGCAGTGGCACCTCTGATCCTTTGGCTCTAGCGGCCCTGACTTGCCTGTCTCTGATGATTTCTGCAAGTTCATCATCATCAGCTTCGTCTTCATCAGACGACACTTGGAAAGCGACTTGCTTCTTTTGAGGACTTGGGCGTGGACCTCGTCCAGCAGTGGCCTTTGTCTTCAGTAGTGAGGGGCCAGCTGAGGAACTTGGTGCAGCTGAGGAACTAGCTGAGACACCTGAGGCAATGGAGATGCCGGCAGTCCTTTGGCACGAAGCGAGATGCACAGGTGCTGAGGATTTGGTCGAAACAGCTGAAGGCTTTGGTGGAGGAGCTGAGGACTTTGGAGGAACAGGAGCAACATGAGAAATTGGCCGTGAGGGCTTTGATGATTCTGGCCGTGAGGGCATTGCTGATGAAGCACTTGGCTTGCGCGCAGGCTTCTTTGACATAGCCTTCTTTGGCTTGACAACAAGGGCCTCAGCAGAGGCAGCAGCAGCGGCAGAGTCTTCATTGAATTTCCTCACTGCTTCTTTGGCTTGCTTAGCCAACTTGCCTTGGCGCTTGGCCCATTCATCAGGATAGTCCTCACCTCGCTTGAGGCTGGTGGGATCAGCAATTTGCCCAGGTGCCAGTGGTGCTCTTGGGCATGGAGGATTGAGTGCGAATTTCGTCATATACTTAGGAGTGACATATCTGTACTCCCTCCATTCTCTTGCCCATCTCCTCTCTATCTTCTGAAAGCGCACTTTGCGCTCATTCTTGGTTTCCTCAGTAGGTGTGCAGTACCCAGCATATATGTCATCAGGGATCTCAAACGTTGTATTTACCTCAGGCCTCTTTCCTCCCTTCTGTGGCCTTTTACCATCCGCCATTTTCTTCAGTTAAGGAATTTGAACAATCAAATTCTCTGAAGAAGTATGCAACTTTTCTTCGAGGAACGCTGCAAATGAGTTAAGTTGATGAGAACCTAGTGATTCAGCAGCTGACATGTGTACCTGTGAACAGAGTATAGTTGCGAGGAATTGGGAGAGGTCATATGCGTTCTCAGAAGGTTTTTCAAAAAGAACAAGTTTGAGGAATTTGACCGGATGAGTCTTGAAGATTTTCACTAAGTGTTCTTTGTCTTAGGTTCCAGAGTTGTATAGATCGATGATCCACACAATAGAGGAATCTTGAAGAAAAATGATGCTTACAGAAACGAATCAAGAACAGATGACTTTGTGAGGTGTTCAGTGTGTGAAGATATGAAGAAAAACACTTTTGAAGATTTTGTAGATAATCATTCGAATCAACGAGGGCTGTAAAAGTAACTTTTAATTACCCTGTACGAAGAACACGACGAACTGGAGTGAGGAGATGTGAAGTTCGTCTATGCAGATCTTCCACGCCCTAACTTGGCGGAGGAAGACGGCTACGGCAGCGGCGGAGTGAAGATGTCCGTGGTCAGCGCGAGTACGTCGACGACGAGGTCGAGGCAGTGAAGCTCTTCCTCACCGGCGGCGATGAAGTAGCGACGGTGCTAGGGTTTGAGAAGCTCGAGCTAGAGAGAGAGGTCGAGCGGAGTAAAAGAAGTGAAGGAGGGAAGGAGGGGTATTTATAGCCACGGTGAAAAACAGCTCGCCCGAAGAAATTGGACGAACGTGCCCCTGACCCTTCTCATTCGCATGACATGTGTCACCCATGTAGTGAGAGGTGGAGATCGTGTTAGATCGTGGGTGAGTGGATAAGTGTATCGTGGGATGCGGAACGGTTTGAGCGGCAAGACCGAAAATTTCGATAAGATAGGTTTTAAAGTTCCATTCGCAATTTCTTCAGCTGACAAGGACACAGTGAAGATTTTGAACGAGTTTCAAATAGAACACACATGAAGAATTTGTGAACAGATTGGGTTGAGTATAGCATAGAGGGGAAGGGTCCGATCACATTCACTTAGCAGAAAACCAACTTGAAGAAATAGCAATAAGTGAATGCTGTAGAGAACATAAACTCATACGCGCTATTCGTCACTCTGGGTGAGGAATAGTTATTCTTCACCCCCTCTATTTTACCATCAATGCACCGTAATTTTACGTTCCGTAAGTTTTTGTCTTATTTCCGACGCAAAAAGCGACCGTAAGAAAATATATAATTGTCGTAAAAAATATTTTATGTTACGTAAAATTACAAACGTAAAAACATAGTGTAAAATACACATAAACTGCAAAATTTCTTGTCTTATGACCTATATTTTTATTTTCATATGCCAAATTTTACGTAGTGAATTAATAGGAATGTATTTATTTGAATTCCAAATGTAATTAATTATGAAATGATTGTAAGATTACCTCGGGTGAAGAATAACTTATTATGCACTCTGGGTGATGAATAGTATCACTATATATATATAGCCAATGAAGAAAAACGACGGAACCAGTGAAGACTATGCAAGGTTGAAGAATATGAATAATTTGAGGAATTTCAACTTTTGGTGGTGGCGTGACCCACTGTATAAGAATGATGATTTCAGACACCGCATACAATTATTGTAGGGTTCTGAGAATCAAATTCTTCGTTAATTTCTTCACACTAAGAGTGTTATTCTTCATTGGTTGAAGAAAAACGTTTCTTCATGTGTTGCACATCTAAGTCATCAATTTTGCATAAGTTTTAGGATTAGTGTCCTTTTCACAGAACATTCGAAGATTCTAGGATATTTAGCTCACACCGCAACTTGCTAAATCTCTTCTCATCCAAGGGCTTTGTGAAGATATCGGCTAGCTGTTCTTAAGTCTTCACATGCTCAATAGAAATGTCGCCCTTCAACACATGATCACGAAGAAAATGATGACGAATCTGAATGTGCTTTGTCTTCGAGTGCTGAACTGGGTTGTGAGCAATCTTGATGGCACTCTCATTGTCACAGAAGAGAGGCACATTCTTCATGTTGACGCCGTAGTCCTTGAGAGTTTGCTTCATCCATAGCAATTGGGCACAGCAAGAACCAGCGGCAATGTACTCAGCTTCAGCAGTAGATAGTGATACGCAGTTCTGTTTCTTTGAGGACCAACAGACCAAAGATCGTCCGAGGAAATGACATGTCCCAGATGTTGACTTGCGATCCACATGATCACCAGCATAGTCAGAGTCAGAATATCCAACAAGATCAAAAGCCAAGCCCTTGGGGTACCATAATCCAAGTGTTGGTGTGTGAGCTAGATATCGAAGAATATGGTTCACGGCCTTATGGTGTGATTCCTTCGGTGCAGCTTGAAATCTGGCACACATGCAAACACTAAGCATTATATCTGGCCTAGATGCACATAAGTATAATAAGAAACCTATCATGGAGCGGTATACCTTATGATCGAAGTCAATACCATTTTCATCGGTGCACAGATGGCCATTTGTGGGCATAGGAATTTTGACGCATTTGCAAACTTGCATGCCGAATTTCCTCAGTACATCCTTGAGGTATTTCTCCTAAGATATGAATATGCCATTGTGTTGTTGACGAATTTGAAGACCTTAGAAGAATTTCAACTCTCCCATCCTAGACATCTGATATTCTTCACTCATCATATAGGCAAAATTCATCACTATAACGTTGGTCAGTACAGCCAAAGATAATATCATCAACATATAACCATCATAAGATTTAGTGAAAAGAGTAGGGTCGAGTGAACAGGGTTTGAAGCCTTTCTTCATGAAGAGTTCCTTCAAGGTATCATACCAGGCCCGTGGGGCCTGCTTGAGGCCATAGAGGGCCATGTTGAGTCTGAAGACTTTGTCAGGATTCTTTGGATCTTCAAAACCTAGGGGTTGAGCAACATATACTTCTTCCTCAAGCTTACCATTGAGGAATGCACTTTTCACATCCATTTGATACAAAGTGATATCATGATGGTTAGCATAATCAAGTAATATGCGAATAGCCTCAAGTCTAGCAACAGGTGCAAAAGTTTCATCAAAATCAATTCCTTCAACCTGTGTGTAGCCTTGAGCTACAAGCCGTGCCTTATTCCTCACCACAAAGCCATTTTCATCTTGCTTGTTGCGGTAGATCCACTTTGTGCCGATGATATTGTGCTTGCGAGGATCTGGACATTTGACCAGTTCCCAGACATTGTTAAGCTCGAACTGATGTAATTCCTCTTGCATGGCCTGAATCCACTCAGACTCCAGAAATGCTTCATCTACCTTAGCAGGCTCTGTAATAGAGACAAAAGCATACTGCCCACAAAAGTTAGACAAATGTGAAGCTTTTGAGCGTGTGAGAGGGCCTGGTGCTCTGATGTTATTGATGATCTTTTCAACTTGCACTTCTTTTGCAATGCAAGGATGAGCTGGTTGTCGTGGAAGAATTTGATCAGCGTTTTCTTCAGCATTTTCTTCAGGTGCATTAGCTCGACGTTCTTCATGTTCTGGAATGAATTGTCAGCAGATTCTTCAGTAGGAATGACATCCTAAGTAGCCTTGAACTTGATAGTTTCCTCAGGTGCTGGTCCATCTATCACAGTAGGTAGGTGCACTCTTTGCGAGCCGTTAGTTTCATCGAACCGCACATCTACAGTTTTAACAACTTTGTGAAGAACATTGTTGAAGACTCTGTAGGTGTGCGAGTCCTTTCCGTAACCAAGCATAAAACCTTCATGTGCTTTCGGTGCAAATTTTGAGTTGTGATGAGGATCTCTAATCCAACATTTAGCACTGAAGACTTTGAAATAACTTACATTGGGTTTCTTATCAGTTAGGAGTTCATAGGCAGTCTTTTTGAAGAATTTGTGAAGATATACTCTGTTGATGATGTGGCACGCAGTATCAATTGCCTCAATCCAGAAACGAGGAGGCGTTTTGTATTCATCAAGCATAGTGCGAGCCATCTCAGGAAGAGTCATGTTCTTGCGCTCCACGACGCCATTCTGCTGAGGAGTGTAAGGAGCAGATAACTCATGAGTAATACCAAGTTCATCAAGATAGTCAAAGAGACCAGAATTCTTGAACTCTGTGCCATTGTCACTTCTGATGTTCTTGATCTTCACACCAAAGTTGGTTGAAGCCCTCGAGGAAAATTGTTTGAAGACTTCCTGCACTTCATGTTTGTAAGTAACAAGGTGTACCCATGTGTAGCGAGAATAATCATCAACAATAACAAAGCCATATTGAGATGCTTCATTTGAAATAGCAGAATAATGATTAGGACCAAAGAGATCCATGTGAAGCAATTCAAATGGGCGAGTGGTGGTCATGATAGTCTTCGCTGGATGCTTGGCCTTGGTCATCTTCCCAGCTTCACAGGCTCCGCATAGGTGATCCTTGAGGAATTTGACATTCTCGATGCCGATGACATGCTTCTTTTTCGCAAGCGTGTGCAAATTCCTCATGCCTGCATGACCAAGTCGTCGATGCCAGAGCCAACCTTCTGAAGCTTTTGCAAGTAAGCACACGGCTGGTTGTGGTCCTGTACAGAAATCAACAATATACAAGTCTCCTCTCCTAAAGCCTTCGAAGACTTTGGAATTGTCAGCTTCCATAACCACAACACAACGGTACTTGCCAAAGACAACAACCATATCAAGATCACAAAGCATTGAGACAGACATAAGGTTGTATCCTAAGGACTCAACAAGCATGAATTTGTCCATGTGTCGATCCTTTGTAATCGCAACCTTACCTAGACCCAATACCTAACTTTTGCCTTTGTCAGCAAAGATGATATGCTTCAGATGCAACGGAGATAATGGAGCATCCATCAATAGATTCTTGTCACCAGTCATGTGGTTTGTACATCCACTATCGAGGCACCCACTCAGTGGCTTTGGGTTGATCATCCTGCAGATGAATTAGTGCACCTTACAAACTCATATACTTCATCAGTGAAGAATATGACATCAATTCATCAGATCAATTTCATCAAGTAAAAGAACTAATAACGCAATATGAGGACGTGAGAAATGAAAGTTCATTTCTTCATGGTTAGCCTGCGTCCTTTCAAGCATGCTCAGGTCTCCAGCAAATTCTTCAGACGATTATGTGCGTCTGGAAACCTGATCCTGCAGAAGAGATTAGTTCTTTTTGTTCACCACCCACATCTGAAGGGGTGGCAAAGAGTTCATCATTCTGCGAGCTCCATATGAGAAGGATGGCATAGAAGCCAGTCCATTTCGTTTCACATAAGAGGGGTTAGAGTAAGCATAAGAGTATGCAGAGAAATTCTTCGAGGACTTATGGACATAATGATTTGAAGAATAATGCATATATCCATAATCCTTAGATCTTCCCTGCGAAACAGACGGGTTAGCACGATGATGTTCATATGAGGACTTTGATCCATATGAGGAATTTGGTCCGTATGAGGAATTTGATCTAGGGTTCCTATTCTTCACAGGTGGTGTCATGATGACATTCACCTGAAGATTTTCAAGACATCTTTTGGGAACCCAGATTTTCTGCATAGGGGAGCCATTCCTGCAGTTAGTACCAACATATCTAGCAAATACTTCACCATTCTGATTTTTGAATAGCTTATAGTTGGAGTCAATTGACTCATCATTAGAATGAGGAGATTCACATGCAAATCTAGATAAGTTAGATGGATCAACTGGAGGTCCCTTTGCAGCAACCCATGTAGTTTTGGGTTACTGCTCAGGCTTCCAATATGTACCATCAGCATTGAGTTTCCTCTCAAAGGCGATACACTCTTTCCTAGGGTTCCTGTTGAGGATCTGCTTTTTAAGCACATCACAAAGAGCCTGATGCCCTTTGAGGCTTTTGTACATGCCTGTCGTGTGCAATTCCTTCAGCCCTGCATTCTCAGTGATACTAGCAATGTCCTCAGATGAGGAATTAGTGATAGCAGAGGCATGTGAAGAATTTGAAACATTAGCAGCATTTGAACATTCAGGTGAAGAATTAGCAGATTCACGTTCAATGCACTTCAAGCATGGTGGAACAAATTCTTCCTAAGAAGCGCTGATTTGTTGAGCAAGTAATGAATCGCGCTCCTTCTGAAGATCTTCATAACTCACTCTTAGCTTCTCAAGGTCTTGCTTTCTTTGAAGAAATTCATAAGAAAGCTTCTCATGATCCGATAAGAGAGTGTTATGATGACTTTAAAGATTGTCAAGCTTGGACTGAAGTCTCTGAAGACTTTCAGTCAAAGTTTCAGTGCGATCCATTTCTTCACCCAACATATCATCACTTTTATTTAGCATGTTTTGAACCTTTTCTAAAGCCCTTTGTTATTTTATAGCAATCTTAGCAAGTTTAGAATAGATGGGCTTAAGATTTTCAGCAGATTCATTCTCACTTGATTCAGAGGAGGTATATTTGAGTACCTTGGCACCCTTTGCCATGAAGCAATAGGTGGGAGTGTAGTCATCATCGCCTTCATCAGCCTTGTTGGTGAGGTCATTTTCTTCAGTGTTGAAGATAGACTTGCTCACGAATGCAGTAGCGAGAGCAAGGCTCGCCACTCCGGATTCGGACTCCTCAGATGACTCCTCTTCCTCATTTTCTTCAGATTCAGCCTCAGAGTCCATTTCCTTGCCAATGAATGCCCTGGCCTTCTTGGAGATGCTCTTCTTGTGATATGAAGGCTTGGGGGATTTTGATGATGAGGATTTTGTCGATTTCTTCTTTTTCTTCGTATCATCAGAACTGTAATCCTTGTATTTCTTCTTCTTTGATTCCTTTTCCGACTGAGGACAATCTTGAATGAAATTTCCAGGTTTCTTGCATTTGTGACAGAGCCTCTTCTTGTAGTCACTGGATGAGGAATCATTGCTCCTTAAGGATCTTCCAAGGCGACCACGTCTTGAGAACTTTTGGAACTTCTTCACGAGCAAAGCCAGATCATGGCTCGGTTCTTCAGGATCACCAAGGTTACTACCAGAGTCTTCATCTTCGGACTCAGATACTGCCTTGGCCTTCAGTGCACGGGTTCTACCATAGAGATCTCTCTTTCCAGCAAGTTGGAACTCATGAGTATTTAGCCTCTCGAGAATATCAGTGGGATCAAGTGACTTGTAATCAACACGTTCTTGTATCATCAATGCCAGAGTGTCAAATGAGGAATCAAGCGATCTCAGCAATTTCTTCACCACCTCATGGTTAGTGATGTGAGTAGCACCAAGTGCTTGAAGCTCATTTGAGATGTCAGTGAGGCGATCGAAGGTTTGTTGAACATTTTCATTGTCGGGTCTTTTGAAGCGGTTGAAGAGATCGCGAAGAACATCAACTCGAGAGTCACGCTGAGTTGAGACTCCTTCATTCACTTTGGACAACCTGTCCCAGATAAGCTTCGCCGTTTCCAAAGCACTCACTCTGCCATACTGTCCTTTGCTCAGATGACCACATATGATATTCTTCGCTTGAGAGTCGAGTTGCTTGAATCTCTTCACATCGGCAGCATTCAGAGAAGGTGTGACTGAGGGAACACCATTTTCCACAACACACCAGAGATCGTTATCAATTGCTTCAAGATGCATTCGCATCTTATTCTTCCAGTAGGGGTAGTCCGTCCCATCGAAGGTAGGACACCCAGCAGAGACCTTGATCATACATGCGGTCGACATAACTAAAACTCCAGGCGGTTAAACCAAAATCACACAGAACAAGGGAGTACCTTGCTCTGATACTAATTGAAAGTGCGTTATATCGACTAGAGGGGGGTGAATAGGCGATTTTTACGAAATTCTTCACTGAGGAATTTGCCGGTGAGGAAATTCCTTAGCGAAGAACTACTAGCAGCGGAATAAGTACTCAAGAGTAAACATAACAGAATACAAGCATAGTCATCATGATGAAATGAAGAAAGGCACAGAGTACAGGAAGCGTAATCACGGGATAACACAGGACGAAGACAAACAGACTGAAGAAATTGAACTGAGGAAATTGAGAAAGTCTTCAGTCAAAGTCTTCAAACACAGATATGAACAAACACACAACACAGTTATGAGGAAATGAAAGAGTTGAGGAAATAGAACCAGTAAGCTTGGTGAAGACAATGATTTGGTAGACCAGTTCCAACTGCTGTCTCAGTTGTACGTCTGGTTGGAGTGGCTGAGTATTTAAACTTGAGGACACACAGTCCCGGACACCCGGTCTAGGACATTTAGTCCAAGACACCAAGTCCTCACCGTATTCTCCTTGAACTAAGGCCACACAGACCTCGTCCAATCACTTGTGGTAAGTCTTCAGGCGACTTCCAAACCTTCACAAACTTGGTCACTCGGCGATCCACAATCCCTCTTGGATGCTCTAGACCATGATGCCTAACCGTCTGGAAGAAGCACAGTCTTGAAAGGTAACAAGCGTCGGATCCACTCAGGATCGATCTCTTCAGTGATGCTCAATCACTTGGGGTTTGTAGGTGTTTGGGTTTTGGGTTTTTGGTTTTTCCTCACTTGATGATTTTCGCTCAAAGTCCTCGGAGGATGGGTTGCTGTCAAATGACAAGTGTCAGTTACTCTCGGAGCAGCCAACCAGCTAGTGGTTGTAGGGGGCGGCTATTTATAGCCTAGGGACCAGCCTGACATGATAAGACATAAATGCCCTTCAATGAAATGACTGTTAGGTGGATAGATATTTTGGGACAGCTGGCGCATAGCACAGCAACGGTCGGAATTTTGAGTAGAAAAATCCTCAGGGCTATCATGTTCCTCACTGTGTAGGCAATCCGCACTGGCGAAATCCTAACTCCTCAGTCAGGACAAATTCCTCAGAGACCAGAAGAACTTCGTCTCTGTCACTGAGGAAATTGATTGATCTATAAGAGATTTCCAATGGCTTCACTCGAAGGGATGTAGGTGTAGGATTTTGAGTTGAGCATCACATGGAAATTTTTCCTTAGTATTTCCTCGACCCCCTTTAACAGTACGGTGTTTCCTATGACTCAAGAAAGAGAAAATGAAACTACGAAAACAAAAGTCTTCTCGCTTCATGTTCCTCGAAAGAATACCAAGTCTTCAAGGTCACACCAATTTCTTCACCTTCAAAGTCTTCAGAAAGTCTTCAGAATACCAAAGTCTTCAGTCGAAGATATTCATTTTTACGGGTCGACTTTTCATGTAAATATCAAACTCCTCATAGACTTATAGACCTGTGTACACTCACACACGCATTAGTCCCTTAACCTATAAGTCTTCAATACACCAAAGTCACTAAGGGGCACTAGATGCACTTACAAGTAGCACGATACAAATAGAGATGACAGCAAACTATTATGGATGAAGGCCTTAGGCCGGTACCAGCCTGAGAAAAAAAGCTTATTCATGTAGTCCCAGAAGAGATGATAAAGCACTCACTAGAATCACTCAATTGTATATATATTTTTGCACCTCAAATGTATGGTTGAAATCACTCTTTTTTACCAGTGCTGAGATTATATCAAAAGATTATCAAGAACTTCTAGCAGAGTTAAAGCACTGGCTGGGATACAGTTCATTGTATTGTCTTGTGTAGTTCCACTGAAATGTATGATTGGCCCAACATGATCCCTGTTTGCACAAGTAGGAACAAGGTGAAACCTTCATTAGCTTAGTGAGAAAGGATAGAAAGACATTAGCATATTACTCTAACAGTAGCATCAAATTGATCATGGACAATACGCAGAAGTGGAAGGGCTCCCTGGAGGATCATCTCACATGTAAGGTAGACGTTGCCGGAGCACTTGAATGGCCTCGACTGAGGCCTCGGCTTTAGCAAGATCACCTTGGCACTGTTTATTCTTCTTCCTCCTCCTCTTCATGCTCTGTTTCTCTTTCTCCTCACCAGTTGGTGAAACCGAGTACATGATTGGCCTTCTATTTTAGAATTGGTTTTGTCAGTGAGGGAGTACAAGTGTACTAGTAAACAATAGCATTATTTTCTCATGGCAGTCACAAAATAGAGATGAACACATGCATTAAATATCATTCTTACCTAAAGGAAGGTTATGGTGCCAATATGGATGATAATGATGCATGCACCCATCTTATGTGTGGATAGAAAATCTAGTCCTGGTCATACCACTATGTACAACGTTTCTCCTATATTTCCCTTTTCGACCAAGAGACCGGTTGGATGACCAGTCTATACTACTTCAATCCCCTATCCTTCCTACTTGTACCAAGTCCGATGTACATACTAAATTCCCCCACACCCACTTTATTTCTTGTTTGAACCAAGTACAAGATTCGACTCCATGAAGTAGCTTTACCTCTAACTATAGAAGAAGAAAAAATACTCCCTTCGTCCCAAAATTCTTGTCTTAGATTCGTCTAGATACGGATGTATCTAATACTAAAATGTGACTTGATACATCCATATTTATAAAAATCTAAGACAAGAATTTTGGGACGGAGGGAGTATGTGTCGTTTGACCATCCGATCGAGAGGGGCTAAGAGGTAGAAAATGATGCACATGCAGCAACATAGCAAGCTGGGGAAGTAGAGCTTGGGCGGTTTCGAAGGAAGATATACCTGAAGGTCGTCGGGATGTGCATAGGTGGGTGGCGGAGGCCGGATCCGCCCACACTAGGGCAACGATGAAGGGTTCGGAGGACCTTCCGCGTCGGCGCTCGGCCAGAGATAACGGTGCGGCCAGCAGTGGGTCTCCTCCCTCGCTGTCGACGACGGCCTAAACGCTGCCCCTCCTCCCCTTCACTGGCGGAGGGGGATACGTCTGGATCTGTAACCAGTGGTGAGGATAGAAAGACAGTGGTTTTTGAAGGGAGAAAGACAGTGTTACCACCGCTATCTTGTTTAGATCTGGAGAGCATGAGAGTGTGTGAATAGAGCAGCCCTAGCAAGCAAGCATGGAGGCTCCGGCCTATATATACGTAGTGGGGTAGTTTTCCTTTTTCACTCCATCAAAACAATCGTTTAAAATTGTGTACATGCCAGGTCGCCATTTTTTTGAGTTGTTGATTGTTTTTTGAGATAGCTACCCGCTTATTCCAAGTGGTGTCACAGTGTGCTAGGTCGCACTTTGTACTGTTCAAGTCTGGTACAAGACCCTCCATTAAATGAACAACCACCCCCTCATAAAGTTTGTGAACAAGCCCACAGCCAAAATTATCGGAGACGTGCATTGCCCCAACATGCATTATTATTTATATTTTCTATGTGGGAGTATCCTCAAAACAAAATGTGAGAGTACAATATGTATTGGGCCCCTTTGTATATGGTGCTAAATTTTGACCAAAGATTTAACTGACAAAATGTTAGTGCATGTTGACAAAAAATATATCGTTTGATTCGTATTTGAACATAGTTTTCAATTATGCAATTTTTTGTGACATGCATGAACATTTGGTTAGTTAAATTTATAGTCAAAATTTGGCAAGGTGCATTAAATCAACACATGCAAGGAGTGGCGAATCTTGGAAGAAAATGAAGGGAGGGCTCAAAGTTATTGTGTGTAGAAAAAGTCAAAAACTCTTAATTCTTTGGTCCAAATAAGGTCAAAAATTTGAGACGAATACTAGTAATTTGTTTTCCCTATTTTTGGAGCGGGGGCTCAAGCCTGTCGAAGCCCCCCATGCTAGATTTGCCACTGCATGCAAGTATCAAAAGGAAAGTCACGGCATGCATGCATGCATTGTAATTAATGCATCCGTAAACGCATATTATTGAAATATATCGAGTGTAGTGCTTTGATCTATCGCATCAACTCGTACAAGACTGAGAAGTTTGATTACTACAACGCCCTCTCCCTCGCGGACTGAGCTCCGGTGCCTTAACTGCACCTGCCTTTGGCTGCATGATAGGTGAGCCACCCGCCTGTTGGGCCCACGTGTCATGCACGCAAAGGCAGGAGCGGTAAGTCAATGAAACTACGTCCCTCCCTCGCCCATGAGCGTGGTGGCTGGCAGGACTAGGAGAAGCTTTCGTTCGTTACACGCTCTCCCTCCTGCACGAGGTGGACATGCAGCAGTTCAATCGGTGTCAGATGGCCAGAAGCATGTAGTAGTACTCCATCATTGTTCGACTTCCCAAAGAGGCAAAGAGCCAAGTGCAGCCCGGACGCTCGTGTGGCAGTTTCATGTGTAGAGTAGTCTAGGATAGCATGTACCGTGCCTGTAAGCTTAAAATCGTTGGGGTCGGCTCCATGCTTTTTTTGATTAAAATAATCTTCTGGCCCTACCTATCATGCTGGTGAATGTAGTTTGCACGCTCATTTGGTCAAGACAGGAATATGGATTTTAATTTGTGGTGGGGTAAATGATAGAGGTTGCAGCAAATGGAGTATTCTACACTGCGGGTCTTTCACCCAAGTTTAGAGGCAACCATGTGGGGCCAGTGCTATGATGTGTTGCGTCAACGCGTACAACGAGGAGAAGCTTGATTTTACTACTACATGCCTTCTCCCTCGCCCATGCGCGCGGTGGCTCGCAGACGAGGACAGGCTTTTGCTTAGGCTGGTCATAATGGAATACTAGTATCATGCATATGATACTAGTGTATGATTCTACACATCCGTAGTGCATAGTATCATATGTTAGTATCATCGATGACTTCATTTATTAGCATGGATGAGACATAGTAACACAACATTTAATATGATATGGTATCACGATATGATACTCAGCCCTCTCTTTCTTCATTTACTTCTATGCCACCTCATCAAATTTCCCTAGTTGGCATGCATGATACTCCCCCATTCCTAAATATTTGTATTTTTAGATATTTAAAATGGACTACCACATACGGATGTATATATACATATTTTAGAGTGTAGATTCACTCATTTTGCTCCCGATGTAGTCACTTGTTGAAATCTCTAGCAAAGACAAATATTTAGGAATGGAGGGAGTACTACCGATGATACTCCCACTACAGCTAGCCTTGTAGAGTACTACAAAAAGCTATCCCTCCCGCATGCGGTGGACGGACATGCAGCAGTGGATTCGGTACTGTAGAAGTAGTAGTAACATCATTGTTCGTCTTCTCAAAGAGGCGAAGAGCCAAGCGCAACCCGAACGTGGCAGTTGCGAACGCTTGCCACAGTGTGTTTGGTTGCATTCTCATCTCAGCATAGTTGTTCCCTCTTCGTGCATGCTCATTCCAGCACCCCTCTTCATGCATGCTCTTCTCATGCATGCTCCTAGTGTATTTGTGTTAAGCTAGTGTGTACTCATGCACCCTTCATACACCCTACCAAACACCCAAAAGTGGGACGAGAAGGGCTTGGAGCACGCATATAGCCAGGCTCTTGTATGAGACAAAATTGCTATTTGAGCCCACTATTGTAGTACTACTTGCTAGTATAGCCCTGTAAACCGGAAAGGAGTCTTTTCCTTTCTAGAGATTTCAACAAGTGACTACACTACACCCTAAATGAGTTGTACTAGAGCAAAATGAGTGAATCTACACCATAAATAAATGTGTAGTTCTCTCGTTTTTCTCTCCGCCTTGGTCGCGGTGCACAATATTGAGTACTCCTATATCACTAGCCGCTCTATGTACATGCGGGACATCAAAGCATCCGGGCCCACGTGCCATCCACCAAATCACAACGAGGTGCTATAGTCGAGACTCACCGGTCACCCCGGTGTGGCCTCAAAGTGGCCTCGAGGTTGGACTGGACGAAGCAACCATCATTTCACTGGAACGCTCATTTAAACCCTTTCTCCCCTTTGTTGAAGAAAACTTCACTCTAGCCTACTCACTTCTACCATTTTTCTTCTGTACCAACAAAGGAAAGGTAGGCGAATCAGTGATGCTACTATATTTTCATTCCAAGAATCTTCTTTTTGCGAAGCACCGACCGATTCTCACAGCCTATTCTTTTCCCGTCTTCATTGCGATTGTGGTTTCCTTTTGATTGCTTTTTGTTTGTCAGTTCATTGATGGATCCTGGAGCACTAGGCAAAGAGTTGCCGGCGGACAACCCACTGGAGACAGCGATCTCCAGGAAGCGAGCACCGACCAATGAGTTGACCATGTTGGCAGGCCAACCCATGGAGACAAAGAACACCAAGAAACAAGCAATGGCCAAAGAATTGACGACGTTGGCGGGCGAACTCCTCAAATAAAGTTGGAAGAACAGCAAGGGCCCCATCGTGCCTACCCCAGAAACTCTAATGGCCACCTATGTGAGGCTCAAGGACGAGTTTGAGGAGATAGTCGCCGTTTAGAAGCAGTATTCCCCTAGCAAGGTGATGGCCCCCATCGAGGACGAGGAGATGGCCCAGAGGGATGGGATCCCCCGGTGAGCTGCACAAGGTAAAAAATAATGGCTTACCATAGTTGTGGTTTTTCATTATTTGCAATGTGCTTGCTAATATGTTAGGGTTGTGCAGGTGCTGGTGGACGTCCTTGATGATTCCGGTGTTGCCGCTCGTCCTGCGGAAAATGCCCCAGAGATCATTTTCGATATTGCGGTCCATCCAGTTGACATCGCCCCGGAGATCGATTCCGATGCTGCTGCCCATCCTATGGACATCGCCCCAGAGATCGATTCCGATGTCGAGGTGGACATCGCTCCAGAGATCGATTCCCATGCCGCTGTCCGGGCTGTGGTCATTGCCTGAGAGATCGATGACAAGAAATAGTTGGTCGTGCTAATCCTTCAGGGTAGTTTGCATTGTGTTTAATTACCAAAACGATGCGTGTTATCTAACCATCTTAGGTCTAGTGCACTATCTTGTGTGGCGGTACTTGCTACTTTTGTTTGATAGTGAATCATGTGAACCCTCTCCGAGTTGTGGAAACAGATGTATCATCAGCAGCTTTTGATGTAATATATGGCATGCTTAGATGTAAGTTTGAACTATTTATCATATTAGTAGGGCTTGTTTGATTATTCTTGGTGTTAGTAGGCTAGCTACTGTGCGAGCTATAGTACTTGCAAAACAATCACTGAAGAGAAACGTTGGGCTGATGAGCTCGTGGTATGCTTATACTGATCCGTCGTCGATCGACCAATAGCCCAAGCTCCTAAAATTGTAAGCTTAGCGATCGATCAGACAATAGTCGACAAGGATACATTCAGGCCTCATTTGATTCATAGGGTAGGAAAATTGTAGCAAAAGTACAGAGACGTACAACACAAAATCATAGTGGTATGATACATCTCCAACGTATCTATAATTCCATGCTATATTATATTCTGTTTTGGACATTATTGGGTTTTATTATACACTTTTATATTATTTTTGGGACTAACATATTAACCGGAGGCCCATCCCAGAATTGCTAATTTTTGCCTATTTTAGAGTTTCGTAGAAAAAGAATATCAAACGGAGTCCAAACAGAATGAAACCTTCGGGAACGTGAACGAACGTGATCCAGAGGACTTGGACCCTACGTCAAGACATCAACCAGGAGGCCATGAGGTAGGGGGCGCGCCTACCCCCCCTGGGCGTGCCCTCCACCGTCGTGGGCCCCCTGTTGCTCCACCGACGTACTCCTTCCTCCTATATATACCTACGTACCCCCAAACTACTAGATACGGAGCCAAAACCCAAATTCCACCGCCATAACTTTCTGTATCCACGAGATCCCATCTTGGGGCCTTTTCCGGAGCTCCGCCGGAGGGGGCATCGATCATGTCGGGCTTCTACATCAACACCATAGCCCCTCCGATGAAGTGTGAGTAGTTTACCTCAGACCTTCGGGTCCATAGTTATTAGCTAGATGGCTTCTTCTCTCTTTTTGGATCTCAATACAAAGTTCTCCCCCTCTCTTGTGGAGATCTATTCGATGTAATCTTCTTTTGCGGTGTATTTGTTGAGATCGTTACAAGAAGGATTTCTGGCGTCGTTGCCGGGGAGGTCTACGCAAAAGTCAACACACCAAGTACCCATCACAAACCCTTATCTCCCGCATTACATTATTTGCCATTTGCCTCTCGTTTTCCTGTCCCCCACTTCACCCTTGTTGTTTTATTCGCCCTCTCTTTTCCATTCGCCTCTTTTTCGTTTGCTTGTCATTATGGCTAGTCCCCTTTCTGTTCCTTTGTCCCCTGAGTTTGAAGTTCTTCACTTTTAACAAAGACAAGGAGAAAATTTAAAATATGCTTCGTATAGGATGATGGAATCTTATCGTAATTGCATCTTAGAGGTGAGTTCTAGAATTTTGCTTCGCAGTTTTTACGTTGGACTAAATATGTACCATAGACAACTCTTGGATTGTGTTGCCAAAGGAAATTTTATTGAAATTGATCCTAGTGTTGCGCATGAAAATCATAGAGGGGGTAGTGGGAACACTACCTCAACAAAAGGGGCCACAACATACCCAGGAAGAGTGTTAGCGGAAATATTCACCGCATGAATATGTTGATTACCCTTTGCAACAAGCGGTTGGATTCTTTAGATCTAAAATTTTCCGAATATGAAGGGAAACGTAAAGAACCTCCCGGATTCGAGCTTGATCCCGCTAAAAAATTGAAAGCCAAAGATGGCAATACCTAGATCTATCCTTGCTATTTATGCCTAGCTAGGGGCATTAAACGATAGCGCTTGTTGGGAGGCAACCCAATTTTATTTTTATTCCTTTCTTTTTGCTCCTGTTTATTAATAAATAATTTATCTAGCCTATGTTTTTCTTGTGTTTTTTGTTTTTAATTAGTGTTTGTGCCAAGTAGAACCGTTGGGAAGACTTGGGGAAAGTCTTTTTAATCTTGCTGTAAAAAACAGAAACTTTAGCGCTCACGAGAATTGCTGCCATTTTTATTTGGAAAGTGATATTTAGTTAATTCTTTTTGAAGATGATTAATAGATAAATTCCTCACGTCCAGAAATTATTTTAGAATTTTTGGGGTTCCAGATCTTGCGTTAGCTACAGATTACTACAGACTATTCTGTTTTTGACAGATTCTGTTTTTCGTGTGTTGTTTGCTTATTTTAATGAATCTATGGCTAGTAAAATAGTTTATAAACCATAGAGAAGTTGGAATACAGTAGTTTTAACACCAACATAAATAAAGAATGAGTTCATTACAGTCCCTTGAAGTGGTGTTTTGTTTTCTTTCGCTAACGGAGCTCACGAGATTTTCTACTTTAAGTTTTGTGTTGTGAAGTTTTCATGTTTTGGGTGAAAGTTTTTATGGATTATGGAACAAGGAGTGGCAAGAGCCTAAGCTTGGGGATTCCCATGGAACCCCAAGAAAATTGAAGGACACCTAAAATCCATATCTTGGGGATGCCCCGGAAGGCACCCCCTCTTCAGTCTACTTCCATCGGTAACTTTACTTGGAGCTATATTTTTATTCACCACATGATATGTGTTTTGCTTGGAGCGTCTTGTATGATTTGAGTCTTTGATTTTTAGTTTACCACAATCATCCTTGCTGCACACACCTTTTTAGAGAGACACACATGATTGAGAAATTATTAGAATACTCTATGTGCTTCACTTATATCTTTTGAGTTATATAGTCTTTGCTCTAGTACTTCACTTATATCTTGTAGAGCACGGTGGTGGTTTTGTTTTATAGAAACTATTATTCTCTCTTGCTTCACTTAGATTATTTTGAGAGTCTTAAATAGCATGGTAATTTACTTAAATAATCCTAATATGCTAGGTATTCAAGACTAGTAAAAACTTTCTTATGAGTGTGTTGCATACTAAGAGAAGTTTGATGCTTGATGATTGTTTTGAGACATGGCGGTAGTGATATCAAAGTTGTGCTAGTTGAGTAGTTGTGAATTTGAAAAATACTTGTGTTGAAGTTTGCAAGTCCCGTAGCATGCACGTATGGTAAACGTTATGTAACAAATTTGAAACATGAGGTGTTCTTTGATTGTCCTCCTTATGAATGGCGGTCGGGGACGAGCGATGGTCTTTTCCTACTAATCTATCCCCCTAGAGAGTATGCGCGTAGTGCTTGGTTTTCGATGACTTATAGATTTTTTCAATAAGTATGCGAGTTCTTTATGACTAATGTTGAGTCGATGGATTATACGCACTCTCACCTTTCCATCATTGCTAGCCTCTTCGGTACCGTGCATTGCCCTTTCTCACATTGAGAGTTGGTGCAAACTTCACCGGTGCATCCAAACCCCGTGATATGATATGCTCTTTCACACATAAACCTCCTTATATCTTCCTCAAAATAGCCACCATACCTACCTATTATGGCATTCCCATAGCCATTCCGAGATATGTTGTCATGCAACTTTCCACCGTTTCGTTTATCATGACACGTTCATCATTGTCATATTGCTTTGCATGATCATGTAGTTGACATAGTATTTGTGGCAAAGCCACCATTCATAATCCTTTAATACATGTCACTCTTAGTTCATTGCATATCCCGGTACACCGCCGGAGGCATTCATATAGAGTCATACTTTGTTCTAGTATCGAGTTGTAATCATTGAGTTGTAAATAAATAGAAGTGTGATGATCATAATTTTCTAGAGCATTGTCCCAAGTGAGGAAAAAAATAAAATAAAAGAGAAAGGCCATAAAAAAGAGAAGGCCCAAAAAAATGAGAGAAAAAGAGAGAAGGGACAATGTTACTATCCTTTTTACCACACTTGTGCTTCAAAGTAGCACCATAATCTTCATGATAGAGAGTCTTTTGTTTTGTCACTTTCATATACTAGTGGGAACTTTTCATTATAGAACTTGGATTGTATATTCCAACAATGGGCTTCCTCAAATGCCCTAGGTCTTCGTGAGCAAGCAAGTTGGATGCACACCCACTTAGTTTCTTTTGTTGATCTTTCATATATTTATAGCTCTAATGCATTCGTTGCATGGCAATCCCTACTCCTTGCATTGACATCAATTGATGGGCATCTCCATACCTCATTGATCAGCCTCATTGATGTGATACTTTCTCCCTTTTTGTCTTCTCCACATAACCCAATCATTATATTTTATTCCACCCATAGTGCTATATCCATGGCTCACGCTCATGTATTGCGTGAAGGTTGAAAAAGTTTGAGATTACTAAAGTATGAAACAATTGCTTGGCTTGTCATCGGGGTTGTGCATGATGAGAGCATTCTTGTGTGACGAAAAAGGAGCATGAATAAACTATATGATTTTGTAGGGATGAACTTTCTTTGGCCATGTTATTTTGAGAGGACATAATTGCTTAGTTAGTATGCTTGCGGTATTATTATTTTTATGTCAATATCGAACTTTTATCTTGAATCTTTCGGATCTGAATATTCATACCACAATTAAGAAGAATTACATTGAAAATATGCCAAGTAGCATTCCACATCAAAAATTCTGTTTTTATCATTTACCTACTCGAGGACGAGCATGAATTAAGCTTGGGGGTGCTTCATACGTCTCCAACGTATCTATAATTTTTTATTGTTCCATGCTATACTATATTTTGTTTTGGACATTATTGGGCTTTATTATACACTATTATATTATATTATTTTTGGGACTAACCTATTAACCGGAGGCCCAGCCCAGAATTCCTGTTTTTTTTCCTATTTTAGACTTTTGTAGAAAAAGAATATCAAACGGAGTCCAAACAGAATGAAACCTTTGGGAACGTGATTTTCGGAACGAACGTGATCCAGAGGACTTGGACCCTACATCAAGACATCAACCAGGAGGCCATGAGGTAGGCGGGCGCCTTCGCCCCCTAGGCACGCCCTCCACCATCGTGGGCCCCCTGTTGCTCCACCGACGTACTCCTTCCTCCTATATATACCTACGTACCCCCAAACTACCAGATACGGAGCCAAAACCCTAATTCCACCGCTATAACTTTCTGTATCCACGAGATCCCATCTTGGGGCCTTTTCCGGAGCTCCGCCGGAGGGGGCATAGATCACGGAGGGCTTCTACATCAACACCATAGCTCCTCCGATGAAGTGTGAGTAGTTTACCTCAGACCTTCGGGTCCATAGTTATTAGCTAGATGGCTTCTTCTCTCTTTTTGGATCTCCATACATCGTTCTCCCCCTCTCTTGTGGAGATCTATTCGTTGTAATCTTCTTCTGCGGTGTGTTTGTTGAGACCGATGAATTGTGGGTTTATGATCAAGTTTATTTATGAACAATATTTGAATCTTATCTGAATTATTTTATGTATGATTGGTTTATCTTTGCAAGTCTCTTTGAATTATCAGTTTGGTTTGGCCTACTAGATTGATCTTTCTTGCAATGGGAGAAGTGCTTAGCTTTGGGTTCAATCTTGCGGTGTCCTTTCCCAGTGACAGTAGGGGCAGCAAGGCACGTATTGTATTATTGCCATCGAGGATAACAAGGTGGGGTTTATATGATATTGCATGAGTTTATCCCTCTACATCATGTCATCTTGCTTAAAGTGTTACTCTGTTCTCTTGAACTTAATACTCTAGATGCATGCTGGATAGCGGTCGATGTGTGGAGTAATAGTAGTAGATGCAGGCAGGAGTCGGTCTACTTGTCTCAGACGTGATGCCTATATACATGATCATACCTAGATATTCTCATAACTATGCTCAATTCTGTCAATTGCTCAACAGTAATTTGTTTACCCACCGTGAATACTTATGCTCTTGAGAGAAGCCACTAGTGAAACCTATGGCCCTGAGGTCTATTTTCCATCATATTAATCTTCCAACACCTAGTTATTTTTATTGCCTTTTATTTTACTTTGCATCTTTATCATAAAAAATACCAAAAATATTATCTTATCATATCTAACAGATCTCACTCTCGTAAGTGACCGTGTAGGGATTGACAACCCCTTATCGCGTTGGTTGCGAGGATTTATTTGTTTGTGTAGGTGCGAGGGACTCGGGCGTGGCCTCCTACTGGATTGATACCTTGGTTCTCAAAAACCGAGGGAAATAGTTACGCTACTTTGCTGCATCACCCTTTCCTCTTCAAGGGAAAACCAACGCAGTGCTCAAGAGGTAGCATAGTACAGAGACGTACTCCCTCCGTTCCAAAATAGATGAGTCAACTTTGTACTATTGACTTTGAAATGGACGAAGTACAAACCCTAGGCGGGCTAGTTTGGCCTAGTGGGTTTCGGTGATATGACATGGTACAGTGTCGCCCAGTCTTCGCGTGTGGTAGCAGTACTGCAGGTATAGTAAGTTTTCTTGAAGAAGCGGAATTCAATGAAGTCATGATGGTTCCTTCATCCGAACAACTTACAGTGGGAAACATTGGGCCTGCGCTATGACCAGGGTGGACCAGGATAATTTTGTGCATGGCAGGTGGACTAGGATGGTCGACGTCCCACATGTTGGCGAATGAAAGTATTCTTTTCGATATAGTGGACGAGCAACGAGTATTCATTGTTTATTTTTGATGAAACCTATTGTATCCACTATAACGACGGAGGAGTGAGAAACACGGCAACCCAGTGCATTGGGCTGCACATCTTTAAGAAAAAGTAAAACCTACGCTGGGAGGCCCATAGGCCGGTATGGACCCCAAAAATAAGTTGAAACCACTGTCTCCGTATGTCGTGGGCTACGCATACCTAGGCCTAGATGATACTTGTTCGCCCTCTGGAAAAAAAGATACCAGCTAGGTCCATGAGTGAACTAGATTAAAGAGGGGGCCGGCGGGGCGACTGAAGAAGCACATTAGATGCGAGTTTTTCTTCGGTGGATGGCTCTCGATGGCCTTTTTTTACTTGCCTCTCCACCATACAACTTGTATTTTTAGCCTCCCAGTCTGTGCTAGACCAGCAGCCCATTTGTTGGGCGGGCCAACCTACAGAAACCAGCACTCCATTCTTCATCAAGCCCCAAAAACAACACAGTACTATGCTTGTTTTGATGCCGAAAACATTACGACAAGGGTTGAGCGGGGGAGGGGGAAGACAAAGCAAAAATATTAAAAAGAGCTGATGCACCGTTGCTACCCTAAAAAAGCAGGTGCAATTCTTCTCGGGAAGAAGGCGTGCCGTTGGCACCCACACATCACAAATCCCACAGTAGACATACTAACAAGTTCACACAGAAGTACAACTGAATAGGTAAACATTTGTATCCAACTCAGGTTCATAGTACAGATTCATATTCATAGCCAACATTCACAATCAACAACTCAAAAGATTCATATATACACAAGTTCAGCATGTCTATGCATTCAAACGATTGATAGATCACACGACAATATTCATAGATAATTCACAAAAATATTCAGATATACACATGTTCAGTATGTTTAAGCAACCAAATGGTTGAGATCACAGCCAGTATCATCCATGGACGAACTTTAATTACCTAGGGTACAGACTGGTAAATGGTGTTCAGTCGGAGGTACTTCTTGCTAAAATTAATGCTTGTGCCAGTAAGCTTTCAAGTACATAAGCGGCAGTACAGACAATCTAAACTTTGCTTGTAGGTTTATCCTCAAATAGTGGCCTCGTGCCAAGGGAGGTTTGAGCAACTTGGCCACTACTTTCATCAAACTAGTTTACTGGCTGATCTTGGTCCTCTAGCTCACCAAAATTCTACATTGCAGACAAGAAAGGAGGCGGTTGAGAAAATGAGAGACCCAATTTTTTGTGCAGTTCAACTAAAATGGAGCATCCCTGGCGTGCAGGTACTTCTTGCTAAAATAAATGCGTGTACGAGTAAACTTTCGAGTACATAAGAGGCAGTACAGACAATCTGAACTTTGCTTGTATGTTTATCCTCAAATAGTGCCCTCATGCCGAGGGAGGTTTGAGCAAGTTGGCCACTACTTTCATCCAACTAGTTTACTGTCTCATCTTGGTCCGGTAGCTTGCCAAAATTCTACATTGCTGACTAGAACGAAGGCGGTTGAGAAAATGAACCACCCAAATTTTTTGTGCAGTTCAACTGAAATGGAGCATCCCTAGCGTGCAGACTTATTAAGTGCTAGATGAATATATGCATCAACCAACTTGTCTGGAATCTTTAGACTCCATGCCATACAGTTCGCTACCATATGTAATGATAACCAAAAGGCACAAGTTGGGACCAAAGACTGGACTACATTTTTCTGGGCTATGCGCCAAGCAATATTTTTGCGTTCACTCTCCTAATACTTGGAGTTTGACAACTGTTTGATGTCGGTTGATACTCGAATGAATATAGGCACTTCTTGTCAACATCGATGATTGTCTGAGTGAACTTTGGAGTATATAGAAACAGCATAAGTACCTATCCATCTGATCTTTTTGTGCAGTTCTACTGAAATCACCCAATGTAATGATTTGCCTGCAAGTTCAGGCTCCAAGTTACTCCTTTACGAAATCAGCAAACTGTAGCACAATACCAAATTACCAATACATATGAAAAGCACAATAATCAGGATAAAAACTAGTACCAACCTGTGTGAGGTAGCATATCAATTACTATTTCCTTTGACTGGAAGCCGAGATAAGCCAAGCGACTGACAGCAAAGGAAGGAAGCAAGCCCAAATTAGCGACTGACAGGAAAGGAAGGAAGTTGTCGAGGCAATGAAGCACCCAAAGTTTTTGTGCACTTCCACCAAAATCGAGCATCCCTGTTAGCACATATATTGAGAGACTGAGATTACTGTAATAGTGGGACTAGTTGATGAAACATACACTAACAAATAGAAGCACCCTCATTATCTTAATGGGTAAAGTTAGCAACATAGTAGTCTTGCTTAAAGAGAGGTATTAGTTTATTTAATCAGTGCCAATTAGCTAAACACTCAAAGCATTGCCATGTATCATAGGTTGCAAAACTTTAACATGCAAAGATAAAGGAGTTTATCATGACTGTAGCATGATACAAATAGAGATGATAGCAAACTAATATGGATGAAGGCCTCAGGCCGGTACCAACCTGAGAAAAAAACTTATTCATGTAGTCCCAGAAGAGATGATAAAGCACTCACTAGAATCACTCAATAGTATATATTTTTGTGCACTTCAAATGTATGGTTCAAATCAGTCTTGTTTACCAGTGCTAAGATTATAACAAAAGATTATCAAGAACTTCCAGCAGAGTTAAAGCACTGGCTGGGATATAGTTCATTGTATTGTCTTGTGTACTTCCACTGAAATGTATGATTGGCACAACATGATCCCTGTTTGCACAAGTAGGAACAACGTGAAACCTTCATTATCTTAGTGAGAAATGATAGAAATACATTAGCATATTACTCTAACATTAGCATCAAATTCATCCTGGACAATACGCGGAAGTGGAAGGGCTCCCTGGAGGATCGTCCCACATGTAAGGTAGATGTTGCCGGAGCCCTTCAATGGCCTCGACTGAGGCCTCGGCTTCAGCAAGATCACCTTGGCACTGTTTATTCTTCTTCTTCTTCCTCTTCATGCTCTGTTTCTCTTTCTCTTCACTAGTTGGTGAAACCAAGTACATGATTGGCCTTCTATTTTAGAATTGGTTTTGTCAGTGAGGGTGTACAAGTGTACTAGTAAACAATAGCAGTATTTTCTCATGGCAGTCGCAAAATAGAGATGAACACATGCATTAAATATCATTCTTACCTAAAGGAAGGTTATGCTGCCAATATGGATGATAATGATGCATGCAGCCATCTTATGTGTGGATAGCAAATCTAGTCCTGGTCATACCAGTGTGTACAGCGTTTCTCCTATATTTCCCTTTTCGACCAAGAGACCGGTTGGATGACCAGTCCGTACTACTTTCACCCCCTATCCTCCCTGTTTGTACAAAGTCCGATGTACATACTAAAATCCCCCACCCCCACTTTATTTCTTGTTTGAACCAAGTACAAGATTCGACTCCATGAAGTAGCTTTACCTCGAACAATAG
Organism: Triticum dicoccoides; assembly: GCF_002162155.2. Taxonomy (NCBI): domain Eukaryota; kingdom Viridiplantae; phylum Streptophyta; class Magnoliopsida; order Poales; family Poaceae; genus Triticum; species Triticum dicoccoides. Next base: position 176,931,820 of record NC_041380.1, read on the forward strand.
AAGAAAAAAATACCCCCTCTGTCCCAAAATTCTTGTCTTAGAATCGTCAAGATACGGATGTATCTAGTACTACAACGTGACTTGATACATCCATATTTAGACAAATCTAAGACAAGAATTTTGGGACGGAGGGAGTATGTGTCGTTTGACCATCCGATCAAGATGGGCTGAGAGGTAGAAAATGATGCACATGCAGCGACGTAGCGAGCTGGGGAAGTAGATCTAGGGCGGTTTCGAAGGAAGATATACCTGAAGGTCGTCCGGATGTGGATACGTGGGTGGCAGGTGGCCGGATCCGCCCACACTACGTCAACTATGAAGGGTTCGGAGGACCTCCCGTGTTGGCTCTCGGCCAGAGATAATTGTGCGGCCTGCAGTGGGTCTCCTCCCTCGCTGTCGATGACGGCCTAAATGTTGCCCCTCCTCCCCTTCACCGGTGGAGGGGGATACGTCCCGATCTGTAACCAGCGGTGAGGATAGAAAGACAGTGTTTTTTGATGGGAGAAAGACAGTGTTACCACCGCTATCTTGTTTAGATCTGAAGAGGATGGGAGTGTGTGAATAGAGCAACCCTAGCAAGCAAGCGCGGGGGCTCCAGCCTATATATCCGTAGTGGGGTAGTTTTCCTTCTTCAGTCCATCAAAACAATCGTTTAAAATTGTGTACGTGCCAGGTCATCGTTTTTTTGAGTTGCTGATTGTTTTTTGAGATAGCTACCCGCTTATTCCAAACACTTTTGTGGGGTATTTTCCAAACACTTTTGCCCTTGTTTTGTACTCTAACTTGCATGATTTGAATGGAACTAAACCAGACCGACGCTGTTTTCAGTAGAATCACCATGGTGTTATTTATGTGCAGAAACAAAATTTCTCGGAATGACCTGAAACTTCACGGAACACCTTTTCGGAAAATATAAAACATCCTTGCAAAAGATGAAGACCAGGGGGCCACCACCTGTCCATGAGGGTGGGGGCGCGCCTGCCCCCCTAGGGTGCGCCCCCTACCTCGTGGGCCCCCTAGAGCTCCTCCGACATCAAGACCAACTCTATATATTTGCTTTCGGGGAGAAAAAAATCAGGGAGAAGAAATCCTCGTGTTTTACGATACGGAGCTGCCGCCAAGCCCTAAAACCTCTCGCTAGGGCTGATCTGGAGTCCGTCGGGGCTTCGGAGAGGGGAATACGTCGCCATCATCATCATCAACCATCCTCCATCACCAATTTCATGATGCTCACCATCGTGCGTGAGTAATTCCATCGTAGGTTTGCTGGACGGTGATGGGTTGGATGGGACCTATCATGTAATCGAGTTAGTTTTGTTAGGGTTTGATCCCTAGTATCGACTATGTTCTGAGATTGATGTTGCTATGACTTTGCTATGCTTAATGATTGTCACTAGGGCCCGAGTGCCATGATTTTAGATCTGAACCTATTATGTTTTCATTAATATATGAGAGTTCTTGATCCTATCTTGCAAGTCTATAGTCACCTATTATGTGTTATGATCTGTTAACCCCGAAGTGATAATAATCGGGATACTTACCAGTGATGACCGTAGTTTGAGGAGTTCATGTATTCACTATGTGCTAATTCTTTGTTCTGGTACTCTATTAAAAGGAGGCCTTAATATCCCTTAGTTCCCGTTAGGACCCCGCTGCCACGGGAGGGTAGGACAAAAGATGTCATGCAAGTTCTTTTCCATAAGCATGTATGACTATATTCAGAATACATGCCTACATTACATTGATGAACTGGAGCTAGTTCTGTGTCACCCTAGGTTATGACTATTACATGATGAACCACATCCGGAATAATTCTCCATCACTGACCCATTGCCTACGAGCTTTCCATATATTGTTCTTCGTTTATTTACTTTTCCGTTGCTATTGCTATCATCACCACAAAATACCAAAAACATTACTTTTTCTACCGTTACCACTACTATCATATTACTTTGCTACTAAACACTTTGCTATAGATATTAAGTTTCCAGGTGTGGTTGAATTGACAACTCAGCTGCTAATACTTGAGAATATTCTTTGGCTCCCCTTGTGTCGAATCAATAAATTTGGGTTGAATACTCTACCCTCGAAAACTGTTGCGATCCCCTATACTTGTGGGTTATCAAGACTATTTTCTGGCGCCGTTGCCGGGGAAGCATAGCTCTATTCTTTGAGTCACTTGGGATTTATATCTGCTTATCATTATGAAGAACTTGAGAAATCCAAAAACCAAAATTTATCCCTCAACTACGAGGGGAGGTAAGGAACTGCCATCTAGCTCTGCACTTGATTCACCTTCTGTTTTGAGTAAGCTTGCGACACCTAAACCTGCTTCTGTTATTCGTTCTGATATGTCGCATGTTATTGATGATGCCACTTCTGCTATGCATGATACTTATGATGAAACTACTTCTATGCTTGATACTACTGTGCCACTTGGTGAATTTCTTGATGAACAACTTGCTAGGGTTAGAGAGAGTGAAAATATTGAATCTGATAACACTGATGAATGTGATGATGAAGACTTGCCTGTTATTCCTAAGGGTTATGTTTTTGATAAAGAAGCTTCTTTAGCTATTTTAGCTTGCAAAGATAGATACGAACTCAAGAGGTTATTAGCTAAATGGAAGCAGTAATCTCTTAATGCTAGAATGAAACCTGACCCTACTTTTGCTACTTCACCTATCTGTGTCACCGATAAGGATTATGAATTCTCTGTTGAACCTGATATAATTACTTTGGTTGACTCTGATCCTTTTCATGGCTATGAATTTGAAACTGTTGTGGCACATCTTACTAAATTAAATGATATAGCTACCTTGTTCACTAATGATGAGAGAACTCGCTACTTTTATATCCTTCAAATATTCCCGTTCTCATTAAAGGGTGATGCTAAGATATGGTTTAATTATCTTGATCATGGTTGTGTGCGTAGTCCCCAGGATATGATTTATTACTTCTCTGCTAAATATTTCCCTGCTCATAAGAAACAAGCTGCTTTAAAGGATATATATAATTTTGTGCAAATTGAAGAAGAGAGTCTCCCACAAGCTTGGGGGAGGCTTCTCAAGTTACTTAAGCTTTTCCTGATCATCCTCTTAAGAAAAATGAAATACTTGATATCTTTTATAATGGACTAACCAATGCCTCCAGAGATTACCTGGATAGTTGTGCTGGTTCTGTTTCAGGGAAAGAACACCGGATGAAGCTGAAATTCTATTGAATAATATGTTGACAAATGAAAATAATTGGACACTTCCTGAACCAGTTCCTGAACCAGTTCCTCAGCCTATTCCTAAACCAACTCCAAAGAAGAGAGGTATTCTATTTCTCAGTCCTGAAGATATGCAAGAGGCAAAGAAATCCATGAAAGAAAAGGGTATTAAAGCTGAAGATGTTAAGAATTTACCTCCTATTGAAGAAATACACGGTCTTAATTTACCGCCTGTTGAAGAAACATATGATCTTAATCCATTACCTATTGAAGAAACACATGGTCTTGATAATCCGACACAGGTAGTAAAGGTAAATTCTCTCTATAGATATGATAAAGCTGAAATCCCATTTACTAAATTTGCTAGCCCATGCTTAGATGAGTTTGATAAATTTATGGCTAAGCAAGAAGACTTCAATGCTTATTTTGGTAGACAATTGAAATACAATTCAAATATGCTTGAACACTTGGGTGATTATATGGCTAATGTTAAAGGTGAACTTAAACTTATTAGTAAACATGCTTCTATGGTTACCACTCAAGTAGAACAAGTACTTAAAGCTCAAAATGATTTGCTCAATGAATTGAATAGTAAGAATAATGATAATGCTGTTAGAGTGGCTACTAGAACTGGTAGAATGACTCAGGAACCTTTGTATCCTGAAGGCCATCCTAAGAGAATTGAGCAAGATTCTGAGAGAAATAATGTAGATGCACCTAGTCCTTCTAATAGGAAGAACAAGAAAAATGATAGGACTCTGCATGCTTCTAGTAAACCTGTTACTGAAACACCTGAGAATCCAAATGATATTTCTATCTCTGATGCTGAAACACAATCTGGTAATGAACCTGAAACTAGTGATAATGTTAATGATAATGTTCATGATGATGCTCAACCTAGTAATGATAATGATATAGAAATTGAACCTGATGTTGATCTTGATAACCCACAATCAAAGAATCAACATTATGATAAGAAAGAGTTTGTTGCTAGGAAACATGGTAAAGAAAGAGAACCATGGGTTTAGAAACCCATGCCTTTTCCTCCCAAACTATCCAAGAAAAAGGATGATGAGGATTTTGAGCACTTTGCTGAAATGATTAGGCCTATATTTTTGCGTATGCGATTAACTGATATGCTCAAAATGAATCCTTATGCTAAGTATATGAAAGATATTGTTACAAATAAAAGAAAGATACCGGAAGCTGAAATTTCCACCATGCTTGCTAATTATACTTTTGAGGGTGGAATACCAAAGAAACTTGGAGATCCAGGAGTACCCACTATACCATGCTCCATTAAAAGAAACTATGTTAAAACTGCTTTATGTGATCTTGGAGCCGGTGTTAGTGTTATGCCTCTCTATTTATATCGTAGACTTGATTTGAATAAGTTGACACCTACTGAAATATCTTTGCAAATGGCTAATAAATCAACGGCTATACCTGTCGGTATTTGTGAGGATGTGCATGTTGTAGTTGCAAACGTTACTATTTTAACGGACTTTGTTATTCTTGATATTCCCGAGGACGATAGTATGTCTATTATTCTTGGAAGACCCTTTTTGAATACTGCAGGGGCTGTTATTGATTGCACTAAAGGCAATGTCAATTTTCATGTTAATGGTAATGAGCATACGGTACACTTTCCGAGGAAACAACCTCAAGTCCACAGTATCAATTCTATTGGAAAAATTCCATCGATTATATTTGGAGGTTTTGAATTTCCTCTTCCTACTATCAAGAAGAAATATGATATTCTTATTATTGGGGATGTGGATATCGCCGTTGAGGTAACATAGTGTTATTCGAAATTTCTCCGGTTCCATGTTATTCGGAATGAGTTCGTTAACAAGACTTGATCAACCTTGTTAGTGGATTCCTTTTGATGAGCATGAGATGGATGAAACTAGAAGGCACAACCTTCTGTATCCCACTTTTACTTTCTGTTATTTACATTAAATAAAATAAAAATAGTATTTTCTGTCTGTTATCTGAGTTATATGTGCAATATAAAAATAACCCGAAAATAAAAGTTCTCCAAATGCCATGAAATTTAAATATGATTTTTCTGGAATATTTGAGAATATTTGGCACTGAGAACACAACAGGAGGAGCTGGCACCTGGCCACGAGGGTCAGGGGCGCGCCCCCCTGCCTCGCGGGCCCATGGTGGCCCTCCTCCACTTATCCTTTCACCCACACACTCCTTCTTCCTCCCACAAACATGAATATCCAGCTCAAACCCGAGTCCAAGCTCATTTTGCTGCCATTTTTGATCTCCTTGCCCAAAGCACTTCTCACAAAACTGCTTGGGGAGATTGTTCCTTGGTATGTGACTCCTCCATTGGTCCAATTAGTTTTTGTTCTAGTGCTTTATTCATTGCAAATTTGTGCTGCCTAGGTGACCATGTTCTTGAGCTTGCATGTCAAATTTATATGGTTCCAAGTAGTTTTGATGCATGATATAGGCTCTAGGCACTTGTATGGGTAGTTGCTATCAATATTATTGAGTTTGGTTCACTTTTATTTTGGACTTACTAAAAAAATTCAGAATTTTTTAGAGGAAGAAATATGCTTAGGAAAATGTTCCAAGGTGGTTCTTCAAGGAAGCAAGGACCCAGGCTTGCAATGCGTGATGCTGATGAAGAGCCACCAAGAGATGCTCCAGTGCGTCCTTATGAATGGCCTTCTTAGAACTTTATGGATTGAGCGGGAATTAAGGAAGAATTTAACGCATATTTGCGTAATGCTGATCTTGTGAGCTTCGAGGACGAGAAATGCAGCCAGTATCACTATCTCACTAGTTCCTTTGTGAGGAGGGTTGAATTTTCATCTTCACGTAATTCCCCAACTGTCCTGTTTGATCTTTATGAAAATTCTTATACCATGGACTTAGAGGATTTTACCACTGCTTGCAAACTTCCACAATGGGGTAGTATTAGGGAACCTCGCAAATCTTAATTTAGAGATTTTCTTGCTAGTATAACTGTGGGCGAATCCAGAGATATAACACAAGCTACCATACGGAGCATTCATTTTCCTGCTATACATTATTTTGCTCTCTTCATAGGTAGATGCATAAATGGTAAAGATGAAGCATGTCGTATGTGTGTTCCTGACCTCAGTATTCTTAGGAGTGCTGTGTTAGGAGACAAATCTTATAATTTGGGAGCCATTGTTGCACGTAGATTGCATCTTAATAGATTTAATGGAGATTTCTTTGGTGGAATTTATGCAACCCGCATAGCTAATTTTCTTGGTATAGTGATACTGAAGATGATATTGGTTAACTCCTGCTTACCTAGACTGTAATGCTATGGTTCACCACCATTTTGTCGAGAGGAATGAATCACCTCTCCAGTATTGACTAATCTTTGAGAGACGGTGTGCTGTCCGTATTACTCTCCCTGCTCCTGCCTTCTTTGATTATCAGGAAAAAGGAACATATGTTATTACTAGAGAGGAGGCATATGAGTACGAGAGGAGAGCGGAGGCCGCTCATCGCCACGCTGCAGCTCAGGAGGCGACAGCCGCTGCATCGCAGTACGATCCCAACTACTATTATGGATATCCGCCAGGCCAGCCGTGGCCATAGACCAACTTAGGCCAAAAGCCTAGGCTTGGGGGAGTACATATTTCCCAGTGACATTACATTTATGTTCACACACTCATTGCTAGATGTCAGTGCTCATACTTTTTCATTGTATCATCCATGCTAGTTTATTTTTCTTTTTATGCTTTCTTCTTGTGTGTTTAATAAATCTTAAGAAAAACCAAAAAAATTAGTTGTAGCTTTTAATTAGTTTACTTTCCATGCTTGTAGTAGTAATTAAAAAGAAAACCCAAAAATATTTCCTGTTCTTCTTTTGCTTGTTGGGAGCTTTCCCGTGTAAATAGTTTTATTCCTTTTCTTTTCTTTGGGGTCGATAGGAGAAGACCATGATTAAATTGTTGAAGTGGCTCTTATATGCATAATTTTTTATCTGACAAAAGAGCCCATATTGCCTTTTCTTCTCCTGTTTATTGAATGCTTGCAGATTCCAGCTTAGTCCAATGCACTCGCACTATTATTATTATTCACATCATTCGGTCGTGCAAGTGAAAGGCAATTGTGACGATATATGATGGACTGACTGAGATGAGAAAAGCTGGTAAGAACTCGACCTCTTTTGTTTTTGTAAATATGATTTGTTCATCATTCCTGATTCAGCCTATTATGAATAAACATGTTTGCAGTGACAACTAGAGATCATAGTTTCTTGTGCCATGCTTGATTAGCTATGAGTTATAATGGTTTACCTTGCATGCCAACATGCTATTAAAATGGTTGTGATGTGGTATGATAGGGTGGTATCCTCCTCTGAATGATTTAAGTGACTTGACTTGGCACATGTTCACGCATGTAGTTGAAACAAAATCAACATAGCCTTCACGATATTTATGTTCATGGTGGATTATATCCTACTCATGCTTGCTTTCGGTGTTTATTAATTTTAATGCATGTTCATGACTATTGTCGCTCTCTAGTTGGTCGCTTCCCAGTCCTTTGCTAGCCTTCACCTGTACTAAGCGGGAATACTGATTGTGCATCCAATCCCATAAACCCCAAAGTTATTCCACATGAGTCCACTATACCTTCCTATATACAGTATCTATCTGCCGTTCCAAGTAAATTTGTATGTGCCAAACTCTAAACCTTCAAATAAATATCATGTTTTGTATGCTCGAATAGCTCATGTATCAACTAGGGTTGTCCGTATCTTCCATGTTAGGCGGGTTATTCTCGAGAGGAGTGGACTCCACTCCTCACTCACGAGAAAAATGGCTGGTCACCGGGATGCCCAGTCCCATGCTTTATGCAAACTAAATCAAAATAATTGCAAACAAAACTCCCCTTGGGACTCTTGTTAGTTGGAGGCACTCGTTGTTTCGAGCAAGCCTTGGATTGATGCTTGTTGGTGGAAGGGGGAGTATAAACTTTATCATTCTGTTTGGAAACCGCCTATAATGTGTGTAGCATGGAAGATATTGCCATCTCTTGGTTGTTATATTGACAATGAAAGTATACCGCTCAAAATATTATTCACCTCTATTTCAAAACTGAGCTCTGGCACCTCTACAAATCCCTACTTCCCTCTGCGAAGGGCCTATCTATTTAATTTTAAGCTGAGTCATCATCCTCTTATTAAAAATCACCAGTTGGAGAGCACCGCTGTCATTAGCATTCATTATTGTTAGTTTATATTAAGTATGACTTGACTGGATCTCTTTTACCATGAATTACAATGTCTAGTCAGTCCTTGATCTTTAAAGGTGCTCTGCATTTATGTTTTGCGGTCTCAGAAAGGGCTAGCGAGATACCATCTTGTTATATCATATTATGATTGTTTTGAGAAAGTGTTGTCATCCGAGATTTATTATTATTGCTCGCTAGTTGATTATTCCATTGATATGAGTAAACTTGAGACCTAAGCATTATTGTGAATGTGGTTAGTCATAATCTTTGCTGAAAACTTGAATGATGGCTTTAAATATTTACAACAACAAGAGCAAACAGAGTTTGTAAAAGTTTTTCTTTATCACTTTTAGTTTGTCAACTGAATTGCTTGAGAACAAGCAAATGTTTAAGCTTGGGGGAGTTAATACGTCTCCGTCGTATCTACTTTTCCAAACACTTTTTCCCTTGTTTTGGACTCTAACTTGCATGATTTGAATGGAACTAACCCGGACTGACGTTGTTTTCAACAGAATTACCATGGTGTTATTTATGTGCAGAAACAAAAGTTCTCGGAATGACCTGGAACTTCACGGAACACCTTTTTGGAAAATATAAAAAATCCTTGCAAAAGATGAAGACCAGGGGGCCCACCACCTGTCCATGAGGGTGGGGGCGCGCCTGCCCCCCTAGGGCGCGCCCCCTACCTCGTGGGCCCTATCAGTGTCAAAACCGACGGATCTCGGGTAGGGGGTCCCGAACTGTGCGTCTAGGCCGGATGGTAACATGAGGCAAGGGACACGAAGTTTTACCCAGGTTCAGGCCCTCTCGATGGAGGTAAAACCCTACGTCCTGCTTGATTAATATTGATGACATGGGTATTACAAGAGTAGATCTACCACGAGATCGGAGAGGCTAAACCCTAGAAGCTAGCCTATGGTATGATTGTTGATGTGTATATTGTCCTACGGACTAAAACCCTCCGGTTTATATAGACACCGGATAGGGTTAGGGTTACATAGAGTCGGTTACAATGGTAGGAGATCTGAACATCCGTATCGCCAAGCTTTCCTTCCACGCCAAGGAAAGTCCCTTCTGGACACGGGACGGAGTCTTCAATCTTGTATCTTCATAGTCCAGGAGTCTGGCCGAAGTTATAGTTCGGCTATCCGAACACCCCCTAATCCAGGACTCCCTCAGTAGCCCCTGAACCAGGCTTCAATGATGACGAGTCCGGCGCGCAAATTGTCTTCGGCATTGCAAGGCGGGTTCCTCCTCCAAGTACTTCATAGAAGATTTTGAACACAAAGATAGTGTCCGGCTCTGCAAAATAAGTTTCCACATATTTCCATAGAGAGAACAATATTTACACAAATCCAATCTGCTGACATACTCCGTAGTGTGACATCACACCACGGCCAAGCTTTTATTCGAACCATTTTATTGTCCCATCTTAGCGCGTTATGCGAGGCGGTTTCCTTGGCACGTCTTGTTAAAGCAGAGATCGTGTCCTCTTATTCCGGGATTCTCATCAATACGGGCGTGGGTAACCCAACCGCGCCATTGATTACGGCGCTTGGAGATAAGCCAGTTTTACCGGGCTGGTGGGGACACGTAGTTGCATCCACCCATATAAGGGGATAAGGATCCACCTTTTCACCCACACCTTCTTCCTCCTTTGCCTATCCATTCTTGCGCACTCGAGCTCCAGCGCCTAAGTCCGCACTACCACCTCAACCTTCTCCAGTCATGTCCGGAGCGGGAGGCAAGTGGATGGTCTCCTCCGTCACGGAGGGACACATCAAAAAGCTGAGGAAGGCCGGATATCCGGCTAGCGATATCACGCACCGGCTTCCCGAAAAGGGGCAGCTCATCCCCATGAGAGGGTGGTATTCCTCCACCATTTCCTCCATGGACTGGGCTTCCCTCTGCATCCATTTGTCCAGGGGCTCATGTTCTACTACGGCCTAGATTTCCATGATCTGGCCCCGAACTTCGTCCTCAACATCTCGGCGTTCATCGTCATGTGCGAGGCGTTCCTCCACATCCGCCCCCATTTCGTCCTATGGCTTAAGACTTTCAACGTCAAGCCGAAGGTGGTGCGCGGCAGCCAGGCGGAGTGCGGCGGTGCCATGGTTGGCAAGATGGCCAACCTCCTGTGGCTCGAGGGCTCCTTTGTGGAGACCCTGAAGGGGTGGCAATCATGGTGGTTTTACGTCACCGAGCCGCGCGACGCCGAATGGGTCGCACCCCCTGAGTTTCGATCCGCCCCCCCCCTACGCGGCTCATGTCCTGGAAGGAGACGGGTCTGTCGTGGGGTAACCAAAAGGGGGTGACAGGACTGCAAACATGCATCCAATCCCTGGTGAACAAGCAGCTCAGGCTTGTCAACGTAGTCCAGGTCATGCTCATCCACCTGATCCTCCCGTGTCAACGACGGGCCTTCAATCTATGGGAGTTCGACCCGGCGCAACATCAAACTCTAAACGGGCTCTTCGACACGACGTACGAAGATGCCTGGAGGATGCTTTTCAAGGGCGCCGAGGCTCCCGCATCCGCTACCGAGGATCGCGGATTCAGCGTGCAGCGTCACACGCTCGCGGTAAGCTGTTTTTTCCTTTTACAGGGTATCATTTTTCCATAGTTTGACTCTATGCGGGATCTAAACTCCCTTACCTTTGACAGGATTGGCAGGCGAAGTCCGGACGGATCGACTGTCCGACGCCTTTGCCCGAAGGCCTAGCGGACGCTCACCTGGCGAAGCTGCTGGTTCCGGCACCCTATGTGGTGCCGGAGAAGAGGGCCAAGAAGAAGGCCACGGGGACTCGAAAGAGTGCCCGACGCCCGGAGGTGTCGGATTCACCATCTGACGAATCCGAGGCGCACTCCTCCCATGAAGACGACGAGGAGGAAGAAGAGACCCCCTCCCCCTCCAGCGGGGGAAGGGAAGAAAAGGAAGGCCGCCCCAACTGGGGAGGCCGAAGGGTCCAAGATGGGGAAAACCCTTTCTCCGGACTACTCCACCGACGCCGACGACGACAGAGAGGAGTGGGCGCCTAGGGCCAAGCCCCTGGCGAAATCGTAAGTATCCGGATACCAAAGTAATTCATAGTATTCGTTTATTGCACAGCTTTCCCTTATGTCGAATGTATTTATGCAGCCCACCCAAAGACCGGCTCGACGCGTCGTCGAGCGGCTCACTGGACTCGTCGGACGTGAACTCACTTCCGACGGCTTCCTCCCCCCGCCCTACGGACGACACCGAAGTGTTGTCCCAACAGGTTCCAATCCGGGAGGAGGTGATCCCGGAAGCGCCGCAAGGCGACCTCCCGAACTCCAGGAGTAAAGGGGATGAAACCCCCCAGGGCTCCAATTCCGGTTCTAGGCCGGACACCGCTCCGGAACCTTCAAAGGTTCCAGAGTCCGGCGGGGGACCTCCTTCCAAGAGGAGCAAGTCCACCGTGCCGGCGGCCTCCGTCCAACCGGAGGGGCCGGACAATATGTTCGAGGCACTCCAAGGCGCCCCCATCGACGAGGAGCACCGCGCTATTATGAGTGCGATGGTCCAGAAGGTTCAGTCCGCAAAAACAGACTAACTGAAGCTTGTACTAGCCTTTTGACAGGCTTCGAGGTAAGTAAAGAAAGTATAAATAATAGTACCGCATAGACAATAGCCCCTGATGCTCTGTTTGGCGTTCAGGAAGAAAAGCCGAATAGAGGATCAAATAGAATTCGCAGGAGTCTAACAAAAATGAGTCAATATGCATGTGCAGGCTACCCTGCTTGTGTCCGCTGCTCTGACTGCGGAAGTGGACACGCTGAAGCAGGACCTTGAAAGGTCCGAGCAAGAGCTCGAGTGTGCCAAGAAGCAGCTCAAGGACAATGAAGGTAAGAAATACCTTGTTAAAAATATATATATAAAAAAGTGCAATTGCAAAAAATGACAGGATTATCGTAGCTATTGTAGGGGCCACGTCTGAGGTGGCGACCCTTAAGCAAGCGCTGGACGAGGCCGAGAAGAATTCGGCCTCGGAGCGCACCGAGCGGGAGAAGTATGAGGCCGAGGTTGGCAAGGTGCGGCAAGAGCTTCAGGCTCTCATGGAAAAACATGAGAGTTTGGAGCGTGACTCAAAGACGCAAGCGTCCGAGCTTGCGGTGGCTATTGAAAATGTCAAATCTGCCAAGGCCGAATCCTAGAAGACCCTCCAGGAGTTGGATGTGGTGAAGAAGATTGCGGCAGATAAGGCATTCTCTATGCAAAGCAAACACATAAACGTGAGTTACCTGTTACTTACCCAAATCCGGAGCTCTCCAGGAGCGTTCGCAGATCTTCCCCGGAGTGTATCCGATGCCACCGCATTCTATCGAGCCGAAGAGGGCGGCTCGACGGAGAAGGTGTTCTGGTCTCAGTACGCTGAGGCCGGACACCCCGTGCCCCTGAGCGACCAGCTGAAGCAACTAGTCGAGCTCCACAAGGCGGCCGAACAGGCCATGAAGGGCCTCCTAGTTCGGCTGTGGCCTGGAGAGGCTCTGCCTGGGAGCTATTTCGGACTGGTGCGGCGGCTGGTGGAGGCCTGTCCGAGGCTTGAAGACATCAAGCGCTCCGTCTGCATTGAAGGTGCCCGTAGGGCCCTTGCCCATGCTAAGGTGCAATGGGGCAAGCTGGATGCGGAGAAGCTTGTGAAGGACGGGCCACCGCCGGGAAAAGAGCATCGCAAGCCCGAGAATTATTATAAGGATGTTCTAAAGGGTGCCCGCCTTGTTGCGGATGAATGTACCAAGGATGTATTTTTTGAGTAAAACCCGCTCATGTTATCCTGTGCGCTGAAAACTTGTTCATATGCGCTAAGCAATGCTGCTTGAATTTAAAATATTACCTTCTGTGCGGCTGTTTATCAATACTGAGAGATGGCGAGTCGTCGACTTCTGCCCCCTTGCCGCTAGTGCTGGGGTGTTCGGGGATAAACATGGGCGCTCTTTTTCCCATATTTGGGTCCTTCGAGGGAGGCGCTCAGCCCAACGAACAAGGCAATCGGACTATAATGCATGAACACTCTCAGTTAGCCATAGAATTCTATAATTTTAAATTTCGGTGAAGCCCCTAGTATTCGAAAGACCGAGTTCGGGGCGCTATCCACGCCTTGGCCGGACAGAGCCGACTCCTTGCCCTAAGCGGCATAAGTCCTTAGGGACTCGAAAAAACCTCTCGAACAGCGACCAGCTCTCGCTTCATCATGATAGTCAGTTTTAGCTTTCTCCACTGAGGTGCTCGGCCCAGCTCAACTGGGGCACAATCGTAGTGGTTCTCCTAGTGCTACCTTGGCCGATATAGTAGAACGTAAGGCACCAAAACATAGGAGCCGGGCAAACCCAACTATTGACCCAAGACATGATTCGGAGTCGATGCATATAGTGCTATAAGTTCGGGGTGCCGCACTTGTGAAAGTGTTCAGACTTCTCACACCATATTGAGGGGTACTAAAGCCCCTGGCGTATTTTGGCCGTACCAACGTGTACGGGTGCAACATGTCGTTAAGGAAGATATAAAAAAAGGTAATGCAAAAAATAGACAAAAGCTATGCATTGTTTATTAAAATAGCTGCGATCAAAGCAGAATGATACAAGTAATGCGATAAATGAAAAGTTGGACTATTTAACATGTCTGATCCAGGGGCAAGCTGCGGAATAGTATGCGAAACAGGTATACTGCTCGTGATAGAGACCACCTGGGATTTCTGTAATGCGGCATGGCTTGTCTGCTTCCCTAGTCCTTGCGTCGTTTGTATGGCAATTGAACTGCCGAACAGGCCTTTCGAAGAGTAGAGTCCTGGAAGTAAGAGAAAAGTAAAAAATCGGCAGCCCCTGGTGCGGTTTAAGCCGTGTTTTGGGCGTGCCGTGATGGTGCCCCTCTCCCGATGCCCATGGTATTTCCAGAGCGTAGTTATGGACGCGAAGTACTGGCGTCGCCTTTTTGCGAGGGTTGGGGTTGGGGCCGCATTGCTACGCCTGCTCGGAACGTGCCAGGCGGTCTTTTTGTAGGTTACTCCGGGCGCGCTTGAAGTTGTCCGGACGTTTAATGGCCGGACTGGAGAACTGCCTGGAGAGGCTGCTTTGTACTTCCGCTGCAAGGGCCGCCGTGTGCTCCTCCATTCAGAGGGAGCGTTCGGTGTTTCCATTGACCGTAATCACTCCACGAGGGCCTGGCATCTTGAGCTTAAGGTATGCGTAATGCGGTACCACATTGAATTTGGCGAATGCGGTTCGTCCAAGCAGTGCATGATAGCCACTGCGGAATGGGACTATGTCGAAGATCAATTCCTCGCTTCGAAAATTATCCGGGGATCCGAAGACCACTTCAAGTGTGACTGAGCCTGTATAGTTGGCCTCTACACCTGGTATTACGCCTTTAAAGGTCATTTTGGTGGGCTTAATCCTCGAGGGATCGATGCCCATTTTTCGCACGGTATCCTGGTAAAGCAAGTTCAGGCTGCTGCCGCCGTCCATGAGGACTCTAGTGAGATGAAATCCGTCAATAATTGGGTCTAGAACCAATGCGGCAAATCTGCCATGACGGATGCTAGTGGGACGGTCTCTTCGATCAAAGGTGATCGGGCAGGAGGACCATGGGTTGAACTTTGGGGCGACTGGCTCTACCGCGTATACGTCCCTTAACGCGCGCTTCCGCTCCCTTTTGGGGATGTCGGTGGCGTATATCATGTTCACCGTCCACACTTGTGGGGGAAAACCCTTCTGTCCATTGTTGTTCGGCGGCCGGGGCTCCTCGTCGTCATCGCTATGCAGCCCCTTGTCTTTATTGTCGGCGCTTAGCTTGCATGCCTGCTTGAACACCCAACAATCCCTATCGGTGTGATTGGCCGGCTTTTCGGGGGTGCCATGTATTTGGCACAAGCGGTCGAGTATTCGGTCCAAGCTGGACGGTCCCCTAGGATTCCTTTTGAATGGATTTTTCCGCTGACCGGATTTAGAGCCTCTGAATCCGGCATTAACTGCCGTATCCTCAGCATTGTCGCCGTAAAAAAGGCACTTCTGCTTGTTGCGACGCGACCTGCCACTAATGTCCCTGGAGTCCGAAGTACCAGGGTTCTTGGTCATGTTGTTGCTACGAGCAAGCCAGCTATCTTCTCCCGCGCAAAAGCGGGTCATGAGTGTCGTGAGTGCTGCCATAGATTTCTGTTTTTCCTGTCCGAGGTGCTGGGCCAGCCACTCGTCACGAATATTGTGCTTGAAGGCTGCTAGGGCCTCAGCGTCCGGACAGTCGACTATTTGATTTTTCTTTGTTAGAAACAGTGTCCAGAATTGTCTGGCTGATTCCTCTGGCTGCTGGATTACGTGACTTAGGTCATCGGCGTCTGGGGGTCGCACATAAGTGCCCTGGAAATTGTCGAGGAATGCGGCTTCCAGGTCCTCCCAACAACTGATTGATCCTGTTGGCAAGCTGTTGAGCCAAAGCCGAGCTAGTCCTTTAAGCTTGAGTTGGAGGTATTTGATGGCGTGAAAATCGTCACCGCGGGCCATGTGGATATGAAGGAGATAATCCTCGATCCATATCGCAGGGTCTGTTGTGCCATCATATGATTCGATGTTTACGGGTTTGAAACCCTCGGGGATTTGACGATCCATTATTTCGTCTGTAAAGCACAGTGGGTGTGCGGCGCCTCTGTACTGGGCGATAGCATGACGTAGCTCCAATGAGCCTTGTCTACTGTGTTCAGCCCTGCCGAATTTGTGGCTGGCATGATGGTTACCGTCTCGAGCCTTGGGGTGCCCACGCGATCCGTAGATCGATCGTGTTTGCCCTGCCTTGTCCTCCAACATGTCTCATAAGTCCGGCGCATATTCCCGTGCCTTTGTACGGGGTGCGGCTTGAGTGGAGGGCCGGGAGGCCTCTCTGTCGCGGCCACGAGGTGGCCGTTCGGCCACATCAAGTGCTTCCTCCTCTAATCGGGGTAGCAACTTGCGCTTTGGGTAACTCTTGGAGGGGCGTTCGAGTTTATGCTCTTCGGCTGCAAGGACTTCGGTCCATCTGTCAACTAGAAAATCTTGATCGGCTCTGAGTTGTTGCTATTTTTTCTTGAGGCTTCTTGCCATGGCCATAAGCCTGCATTGGAAATGCTTTTGCTCAATGGGATCCTCTGGCACGACGAATTCATCGTCGTCGAGGCTTGCCTCGTCTTCGGAGGGAGGCATATAGTTATCGTCCTCGACCTCTCTATCTGCCGCTCTCTCATGAGGGCTGGTTTCTCCATCCTCCTGTGCTAAACCTTGCTGGAGGGGGTTTTCTTCGGCACTCTCCGGAGTATTATTATCTCCTGTGCTGGAATCGCCATTTTTGTGTTGGCAGGATTTTGAGCGGCGCCGCTGACACCGGCGCTTGGGCTGTTTCTTGGAGGGGTCATCCTCCGTTGTTCCATCGCCCTCTCCCTCTTTTGGGGTGTCCACCATGTATATGTCATATGATGAGGTGGCTTTCCAGGGCCTAGTAGGCACTG
Source organism: Triticum dicoccoides (assembly GCF_002162155.2). Taxonomy (NCBI): domain Eukaryota; kingdom Viridiplantae; phylum Streptophyta; class Magnoliopsida; order Poales; family Poaceae; genus Triticum; species Triticum dicoccoides. The sequence goes on from NC_041380.1 coordinate 176,948,761, forward strand.
GTTCTTCATCATCTCCTTCGTCGGCATCCATACCGTCGATGTCTTCGGAGTCAAAGTCGAGCATGTCGGTTAAGTCGTCGACAGTGGCTTCAAAGTGGGTGGTGGGTGGGTTTTGAATTTCTTCATCGTCTGTACCCCAACCTTGCTGACCGTAGTCCGGCCAGGGCTCTCCTGATAAAGAGAGAGACTTCAGTGACTTTAGGATATCGCCGAAAGGCGAGTGCTGAAAGATGTCTGCGGCAGTGAACTCCATGATCGGCGCCCAATCGGATTCGACTGGCAGGGGCGCGGAGGGTTCAGAGTCCGGAGAGGAGTCCGGCTACTTGGAGTCACGAGCCTCGTAGAGTACGGGGCTGGTGTTCGGCACACTCACTGTTTGGATCGCAGCCCCCGACGTGGCGTCCAACCGCCCATCCTCAATCGGCGCGATCGGCTCCGAACTAAGGGTCGGAGCCGATGCGGGTGCAGCCTCCAGGGCACTGTTTGGTGGCGGAGCTAGATCATGCTCGTCGTGACAGTGCGGCGCGCTTGGCAGTGGTTCGAATCCGTCGAGGATCAAGTCCCCGCGGATGTCAGCCGTGTAGTTTAAACTTCCAAATCTGACCCGATGGCCAGGGGCGTAGCTTTCGATCTGCTCTAGATGGCCAAGTGAATTGGCCCGTAGTGCGAATCCGCCAAAGACGAAGATCTGTTCGGGGAGGAAGGTCTCACCCTGGACTGCATCGCCATTGATGATCGTATGAGCCATCGAGCCTGACGGCGACGGCACAGAGGAACTCTCAATGAAAGCACCAATGTCGGTGTCAAAACCGGCGGATCTCGGGTAGGGGGTCCCGAACTGTGCGTCTAGGCCAGATGGTAACAGGAGGCAAGGGACACGAAGTTTTACCCAGGTTCGGGCCCTCTCGATGGAGGCAAAACCCTACATCCTACTTGATTAATATTGATGATATGGGTATTACAAGAGAAGATCTACCACGAGATTAGAGAGGCTAAACCCTAGAAGCTAGCCTATGGTATGATTGTTGATGTGTATGTTGTCCTGCGGACTAAAACCCTCCGGTTTATATAGACATCGGATAGGGTTAGGGTTACATAGAGTCAGTTACAATGGTAGGAGATCTGAACATCCGTATCGCCAAGCTTGCCTTCCACGCCAAGAAAAGTCCCTTCCGGACACGGGACAGAGTCTTCAATCTTGTATCTTCATAGTCCAGGAGTCCGACTGAAGGTATAGTTTGGCTATCCGAACACCCCGTAATCCAGGACTACCTCAGGCCCCCGGGAGCTCCTCCGACCTCAAGACCAACTCTATATATTTTCTTTCGGGGAGAAAACAATCAAGGAGAAGAAATCATCATGTTTTACGATACGGAGCCGCCGCCAATCCCTAAAACCTCTCGGGAGGGCTGATCTGGAGTCCGTTCGGGGCTCCGGAGAGGGGAATCCATGGTCATCATCATCATCAACCATCCTCCATCACAGATTTCATGATGCTCACCGTCGTGCGTGAGTAATTCCATCATAGGCTTGCTGGACAGTGATGGGTTGGATGGGATCTATCATGTAATCGAGTTAGTTTTGTTAGTGTTTGATCCCTAGTATCCACTATGTTCTGAGATTGATGTTGCTATGACTTTGCTATGCTTAATGCTTCTCACTAGGGCCTGAGTGCCATGATTTCAGATCTGAACCTATTATGTTTTCATTAAAATATGAGACTCCTTGATCCTATCTTGCAAGTCTATAGTCACCTATTATGTGTTATGATCTGTTAACCCCGAAGTGAGAATAATCGGGATACTTACCGGTGATGACCGTAGTTTGAGGAGTTCATGTATTCACTATGTGCTAATGCTTTGTTCCGGTACTCTATTCAAAGGACGCCTTAATATCCCTTAGTTTCTGTTAGGACCCCACTACCACGGGAGGGTAGGACAAAAGATGTCATGCAAGTTCTTTTCCATAAGCATGTATGACTATATTCAGAATACATGCCTACATTACACTGATGAACTGGAGCTAGTTCTGTCTCACCCTAGGTTATGACTGTTACATGATGAACCGCATTCGGCATAATTCTCCATCACCGATCCATTGCCTACGAGCTTTCCATATATTGTTCTTCATTTATTTACTTTTCTGTCGCTATTGCTATCATCACCACAAAATACCAAAAACATTACTTTTGCTACCGTTACCACTACTATAATATTACTTTGCTACTAAACACTGTGTTGCAGATATTAAGTTTCCAGGTGTGGTTGAATTGACAACTCAGCTGCTAATACTTGAGAATATTCTTTGGCTCCCCTTGTGTCGAATCAATAAATTTGGGTTGAATACTCGACCCTCGAAAACTATTGCGATCCCCTATACTTGTGGGTTATCAGTGTTACGGTGTGCCAGGTAGCACTTTGTAGCGTTCAAGTCTGGTACAAGACCCTCCATTAAATGAACAACCACCCCCTCGTAAAATTTGTGAACAAGCCCACGGCTAAAATTATCAGAGACGTGGGTTGTCCCAACATGCATTATTATTATTTATATTTTCTATGTGGAGTATCCTCAAAACAAACTGTGAGAGTACAATATGAATTGGGCCCCTTCCTAATTGGTGCTAAATTTTGACCAAAGATTTAACTGAAAAAATGTTAGTGCATGTTAACAAAAATTATATCGTTTGATTCGTATTTGAACATAGTTTTCAATTATGCAATTTTTTGTGACATGCATGAACATTTGGTTAGTTAAATTTTTAGTCAAAATTTGGCAAGATGCATTAAATCAACACATGCAAGCAGTGGCGAATCTTGGAAGAAAATGAAGGGAGGGCTCAAAGTTAATTGTGTGTAGAAAAAGTCAAAAACTCTTAATTCTTTAGTACGAATAAGGTCAAAAATTTGATATGAATACTAGTAATTTTTCTTTCGCAATTTTTGGAGGGGGGGCTCGAGCCTGTCGAAGCCCCCCAGCTAGATTTGCCACTGCATGCAAGTATCAAAAGGAGATTCACGGCATGCATGCATGCCTTGTAATTAATGCATCGATAAACGCAAATTATTGAAATATATCGAGTGCAGTGCTTTGATCTGTCGCGTCAACTCGTACAAGACCGAGAAGTTTGAATACTATAACGCCCTCTCCCTCACGGACTGAACTCCGGTGCCTTAACTGCACCTGCCTTTGGCTGCATGATAGGTGGGCCACCCGCCTGTTGGGCCCACGTGTCATGCACGCAAAGGCAGGAGCGGTAAGTCAATGAAGCTGCGTCCCTCCCTCGCCCATGAGCGTGGTGGCTGGCAGGACTAGGAGAAGCTTTCGTTCACTACACGCTCTCCCTCCCGCATGAGGTGGACATGCAGCAGTTCAATCGGTGTCAGATGGCCAGAAGCATGTAGTAGTACTCCATCATTGTTCAAATTCTTGAAGAGGCGAAGAGCCAAGCGCAGCCCGGACGCTCGTGTGGCAGTTTCAAGTGTAGAGTAGTCTAGGATAGCATGTACCGTGCCTGTAAGCTTAAAATCATTGGGATCGGCTCCATTGTTTTTGCTGATTAAAATAATCTTCTTGCCCTACCTATCATCCTGGTGATTGTAGTTTGCACGCTCATTTGGTCAAGCCAGGAATATATATTTTAATTTGTGGTGGGGTAAATGTTAGAGGTTGCAGCAAATGGAGTATTCTACACTACGGGTCTTTCAGCAAAGTTTAGAGGCAACCATGTGGGGCTAGTGCTATGATGTGTTGCATCAACTCGTACAATGTGGAGAAGCTTGATTTTACTACTACACGCCTTCTCCCTCGCCCATGCGCGCAATGGCTCGCAGAGGAGGACAGGCTTTTGCTTAGGCTGGTCGTAATGGAATACTAGTATCATGCATATGATACTAGTGTATGATACTACACATCCGTAGTGCATAGTATCATAAGTTAGTATCATCGATGACTTCGTTTATTAGCATGCATGACACATAGTAGCACAACATTTAATATGATACGGTATCATGATATGATACTCAACCCTCTCTTTCTTCATTTACTTCTATGCCACCTCATGAAATTTGCCTAGTTGGCATGCATGATACTCCCCCGTTCCTAAATATTTGTCTTTTTAGATATTTAAAATGGACTACCAAATACGGATGTATATATACATACTTTAGAGTGTAGATTCACTCATTTTGCTCCCTATGCAGTCACTTGTTGAAATCTCTAGAAAGACAAATATTTAGGAATGGAGGGAGTACTACCTATGATACTCCCATTACAACTACCCTTATAGAGTACTACAACAAGCTATCCCTCCCGCACGCGGTGGATGGACATGCATCAGGGGACTCGATACTGTAGAAGTAGTAGTAACATCATTGTTCGTCTTCTCGAAGAGGCGAAGAGCCAAGCGCAACACGAACGTGGTAGCTGTGAATGCTCGCCACAATGTGTTTGGTTGCATTCTCATCTCAGCATAGTCGTTCCCTCTTCGTGCATGCTCACTCCAGCACCCATCTTCATGCATGCTCTTCTCATGCATGCTCATAGTGTATTTGTGTTAAGCTAGTGTCTACTCATGCACCCTTCATACACCCTACCAAACACCCAAAAGTGGTTCGAGAAGGGCTGGGAGCATGCATATAGCCAGGCTCTTGCAGAGACAAAATTTCTATTTGAGCCCACTATTGTAGTACTACTTGCTAGTATAGCCCTGTAAACCAGAAAGGAGTATTTGCCTTTCTAGAGATTTCAACAAGTGACTACACTACACCCAATAAATGAGTAGTACTAGAGCAAAATGAGTGAATTTACACCGTAAATAAAAGCGTAGTTCTCTCGTTTTTCTCTCAGCCTTGGTCGCGATGCACAACATTGAGTACTCCTATATGTCTATCCGCTCTATCTACATGCGGGACATCAAAGCATCCGGGCCCGTGTGCCATCCACCAAATCACAACGAGGTGCTATAGTCGAGACTCACCGGTCACCCCAGTGTGGCCTCAAAGTGGCCTAGAAGTTGGACTGGACGAAGCAACCATCATTTCAGTAGAACGCTCGTTGAAGCCCTTTCTCCCCTTTCTTGAAGAAAACCTCAGTCCAGGCTACTCACTTCTGCCATTTTTCTTCTGTACCAACGAAGGAAAGGTAGGTGAATTAGTGATGCTACTATATTTTCATTCCAAGAATCTTCTCTTTGCGAAGCACCGACCGATTGTCACAGCCTATTATTTTCCCGTTTTCATTGCGATTGTGGTTTCCTTTCGATTGCTTTTTGTTTGTTAATTCATTGATGGATCCTAGAGCACTAGGCAAAGAGTTGCCGGTGGACAACCCATTGGAGACCAACGAGTTGACCATGTTGGCGGGCCAACCCATGGAGACGAAGAACTCCAAGAAATAAGCACTGGCCAAAGAGTTGACAACATTGGCGGATGAACTCTCAAAGAAAGTTGGAAGAACAGCAAGGGCCCCACCGTGCCTACCCCAGAAATTCTAATGGCCACCTATGCGAGGCTCAAGGCCGAGTTTGAGGAGACAGTCGCCGTTGAGAAGCAGTATTCCCCTGGCAAGGTGAAGGCCCCCATCGAGGACGAGGAGATGGCCCCCGGAGGGATGGGATCCCCCGGTGAGCTGCACAAGGTAAAAAATAATGGCTTACCATAGTTGTGGTTTTTGATTATTTGCAATGTGCTTGCTAATATGTTAGGGTTGTGCATGTGCCCGTGGAAGTCCTTGATGATTCCGGTGTCGCCGCCCATCCTGTGGACAATGCCCCAGAGATCGTTTTCGATATCGCGGTCTGTCATTTTCACATCGCCCCAGAGATCGGTTCCGATGCCGCTGTCCATCTTGTGGAGATCGCCCCGGAGATCGATTCCGATGTCGAGGTGGACATCGCCCCAGAGATCGATTCCCATGCCGCTGTCCGTGTTGTGGTCATTGCCCGAGAGATCGATGACAAGAAATAGTTGGTCGCGCTAATCCTTCAGGGTAGTTTGCATCGTGTTTAAGTACCAGAATGATGCGTGTTATAAAACCATCTTAGGGCTAGTGCACTGTCTTGTGTGGGCGGTACTTGTTAGTTTTCTTTGATAGTGAATCATGAGAACCCTCTCAGAGTTGGGGAAACAGATGTATCCTCACCAGCTTTTGATGTAATATATGGCATGCTTAGATGTAAGTTTGAACTGTTTATCATATCAGCAGGGCTTGTTTGATGATTCTTAGTGTTAGTAGGCTAGCTACTGTGCGAGATATAGTACATGCAAAACACTCACCGAAGAGAAACGGTGGGGCTAATGAGCTCGTGGTATGCTTATACTGATCCATCGTCGATCGGCCAATAGCCCAAGCTCCTAAAATTGTAGGCTTAACGATTAATCAGACAATAGTCGACACGGATACATTCAGGCCTCATTTGGTTCATAGGGTAGGAAAATAGTAGCAAAAGTACAGAGACGTACAACACAAAATCATAGCAGTACAGAGATGTACTCCCTCCGTTCCAAAATAGATGAGTCAACTTTGTACTACTAACTTTGAAGCGGAGGGAGTACAAATACTAGGCAGGCAAGTTTGGCCTAGTGGGTTTCAGTGATATGACGTGGTACAGTGTCGTCCAGTCTTCGCGTGTGGTAGAAGTACTGCGGGTACAGTAAGTTTTCTTGAAGAAGCGGAATTCAACGAAGTCATGATGGTTCCTTCGTCCGACCAACTTACAGTGGGAAAGGTTCGGCCTGTGCTACGACCGAGGTGGACCAGGATAATTTTGTGCATGGCAGGTGGACAAGGATGGTCGACGTCCCACATGTCGGTGAATGAAAGTATTCTTTCTGATATAGTGGATGAGCAACGAGTATTCATTGTTTATTTTTGATGAAACATATTGTCTCCACTGTTACGATGGAGGAGTGTGAAACATGGCAGTCCAGTGAACTTGGCATGTGCACCAGGATTTTCCCACCTGTGAGTCAAAAACAACCAGGATTTTCCTTGCCAACTTCTGTTAAACATTTACTTTTATAAGTTAATAACACTTGGGATTTTTTATAACGTATATATAAGTCTCTATAAAATATACGATAATAGTAATTATATAAATATATATAATGTGGTTAGAAGGGAAAACATAAATTGGACACGGCATTAGTATTCTTATATATAGATAAATAGAACAGAGATCTCCGTTTTATTAAGAAAATACATTGGGCTACCGATCTTTAAGAAAAAGTAAAACCTACGCTGGGAGGCCCATAGGCCGGTATGGACCTCAAAAAATAAGTTGAAACCACTGTCTCCGTATGTCGTGGGCTATGCATACCTAGGCCTAGCTGATACTTGTTCACCCTCTGGTAAAAAATGATACCGGCTAGATCCATGAGCGAACTAGATTAAAGAGGGGGCCGGCGGTGCGACTGAAGAAGCACATCAGACGCGATTTTTTTTCAGTGAATGGCTCTCGATGGCATTTTTTACTTGCCTCTGCACCATACAACTTGTATTTTTAGCCTCCCAGTCCGTGGTGGACCAGCAGCCCATTTGCTGGGCGGGCAACCTATAGAAACCAACACTCCATTTTTCATCAAGCCACAAAAACAATGCAGTACTATGCTTGTTTTGATGCCGAAAACATTACGGCAAGGGTTGAGCAGGGGAGGGGGAAGACAGAGCAAAAAATATTAAAAAGAGTTGATCCGCCGTTGCTACCCTAACAAAGCAGGTGAAATTCTTCTCGGGAAGAATGTGTGCCGTTGACACCCACACGTCAGAAATCCCACAGTAGACGTACTAACAAGTTCACACACAAGTACAATAGAACAAGTAAACATTTGCATCAAACTCGGGTTCACAGGACACGTTCATATGCATAGCCAAGATTCACAATCAACAACTCAAAAGATTCATATATACACAAGTTCAGCATGTCTATGCATCCAAATGATTGATAGATCACACGACAATATTCATGTATAATTCACAAAAAGATTCAGATATACACATGTTCAGTATGTTTACGCAACCAAATGATTGAGATCACAGCCAATATCATCCATGGACGAACTTTAATTACCTAGGGTATAGATTGGCAAATGGTGTTCAGTCGGAGGTACTTCTTGCTAAAATTAATGCTTGTACGAGTAAACTTTCGAGTACATAAGAGGCAGCACAGACAATCTGACCTTTGCTTGTAGGTTTATCCTCAAATAGTGGCCTCGTGCCGAGGGAGGTTTGAGCAACTTGGCCACTACTTTCATCCAACTAGTTTACTGGCTCATCTTGGTCCTGTAGCTCGCCAAAATTCTACATTGCAGACAAGAAAGGAGGCGGTTGAGAAAATGAACCACCCAAATTTTTTGTGCAGTTCAACTGAAATGGAGCATCCCTGGCATGCAGGTACTTCTTGCTAAAATTAATGCTTGTACAAGTAAACTTTCGAGTACATAAGAGGCAGCACAGACAATCTGAACTTTGCTTGTAGGTTTATCCTCAAATAGTGCCCTCGTGCCGAGGGAAGTTTGAGCAACTTGGCCACTACTTTCATTCAACTAGTATACTGGCTCATCTTGGTCCTGTAACTCGCCAAAATTCTACATTGCAGACAAGAATGGAGGCGGTTGAGAAAATGAACCACCCAAATTTTTTGTGCAGATCAACTGAAATGGAGCATCCCTGGCGTGCAGACTGATTAAGTGCCGGATGAACATACGCGTCAACCAAATTGTCTGGAATCTTTAGACTCCATGCCATACAGTTCGCTACCATATGTGCCGATAATCAAAAGGCACAAGTTGGGACCAGAGACTGGACTGCGTTTTTCTGGGCTATGTGCCAAGCAATATTTTTAGCGTTCACTCTCCTAATACTTGGAGTTTGACAACTTGTTGACGCTGGTTGATACTCTAATGAATATAGGCACTTCTTATTGTCAACATCGATCCTTGTCTGAGTGAACTTTGGAGTACATAGCAGTAGCATAAGTACATGTCCATCTGATATTTTTGTGCAGTTCTACTGAAATCACCCAATGTAATGATTTGCATGCGAGTTCGGGCTCCAAGTTACTCCTTTATGAAATCGGCAAACAGTAGCCCAATACCAAATTACCAATACATGTGACAAGCACAATAATCAGGATAAAGACTAGTACCAACCTGTGTGTGGTAGCATATCAATTACTATTTCCTTTGACTGGAAGCCGAGATAAGCCAAGTGACTGACAGCAATGGAAGGAAGCAAGCCCGGATTAGCGACTGACAGGAAAGGAACGAAGTTGTCGAGGCAATGAAGCACCCAAAGTTTTTGTGCAGTTCCACCAAAATTGAGCATCCCTGTTGGCACATATATTGAGAGACTGATATTACTGTAATAGGGGGACTAGTTGATGAAACATACACTAACAAATAGAAGCACCCTCATTATCTTAATGGGTAAAGTTAGCAACATAGTAATCTTGCTTAAAGAGATGTATTAGTTTGTTTAATCAGTGCCAATTAGCTCAACACTCAAAGAATTGCCATGGATCATAGGTTGCAAAACTTTAATGTGCAAAGATAAAGGAGTTTCTCATGACAGTAGCACGATACAAATAGAGATGACAGCAAACTAATATGGATGAAGGCCTTAGGCCGGTACCAACCTGAGGAAAAAAGCTTATTCATGTAGTCCCAGAAGAGATGATAAAGCTCTCATTGGAATCACTCAATAGTATATATTTTTGTGCACTTCAAATGTATGGTTGAAATCACTCTTGTTTACCAGTGCTGAGATATATCGAAAGATTATCAAGAACTTCTTGCAGAGTTAAAGCACTGGCTGGGATACAGTTCATTGTATTGTCTTGTGTAATTCCACTGAAATGTATGATTGGCATGTAACAGCCTGGATTTTTGCCCTTTTCTTTCTCCTTTGATTTTCTGGGATTTCCTGTTTTGATTTGCTTTTCCATGGCTATGAGGGTCTGAAACTTGGGAAGATCATGTCTTCCTAGGTTTTCTAGTGGCTTGTCACCCTCATCATCATCTCAAGATCATCTCATTTCCATCCTTGACCTAACCCAAAATTATTTTGTTGGTAATATTCCTTTTCTGATAAAGGGATAACCCTTAAAACCCTAGGTTGTGAAGCAACCTATATTTCTGTCACTCCTAAAATTCCCAAATAATTCTCATAAATTTTTTGGGTCACATCTTCCTCAAATATGGCAAAATATTTCATTGCCATATTCAAAAATAATCCTTCAATAATTATTTTCCTATTCTGCCCTAAACGGCACTTTGCAAAGGAAGTGCTATTTATATTTTCTTGATTGATCCCAAACTTCTTGGACATCTTTTCTTGTCCATATCATTGGCTCATGCCAAAATTAAGCTCAATTTGCCTAGTAAATATTTTTCAGCAATTTTCCAAAGTTTCTGTCCAGGAAGGAACTTTGTGAAGGAGCTATATTCTAGGCATATCCAAATGAGTTGCAATTTTGCAGGGTCTTTCCTAGGGTCAAGTAATGACTCTCCACCAAATATGAGCTCATATAACTCATCTATGTGAGCCCAGCTCCAAATCTTAGTTTCTGGTCAGATTTTCAGTTTGTCAAGCAACCATATTTTATATTGCTTAAATTGAGCTAAAACTTTACCAGGCCAAGATTCTACCTATATCAACTACTCCCAACAAGTTTTACCTCAATTGGTTGATCCAATTACCCTGTGTAATTTTTCCAAGTTTCTGTCCAGAATGAAGCTTTGTGAAGCAAGTGCCACTTTGGTATTTCCAAATGGCATGAAATTTTTACAGCAGCTTCATATTATCATAAACCCCCTCTCTGCCCAATTTCAGCTCACAGAGATCAAGTATGTGAGTGCATCATCCAAATCCCCAATTCTAGCCAGTTTTGCACTTTCTACTGCAACCACCATCTAAACTCCTCCTCTTAGTCTGATATTTGGTGATCAGCATCACCTTAGTGTGTGATCATTGCCAGACAAACTCTTTACCTTGTTACCCTGCTGGTTTAACCACAGCAAGTTACAAACACCTTGTTACTGAATTACTTTTGGAGCTAAGTGCAAATCTCTTCTTTGCCCCTAGACCAATTTATTTCTTCAGTTGGACTAAGGGCACCAGGGTCCATCCACTGGACATGGTTGGCCATGCCAAAGAGCGCCGCTTGCGCCAGTGCACGTGCTGATCACGATGGCGTCATGGCTGCAGGCGTGCTCTGGCTGGTTCCGGCCACTATGCTTGTCTCCTCCCTCCTCATAGCGACCACAATTCGTGTCCTGCAGCTTCCCCATGATCGACTGCATCGCCCTACATCGATGCCTCGTCGTGGTTAGCCTTAAATGCGTTGCAAACACCATGCATGTGCCGCGTCGGGCTGCTGACCTCCATTAGAGCTTGTCGTGAGCTTGCCCGTGAGGCTCTAGAGCCCTCCCCCGCGCCTATATAAGGACCCCTAAACCCCTCCGCACCTCACCAGCCTCTCCCCGTTCCTCCTCCCCCACAAGAGTGCCTCTCCTCGCAGTTTTCTTCTTCGGCCACCGCGACCTCGTCGGAGTTCGTCTTGTTTCCGACGAACCCGAGCCTCCTCTCGCCTCCCCTCCATGTCCACAAGCTCCTCCTCTCCACAGCGAGCCGCCCCAACCCCTCTCCATCGTCGGGGACGGCCCGCATCGCCAGTAACCCCGCAACCCACGCCGCTTCTGTCCTCCTCCTTCGCCGCGGCCTCCCCTCCTCCCCGCGCCTCCTCGGGGGTCGTTTCCCCTCTGAACGGGCGCGGCAGGCCCCGCCGTAGCCACCTGTGCCCTCCCCTTGGCCGGAGGTGGCCTGGGCCGGCCGGCCCCCTCGCCGCTTCCCTCCCCTGCCCTCTGCTCTGTTCCACAAGAGGAACAGAGGCACGGGAGGAGGAAGACGATGATCGCTCGGCCCCTCCCCCTGCCCGTGGACCCCACCGGTAAGTGGCACATGCCCGGGCCCAGTTGTTTTTAAGTGGAGACGTTTTCTTGAAATGCGTTTTCAAAGCGTATTTCCCTCCTCTTTTATCCAAAATACGTTTTCCCTTCAGGGAAGCGTGTTCTCTTCTTCTGCGGCTGAAAATACGTTTCCCTTTTCAGAAAACATATTCGGCCCGAAGGCACGTTCAGTTTTCTCCCAAGGGCCTGTTTGCTGAAATTTATTCACAGATTGGTCCCTGATCTTCTACACCTCATAACTCCGCAACCGTAACTCCGATTGAGGTGAAACCAGCACTCACTTCTTCGTATCATCGAGCTCTATCTTTTGGTAGCATTTTAACTAGGGGGTTTCACAGTAAAAATGACCATTTTGCCCTCGCCTCTAATCAGCCCCCTTTGAGTATGTACCGTCCGACATTTCATTCCGCGGCTTCACCGCACTTCTTCCTGAAGTCTCTGTCACCCTAGGCAAGCCACAATACCCACTTGCATGATAGTCATGCAGTAGCCATGGTTTTCAACTTGAATATTTATTAAATGATTGCTTGTTTAATTTATGGTTATCGTTGTTTCGGAAATGCTTCTGGGATTGTGCTTACTTGATTGCTAGGTTGGTATGCACCTGGTTACCATGCCCTGCTAGTTGCTAGTATTACTTTCATGTTGCCATGCTTGATTGTAGTACATGTTGGGTTGGTCATGTTCTTCGGTGCATGACTAACGTCGGTTATCGAGTACTGTTAATATGTGTTGTTCCATTGTTGTTAGTTGGTTAAGTGCTACCCGGTGATGTTATTGATGAGTTCTTGCATGTTATTTATGGTTTATGCTAGTGGTCATGTTATGTTATACTATGGGTAGTGTTGCACTTGTAATATTTATGCTCGTCATTATGCCATGTTCGGTTGGAGATTATTTCATAGTTGATATGATGGACAGTTATGATGCATCATGTGCTTATGTTGATATCATATTCATGCATTGTAATTGCATCATGTTATTTTATCATGGCTCAGCATATTGCATTCAAGTTTAACCAGATTTAATTGAACTTGAACAACTGTTGGCTGAGTCATGGTGCCGCCAGATTGAAACTGACCAGTGCAACCACGCTTACCTTATGGGGGGTCCTAACTGGGTCTATTGTCGTGCATCTCGCCGGTGCCTCCCACGAGGGAAGGTTATGGGCGTGCGTACCCTGGCCCGGTAAGCAGACATAACCTTGTGTGCCCATTGTTTTTATGGATTCGGTCCCCATGAGGGAGTTTTCCCCGTGAGGGAGTTTGACCACGACGGTGGTGGGGTGTCTTTGGTAGACACGGGGCCACCCAGGACTAGCCCAGTTGGGAGTGGGTCGGAGTGGCCGAGAGAGTGTCATGACAATAGATCGGTTTTGTCGGAACGCCGTTGGTCCACTCGAATGGGAGTGCGAGGCCATGGGTTCCGTGGTGTGGGTACAGTGTGCTACCTCTGCAGAGTGTATATTAAACTATCGATAGCCGCGCCCCCGGATAAGGGCCCAGTTCGTGTCGGTCCCATTGTGAGTTAACAGTATTAATAATAACTTGATTAATAACAACCCCGGTTTGATGATGAGATAAGTGGTTATGATCGCCGTAAGGATCACGGTTTGAGACCAAGTGTTGGTCATGGTTGTGATCGCCGGAATGATCACTATGGTATCGAGGATACCGAGTTGTTGGATATTCGCGATGTTGTGCGAGAATCATGGGTAAAGATCAAGCTCCTTGTGTTCATTTAATGATTACTACGGTATTGTTTATACCAAGCTTGATTTGATCCTGAGATGATCGTGTAATGTCCGAGGTGGGTAAGTGATGCACGTGATGGTTACGAGATAACCCGAGCAGAATAATTGGTGCATATAGTGTCATCATGTTGCATGCTAGTATCATCAGATTTATATGTTCATGCTATGCTCATATTGTTCTAGTTGTATCAGGTTCATATTGCCTTTGGATTCTTAGTGGCTATTATGGTTATTTTCATGATGGTATCTGGTACTATTTTGGAAGTATTACTTGGGATGTCATGTTGTTAATGCCATGTTATTCTGATGATCTCATATCAATTCCTGCTTAACCTGTAATTGCCATGTTGTTGTTTGTCTTGAATGCTTCTGGTTATTGTGAGCTTGCAAGTACATTCAATGTACTGACCTGGCGTGTCATGCCAGCTTGCAGGTCGTGTCTGGATTACTTGCTTGTTCGGTGTTGTTCCTGTGTTCGCAAGCTAGGATAAACGTTCCAGCCAGAGTCCCTGTGGATTGGAGTCCATCATCGTCGTTCGTTGTTCCGCTGCCAGTAGTTGTTCCGCTGCTTCAAGTATTGTGCTGCTTGCATAGAGCAACTAAGGATGGCATAATGTCGCCGTGCCGATGTTATTCATTGTAATATCGGAGACCTTGTAATCATATTCGTGTTGTAATAAGAGAGCTGGTTTGTTCTATGCTAAGTAGTGCCGTATTCCAGAAGACTTCACCTCGATCTCTGGGCTGGAATACGGGGCGTTCCGGTTTTCTCTGAGCCGGGGTGCCACATGGCACAACATGATCCTTGTTTGCACAAGTAGGAACAAGGTGAAACCTTCATTAGCTTAGTGAGAAAGGATAGAAAGACATTAGCATATTACTCTAACAGTAGCATCAAATTCATCATGGACAATACGCAGAAGTGGAAGGGCTCCTTGAAGGATCGTCTCACATGTAAGGTAGATGTTGCCGGAGCCCTTGAATGGCCTTGACTAAGGCCTCGGCTTTAGCAAGATCACCTTGGCACTGTTTATTCTTATTCTTCCTTTTCATGCTCTGTTTCTCTTGTCCTCACCAGTTAGTGAAACCAAGTACATGATTGGCCTTCTATTTCAGAATTGGTTTTTTCAGTGAGGGAGTACAAGTGTGTAAGTGCATCTAGTGCCACCCCTAGTTGGTTTTGGAGTATTGACGACAAACTTGGTTGAGGGACTAATGTGTTTGTGAGAATTTCAGGATAACACAGGTAGAAGTCCCTCATTGATTTGGTTTTCCTACCAGAGATGACCCCTAAAAATGTATGAAGACAGTGAAGTTAAAGGTGGTATGTGAAGACATTCACATTGAAGACTGTGACAAGAGAAGACATTGCGTGAAGACTATGGAGCGCGAAGACTTAGTTGTTTCGTCATTCTTTTTCTTCTTTGTTGAGTCATAGGAACCACCGTACTATTAAGTGGGGTCCAAGTGAACCAGCCAGAATGACTGAAGTGATGCTTAACCAAAATCCTATGTCTTTGAGCGAAGACAATGAGAGCAAATCTTATCCAGAGCTGGATAAGTCAGCTTTGCTTGTAGCTAAAGTAAAGTTGTCGTGTGTGTTTGAAAGCTGACCGTTGGAACACGTGTCAGTTCCTTAGTGACCCAGGGTCATTTCGGACAAATCAGGTCGGGTTGCCTAGTGGCTACAAGTAGCCCACCCCTTACACCATAAATTGGTTGGCTGCTCAGAGTTAGTGTACAGCTTTTGTCGTTTTAGGGCAACCCACCTTGAAGCCTTTGAGTGAGAATTCCTTGCGAGGACAAAGCCCTAAACACCCAGAGCAAAAGAGTGTTAGGCATCACTGAAGTCTTCCGGTCTGTGTGATCTGAAGACTTATTACACTTGAGGACTATGAATCCTCCAGCCGGTTAGGCGTCACGTTCTGAGCATCCAAGAGTCGTTGTGGATCGCCGGTGAACGAAGTCTGTGAAGGTTTGGAAGTCTACCTTGAAGACTTACCAGAGTGATTGGGCGAGGACTGGGTGTCCTTAGCTCAAGGGGAATAAGGTGAAGACGCAGTCTTCTGAGTTAAATCCCGGCCTCCCTAACCAGACGTACAGTTATCACAGCAACTAGAACTGGTCCAACAAATCATTGTCTTTAACGAGCCACTGGTTCTATCCGTCCCATCTCTTTATTTGCAGATTGGTCCTTGTGAAGTCCTTGCCTGTTTGCACTATCTATTTGTCTTCACTGTGTGACTGCTTGTTCTGATTGGCTTCATACTATCTTCCATCCTGATCTATACCACCTAGCTGCTATTAGTCTTTGTGCTTTCATTTCATTGAATACTTGACTATGGCTTGCTTAGTGTAGTCTACCTTCCGCTGCGTGGTTATAGGTTTATCTCTATTGTTTGTCTTCGAAACTTCCATGTTTTGAAGACTTTCATAAAAATCGCCTATTCACCCCCCTCTAGTCGATCACTAGCACTTTCAATTGGTATCAGAGCAAGGTACTCCCTTGTTCTGTGTGATTCGGTTTAACCACCTAGAGTTTTAGCTATGTCGACTGCAGGGATAATAAAAGTCTCCATTGCATGCTTAGTCTTTGATGGAACTGAATATCCCTATTGGAAGAATAAGATGCGCATGCATCTAGAAGCCATTGATGTCGACCTCTGGTATGTCATCAAGAATGGCGTCCCCAAGGCTGGTGAAGGTGTCACTATTGCTGATGTCAAGAAGTTCATTCAACTGGATTCCACTTCCAAGAACATCATATGTGGTCATCTGACTAAAGGACAGTATGGCTGTGTGAGTGCTCTGGAAACATCCAAGCTAGTCTGGGACTGGCTCTCCAAGGTCAATGAAGGCGTCTCAACCCAGAGAGATCAAAGAATCAGTGTCCTTCGCAACCTCTTCAACCGTTTCAAGAGAAACGACAATGAGAATGTTCAGCTCACGTTTAATCGACTCACTGACATCACAAATGAGCTTCAAGCCCTCGGCGCTACTGAGATCACCAAGCATGAAGTCGTCAAGACACTCCTGAGATCACTTGACATCTCGTTTGACACCCTAGACCTGATGATACAAGAACGCCCTGACTTCAAGACACTCGATCCATCTGACATACTTGAAAGGCTCAACACGCATGAGTTTCAGCTTTCTGAGAAAAGAGACATCTACGGTCCCAACTATGGGCGGACTCGTGCTTTGAAGGCAAAAGTTGTTTCCTCATCTGAAGAAGAATCTGATTGCAGTTCTGATGATCTTGAAGACATTGGAAAGGAGCTTGCTATGCTTGTGAACAAGTTCCAGAAATTCACCAAGAAGAAAGGCTTCAGAAAGTCCTCACGATCCAGCTCAAGGAATGATGAAGCTTCTGCTCATGACTACAAGAAGAGAACATGCCAGAAGTGCAAGAAACCTGGTCACTACATCTCTGAGTGTCTGCAGTGGGACAATGAGAACAACAAGAAGAAGAAGAGCAAGGAATATGATTCTGACGACAAGAAGAAGAAGAAATACTCAAAGTCTTCTTCCAAGTCTTCATCAAAGTCTTCATCACACAAGAAGAGCTCATCTGGCAAGGCTCGTGCGTTTGTTGGCAAGGAAATGGATTCAGAGGAGGAGTCTACTTCTGAGGAGGCGGAGGTGGATTCTGAGGAGGAGTTCGATTCTGGCGTTGCAAGTCTGGCTACAGCCTACGTTGCCAAGTCCATCTTCAACATTAAAGACAATGACTTCATCACCGACGCCGATGCTGATGACCAGGAAAACTCCGCTCCCACCTACTGCTTCATGGCACGCGGTGCCAAGGTAAACTCACGCACTACTCACCAGTGAAGATGACTCTGGTTGTGGTTCCAAACACAGTTACAAAACACTTGCTAAAATTGCAACTGAACAACAGAAAGCTATGGAACATAATCAAAAATGGTTAGACAAAAGCGATGACCTGTTAGACGCTGAAATGACTCGATCTCAGTCCTTAATTGAAGACATAAAAAATCTTCATATTAAGTATGAGGAACTTGAAAGTCGTCATGAAACGCTCTCAACAACTCATGAAAAGCTTTCCTATGATTATCTTCAAAGGAAGCAAGATCTTGAGAAATTGAGAGCGGCTCATGAAGATCTTCAAAAGGAAAACGAGTCGCTTCGCGCCAAACAGATCAGTTCCGCTCAGGAAGGATTTGAACCACCATGTCTTAAATGCATTGAGCATGACAACACTACTTCTGTTGCTGGATGTTCCACTGCTGCTACTATTGCAATATCTTCAACTGTTGATGTGGTAACTAACCCATCTGCTGAGGATGCCACTGCTATTGCTGATGAAAATGCTAGGTTGAAGACATTGCTTGAAACAGGGATGTACAAAAGTCTCAAAGGGCATCAAACACTATGTGATGTCCTCAAAAGACAGATCCTGAACCGAAACCCTAGGAAAGAGGGTGTTGGGTTCGAAAGGAAAATGAATGCTGATGGCTCTTACTGGAAACCTGAGCAGTACCCCAAAACCACATGGGTTGCTGCAAAGGAACCTTCAGTGGATCCACCCTATCTAGCTTCACTTGTGCTAATCCCATTGTTATTGATGAATCCTTTGATGCAAACTATAAATTGTTTAAGAATTAGAATGGTGAAGTGTTTGCCAGGTATATTGGTACTAACTGCAGGTATGGGCCACCTATGAAGAAGGTATAGGTGCCGAAAAAGTGTCTGGAAAATCTTCCTGTGTATGTCGTCATGACACCACAAGTGAAGAAGACAAACCCCAGACCACGGGCTTCATATGGTCCAAAGGCTTCATACAGACAGAGGACTCACCTGAGTCACACTAATGCAAATTTTTTGCAGGGAAACCATACTCAGACCTATTATTATGAGCGCGTTTCATCAAACCGCCATGTTCATAAGACCAAGAATTACTCTGCTTATTCTTATGAGTACTATTGTCCACCTGCAAGACTATTTGCTAGGGCTCCAAAGCCAAAGTTTTCAGATGTTGCACTTAGACTCATTGCTTCGAAGCCACCCTTCAAGATGTGGGTGGCTAAGAAAGCTTAACTCTCTTTTGTAGGGAAGGGTCTCCAGCCGAAAATCAAATGCGTCTGAAGCTATTGCTGGGGACCTTAAACATCTTGTAGGGCGCAAGATCAAATGCCCAAATGGTCTTATTATGTATTTTGTTCCTGAGTCACTTGCTACTTTCCCTATCAGTCCTAACCTCGGTCTAAGCTTTCATAATCCACTTGCTTGTCAAATGTTTATGCTTCACAATTCTCTTCGTGAAGCCTATCCCCCTAACTGCACTGTAGGGTATGACACCAGCTGCTTCAGAATGGATTATTGATAGTGGATGTACTAATCACATGACTGGCAAACGAAGTCTTCTCATGGACTCAACCTTACGTCCATCTGACAAGAGTCACATCACATTTGCTGATACTGGTAAAAGCAAGTTATTGGGTCTAGGTAGAGTTGCAATCTCAAGGGACCAGCATATGGATAAAGTGATGCTTGTTGAATCCCTTAGTTTCAACTTAATGTCTGTCTCAATGCTTTGCGATTTAAACTTGATTGTGATGTTTGGAAAATATCGTTGCCTTGTTCTAATGGAATCTGACAAGTCTCTAGTCTTTGAAGGGTATCGGAAAGATGATTTGTACATGGTAGATTTCTCAGCAGGACCACAGCTTGCCGTATGTCTTCTTGCAAAAGCTTCAGAATGCTGGCTCTGGCATCGGAAGCTAGGGCATGCTGGCATGAGGAACTTGCACACTCTTGCAAAGAAGAAGCATATCATAGGCATCGAGGGCGTCAAGTTCAAGAAGGATCACTTATGCGGTGCCTGCAAAGCTGGAAAGATGACGAGGGCCAAGCATCCCTCGAAGACAATCATGACAATGACTCAACCCTTCGAACTGCTACACATGGACCTCTTCGGTCCCACTCACTACTCAACTCTTACCACTACTGCTTGTCTCTATGGATTCGTCATTGTTGATGATTATTCAAGATATACATGGGTGCATATAATCCTCTACAAGACTGAAGTGCAGGATGTCTTCAGACGCTTCGCCAATCGAGCCATGAACAACTATGGCGTCAAGATCAAGCACATCAGAAGTGACAATGGCACTGAATTCAAGAACACCGGCCTCGACACTTATCTTGATACTTTGGGCATCACTCATGAGTTCTCAGCTCCGTACATGCCCAAGCAGAATGGCATCATGGAACGCAAGAACAGAACACTCATTGAGATGGCCCGGACGATGCTCGATGAATACAAGACTCCAAGAAAGTTCTGGCCTGAAGCCATTGATACTACATGCCATATCATCAACCGTGTGTATCTTCACAAGCTTCTAAACAAAACATCCTATGAGCTCCTCACTGGTAAGAAGCCAAATGCCAGATACTTCAGAGTATTTGGTGCCAGGTGCTGGATCAAGGACCCACATCACACTTCAAAATTTGCACCGAAAGCACATGAAGGTTTTATGCTTAGATACGGAAAGGATTCGCACTCCTACAGAGTCTTCAACCTCTTTCACTATGAAGTGGTTGAAACTGTGGATGTGCGGTTCGATGAGACTAACGGCTCGCAAAGAGAGCACCTGCCAAATGTGCTAGATGAAGTTCCATCCAGTGAATCCATCAATCTTATGGGAACTGGAGAAATCATACCATCTGAAGCACAGCCCGAAGAGGAACTCATCATCTCTGCACCTGATCAACCTGAAGACAATGCTCAGCCTGAAGACAATCCTTCTAACGATGACAATGATCAGCAAGAGCAAAATCTTTGTCCTGTTCATCCTCGTGTTGCAAATGAAGTACAGATTGAGAAAATAATTGATAGCATCAATGAACCTGGTCCACTCACTCGTTCAAGGGCAACACAACTAGCAAATTTCTGTGGGCACTTCGCATTCGTCTCAATATCTGAACCCAAGAAAGTTGATGAAGCCTTCATGGAACCTGAATGGGTTCAAGCTATGCAAGAAGAGCTTCAACAATTTGAGCTGAATAATGTATGGGAACTGGTCAAGCGTCCTGATCCTCGTAAGCACAATATTGTAGGCACTAAATGTATATATCGCAACAAAGCAAGATGAGCATGGTCAAGTTGTCAGAAACAAAGCTCGTCTCGTTGCTCAAGGATACACTCAAGTTGAAGGAATTGACTTCGATGAAACATTTGCTCCTGTGGCTAGGCTTGAAGCTATACGCATACTGCTAGCCTATGCAAATCATCATAACATCCTTCTGTATGAAATGGATGTGAAGAGTGCTTTTCTCAATGGCAAGATTGAATAAGAAGTGTATGTTGCACAACCGCCTGGCTTTGAAGATCCAAAACATCCTGACATGGTGTATAAGCTCAACAAGGCACTGTATGGCCTCAAACAAGCCTCTCGTGCTTGGTATGACACACTCAAAGACTTCCTGAAGAGCAAAGATTTCAAACCTGGTTCCCTAGATCCCACACTCTTCACGAAGACATATGATGGCGAACTGTTTGTGTGCCAAATATATGTGGATGACTTTATCTTCGACTACACTAATCAGAAATACAGTGATGAGTTTGGAAACATGATTCAAGAGAAATATCAGATGTCCATGATGGGAGAGTTGAAGTTCTTCCTTGGTCTTCAAATACGACAGCAACGCAACGGCATCTTCATATCTCAAGAGAAATACCTCAAAGATTGCCTGAAGAAGTTTGGAATGCAAGACTGCGAAGGTTACACGACGCCAATGCCAGCTAAACACCATCTGGGTCCCGACGACAATGGTAAAGAGTTCAATCAAAAGGTATACCGCTCCATGATTGGTTCTTTGCTTTATTTATGTGCATCTAGGCCAGATATCATGCTTAGTGTTTGCATGTGTGCCCGATTCCAAGCGGCACCAAAGGAATTGCATCACTTAGCTATGAAGCGAATTCTTCGATATTTGGCTCACACCCCAACACTAGGACTATGGTATCCAAAGGGCTCAGAGTTTGATCTAGTTGGATTCTCGGATGCTGATTATGCTGGTGACAAGGTGGATCGGAAGTCTACATCAGGCACATGTCACTTTCTGGGACGATCACTTGTATGTTGGTCTTCAAAGAAGCAGAACTGTGTATCTCTCTCCACTGCTGAATCTGAATACATTGCTGCTGGATCTTGCTGCGCTCAGCTTCTATGGATGAAGCAAACACTCAAAGACTATGGAATTCATCTGAAGCAAGTGCCACTCTACTGCGACAACGAAAGCGCCATCAAGATTGCTAACAACCCAATTCAGCACTCGAAGACAAAGCACATTGAAATTCGTCATCACTTTCTCAGAGATCATGTCATGAAGGAAGATATTGATATCATACACGTCAACACTGAAGAGCAACTAGCAGATATCTTCACAAAGCCCTTGGATGAGAAAAGGTTTTGCAAGTTATGGTGTGAGCTAAATATCTTGGAATCCTCAAATGTCCTGTGATCAGGCACACATCCTAACACTTATGCATGTTGATGACTTAGATGTGCAACACATGAAGTAAAGTATGCCTTCAAAAATGAAGACTTACATTCTGAGTGTGAATACATTAACATGGAATTTAACTTCAGAGTGCCACGATAATTGTGCGTCGTGTCTGGGTCTAATACTTCCTATACGGTGGGTAACGCCACCACCAAATTCTTCCCTTAGAAGTGTTTTTCTCATGGCGTTACATTTGCAAAGTCTTCACATTTTGTTTGTCGTCAATATTAACATGGCCTCATGTTTATCTTCAATAGTTTCTGTCCTCTACAACATTCACTTATAGCTATGTCTTCACGTTGAATCTTTTGAACTAAGTGAATGTGATCGGACCCTAGCCTTTCTATGCTCTTGTCTCAAGTCTATCTATCCAAATCATATGCATTCTATTGAAACTGTCGAATGTCTTTGCTGTGTCCTTGTCAGCAGGAGATACAAAGACAAACATTAAATCCGTTTTTAAATGCTCAATCCTTTTGCCTGAAACCCGGAGAAGTGGGAACGACCACCCGACAATCCGGGCGTGCGTGGGAACGTGGAACAACCTCCAATGTGTTGCATGATCGCATGTGTCCTTCAGATGTGAACCGCCAGGGGCACCTGCGTAATAACGCTGTGCCGTCCCTGTCTCTATAAATACACACCTCACCCTAGTCATTATCTCTTCTTCCACTCTCGCACAAACCCTAGCGCCACCGCTAGCCCTCGACGACGCCGGCGATGAAGCACTTAGCTGCCGCGACCTCACCGACGCCGTCCTCACGCCGGCCGCGGACATCGTCTTCTTCGCCGTCGCCGCAGGTATCCTCCGTCGCCAAGTTAGGGCACGGAAGAACGAACTGCTCGGCCTCCTCTCCCACTCCGTCTAGCAGTTCCTCGTATGGTAAATAAAACCTCTTTTTTCAGTCTTTTTGATCCGATAGATTCATCCTTTACAACCACAAGTGGTTTCTGTTCCCACAAGTTGGATCTATCTCATTCTGCATCTCATAGCATGCCTAGTATGTTCACTTATTCTTCACAAAGTAGTTAGATTCCTCACTTGTACTTATTTGTGGATTCGTACAAATCTGGAACCAACTCTCTACATATGAGTCAATGTCTTCGCACTATGAGGTCAATGTCTTCTAAACTGATTTATCTTCAAAATTTCTCAGAATGCATATGACCTCTTCCCCTTCCCTCGCACCTTTAATGCTATCACAGGTACATGTCCGTGGGAGAATCCCTTGGTTCTCATAGTCTGCATTCATTTCCAGAGTTCTTACAGCATCATATAAATTCTCCTGAAGCCAGTTCTTGTCTGACCAGTAGACGGAAGACTTTGACAGTGTTGAAGCCTTTCAGTCTAAACTTCATGGCAACAGAAAAATCAGTTAGGAAGGGCGGCAGATAGTGCCGTGGAAACACTGCTAAGGACCTGCCACCAGATCTCTATGAGCTATACAAGTCAGATCCAGAAGAGACCTATGGAGAACACAAGAACCGAATCCAATGGATTCGAAGACATTGGGCAGAGGAATGGTTCAAGTACAGATTCGTCACCGACGAATATGCTGAGAAGAGTGCCATCAAGGGCCCCTGGGGAGATATAATATACAAAGGTATTCAGCCCAAGTCGAAGTCTGAAGCTATTGCTCAAGGCTTCTACCCCTGCATGATTTGTGGACCTCAGCCTGCAAATGCCGACCCATCCTCTCTGTTATGGTGTCGAGAAGATAATCTCTTCAAGCGCAACTATCAGTTTGTAAAGAACTCGGCCAAGGAAAACAAGAAGTCTTTGGGATTAGACTTCAACCCAGGCCCCTCTGCGCCACGTGCCGACGGCACACGAGAAGCTGAACCCAATCTTGTTGGGCCCTTCTACAACTTAGAAGGTCTCATCACTCACATAATGGTTCAAGGGGCAGACGTGGATCAATATGCAGACGACGCTGATTCGAACGAAGTGCCTGCACCACCGAAGCCTATGAAGCAAATGAAACCCAAGGCTTTAAGGCCCTCTTCGGTACCAAAGGCTTCAAAGCCCTCATCTGCACCAAAGGTCTCACAGGCGAAGCCTCTGGCCACTACACCTCCTGAAGCCAGTGTGCAGTCTGAAGATCTCTCACGCATCTCCAAGTCTGCCAAGTTGAAAAAGCCCAAGCAACTCACTGGTCAAGCACTGACCCCTGCTGCTGTTTTGAGAAACGAGAATGACGCCATTGATCTGTCCAGCGATGATGATCTTGGCGATGACGCTCTTGAGCGATTGATCAAGAGCAAGCAAGAGGCGGAAATCTTCAATGATCTTCCTCTCTTTGATGTGGAAATCTTAAACAAGTTTATTGATGAGTGGTTTGACAGCCCAGATGTCAGCTTTGATGATCTTCAACTTCCCATTGGCCTCAGCATCGCCTTCCATGGAGCCATTGCTCCTGAGCTGGCTCTAGCTTAGAAAATTGTTGAGCTGAAGCATAAGATCGATTATGAAAAGGCTCAGTTCAAGAAGCACATGGCCAAGCTCAATGTTGAAGACATTCAAAACTTCAAGGTCATGATGCATGAGCTCAAGGAGGCATTCCACAAGAAACGAGAAGAAGCAAAAGGTTCTCGTGAGAGCATGAAGAATCTTGCTGACAAATGTGTTCAAGGCTACAATGAAGCTGAAAAGTGCAAGGCCTTGGGGCGACCAGGCATCGACCCTCGAATGGCTGCCAAGAAGATGAAGAAGCCAGCTGTGGCAGAACCAGAAGCATCAAGGCAGGAAGAACCTCGCATTGTCTTCCCAGCCAGTATGACAGGCTCGAAGCCTAAGGTCCCCACAGTGGCTTCAGAATTCAAGAAAACTAGAGCAGCTGAAGCCGAAGCCAGAAAGCGCAAGACCAAAGCTACCACTGATGACGCCCCCCAACCAAGAAAAGGAAAACAAAGAAGAGAGACCGGGCTGCTCCCAGAGAGCCCCTTCTTGTCGAGCCAATTTCTGTTGCTTGTCCTGCGTCCGAACATCGATAGCGCCAGTTGATAGTTCATGAGCCTGCTTCCACAGAGGCTCCTGAAGCTGAAGACAATCCAGCTATTGACCCCACCGCAGCTGAAGACATTGGTCCTCATGACAATGTTGAAGATGATGAAGTCCTTCCTCAAATCGAGCACAATTTGGTATCATCGCCTATGCTCACGCACAGCGAGGTCATCAGCATTGGTCATCCGCTGACACCAACTGCTCAGGATGCATCATGGGCTGATCACCCACAACAACAAGACACCCTAAGTTCTCCCCAACCACAAGTCACCTCACCAGTGCAAGATGAAGATGACTTTGAGCCTCAGCCAACTCCATCTCCATAGGCGTCGCCAGCGTTATGCAGGCTTCGCAAAGGACCAAGGCCCCAAGTCACTCTTCCGAGCGTTCCAGAAGGAGAAGTGCCCCACCAATCTGTTGCACGTCAAGTGTTCCCAGAAGCCACTCCAACTATGAACGCCTCTAAGTCTGAAGCCAAAATGGCTGAAGATATTCCGGCTGCATCAGCCGATGAAGAAGAAGCACCACGTGATGAAGAAAAAATTGCTACACCACCAACCATTCCTGAAGCTGTTCTCGAGGAGAACGTGTCCGACCCTCCAGCTCCTGAAGTGGAGGTTACCAATACTGAGGCGGCCACCAACATCAACACTGAAGCCAATGATGTCGTCATGGCTGAAGCTAATATGGCGCCTGAAGCTAACGTCACCACCACCAACAACACTGCTGACGACACTGATGTAGTCATGCCCGAAGCCAATAATGAAGCACCTGAAGCCAATGTGGCCCCTGAAGCCACTGCAGCATCAGGCGTAGTCATTCCTCCTGAAGCTATTGTGCCACTTGTAGCCCATGTCAACGAAAATGCCAACGCTCCTGTACGCCCTCCAAGACCTTATACTGTTGAGCTGGCATTTGATCGTGGTCAGCCTGTTATGGTCCGATGGCCCATTCTGGTTCCTCCACCTGCTATGGGTCCACAATTTGACTATCATGTCGAGCACAGGCCTCAAGTCCAGAAGCCCAAGCCAAGACCTCCAAGATTCCTAGGCACTGCAACCTCACCTGGGGTCTTCAATGTGAATGGCTTCGTGGCACATAACACCTTCTTCAACAGCGCCAAGAACCCTTACTCCAAACCTCGCATTTCATCGGACCGGTTCTGGAGCTATCAGCAGCGCAGCTACTATTCATGCGTCTTATACAATCAAGGGCGCATATTTCCACATATGCGTCTCGACACTGATGCTATAGCTGGTCTGCCCTGTCTAGAAGAAGCGTTGGATTGCTTCAGAGACGCTGGCCTCCTGCAATTTGTCACAGATAAGGAACACTGGAATGAAGAGCTTCTATTACAGTTTTATGCCACTCATCACATTCGAGGCTACAACAGGGGTCCAAAGACTTGGGTCCTTGAGTGGATGACATGCAATGTCCATCATGAAGCCAAACCTCTTGATATCATTGAGCTTACGGCCCTGCCCACTCCTGGTGAATACTATGAACCAGGTTGTCAACAACACCAGAATGCTTTGGAGAGCATTTTTCAGAAGCCAGAACCCAACATGAGCCAAATGTTGGGCATGAGGAAGCCTTTGCCTCACAACACTGACTACCCATCTGAATTCTTTGTTGAAGACCTAGAGTATCTGCCTCGCACCATTTACCATATCATTAGAAAAACTCTATGACCTGTCAAAGGACATTCATCTGCAGCGAAGCTTGAAGGAGCAATGAAGACTTTGGTTTTCTATATCTTCAATGGCATCAGATTCAATGCTCAAGAATTCTTCATGAGACAATTGGCTGCATCTGGCTCCGACATTTTTGGTTTGAAGTTCTATGCTCCATGGGTAATGCGTCTTATCAAGCTGCACTCTGCCTTCAACTATCAGCCGTCTACGTGCAATCATCTTGTATTCTTGCCAGAGGTTGATCTGTCTGTTGAAGATATTTACCCAGTGCCTGCTAAGGATCCGATTTATCTTCACAATGCTGATCGTCAAAGCTTCACCCAGCCCATTGAAGGAGTTCAGGCAGTCTCTCGTGTTGAAGGTATTATGCGTCTCGACACTGATGCTATAGCTGGTCTGCCCTGTCTAGAAGAAGCGTTGGATTGCTTCAGAGACACTGGCCTCCTCCAATTTGTCACAGACAAGGAACACTGGAATGAAGAGCTTCTATTACAGTTTTATGCCACTCATCACATTCGAGGCTACAACAGGGGTCCAAAGACTTGGGTCCTTGAGTGGATGACAGGCGATGTCCATCATGAAGCCAAAGCTCTTGATATCATTGAGCTTACGTCCCTGCCCACTCCTGGTGAATACTATGAACCAGGTTGTCAACAACACCAGAATGCTTTGCAGAGCATTTTTCAGAAGCCAGAACCCAACATGAGCCAAATGTTGGGCATGATGAAGCCTTTGCCTCACAACACTGACTACCCATCTGAATTCTTTGTTGAAGACCTAGAGTATATGCCTCGCACCATTTACCATATCATTAGAAAAACTCTATGGCCTGTCAAAGGACATTCATCTACATCGAAGCTTGAAGGAGCAATGAAGACTTTGGTTTTCTATATCTTCAATGGCATCAGCTTCAATGCTCAAGACTTCTTCATCAGACAATTGGCTGCATCTGGCTCCGACATTTTTGGTTTGAAGTTCTATGCTCCATGGGTAATGCGTCTTATCAAGCTGCACTCTGCCTTCAACTATCAGCCGTCTGCGCGCAATCATCTTGTATTCTTGCCAGAGGTTGATCTGTCTGTTGAAGATATTTACCCAGTGCCTGCTAAGGATCCGATTTATCTTCACAATGCTGATCGTCAAAGCTTCACCTAGCCCATTGAAGGAGTTCAGGCAGTCTCTTGTGTTTATCCCTTGGCTGGTAACACACGTGCCCCTCGCGCTCAAACTGACGCCACTGGAAGCACCATTGCCCAAAGGCCTCGGAAGCGATCTCGTGTTTTCAATGACCGAGAGCTTCTCGTCACGCTACATCAGAAACAGGATAAGCATCATGACTGGATTAAGCGTCAGATGCAAAGCCTCTTGGTGGACGTCAATCGTATTCGCAATCTTGCCACCAAGAATGCCTTTGTTACACATGAAACCTGTCGAAGGTCTTGGAAGAGTTTGACATTGCTTAGTGCTGAAGCTGATCTGCAATACGATGGCTTCACAGAAAGATTCAAGTTTGACTCAACTCCTCCAAGGAATGCTCACTTGCATCGGAATACCTCACTTGAAGACTCTGACTATTTGTCCTCAGCTGAGACGGTGAATGCCAGAGTCATCGATGACCAAGATGATGCCACTTCACCTCCTCCAACTACAGCGCGTGTCGACACTGCATCGAGCTCTTCTACACCACCGGACCTCAACGACGACCCTGCTACCTCACCTACACCTCATGGGAACGACTAGAAGCTCTATGTCTTCAAACCTTTTTGGTCATTACTGACAAAAGGGGGAGAAGCATACGAGTTGATAGTCTTCAAGCGGGTCCATATGGGTGGTCACTTTACTTTTTCCTACTTTTGCCAAGTGCTTATAACTCTCGCTTTTTGATACATTTGGTTCTTTGAGTTGTAACACTTAAACTCGATGGTCGTCTGCTACTTATTTGCTATTCTATGATGTGATGATAAATTCCGCATGTGCGATGATAACTTCCGCACTTAGCTCATTTTGCAGACGTCCATTTTCATTATGCATGTCATTATCTTTGTAATATCAAATCATGCATGATGAATTGTCATCATAAGTTGAAGAGGATCTCGACAAGTACAACCTGCCATGTGCATTTGCATTCCAAAAGCAAATTACTTATATGCACATCTTCAGGGGGAGCCTTTGCCACTTATGAAGACAATACCCTATCCTTTACAATTTCACATATTTTATTCCCTGTTGAAAACTTCAACTAGTTTGTCATCAATCACCAGAAAGGGGGAGATTGTAAGTGCATCTAGTGCCACCCCTAGTTGGTTTTGGAGTATTGACGACAAACCTCGTTGAGGGACTAATGTGTTTGTGAGAATTGCAGGATAACACAGGTAGAAGTCCCTCATTGATTCGGTTTTCCTACCAGAGATGACCCCTAAAAATGTATGAAGACAGTGAAGTCAAAGGTCGTATGTGAAGACATTCACATTGTAGACTGTGACAAGAGAAGACATTGCGTGAAGACTATGGAGCGCGAAGACTTAGTTGTTTCATCATTCTTTTTCTTCTTTGTTGAGTCATAGGAACCACCGTACTGTTAAGTAGGGTCCAAGTGAACCAGTCAGAATGACTGAATTGATGCTTAACCAAAATCCTATGTCTTCGAGCGAAGACAATGAGAGCAAATCTTATCTAGAGCTGGATAAGTCAGCTTTTCTTGTAGCTCAAGTAAAGTTGCCGTGTGTGTTTGAAATCTAACCGTTGGAACACGTGTCAGTTCCTTAGTGACCCAGGGTCATTTCAGACAAATCAGGTTGGGTTGCCTAGTGGCTATAAATAGCCCACCCCCTACACCATAAATTGGTTGGCTGCTCAGAGTTAGTGTACGGCTTTTGTCGTTTGAGAGCAACCCACCTCGAAGCCTTTGAGAGAGAATTCCTTGCGAGGACAAAGCCCTAAACACCCAGAGCCAAAGAGTGTTAGGCTTCACCGAAGTCTTCCTGTCTGTGTGATCTGAAGACTTATTACACTTGAGGACTGTGAATCCTCCAGCCGGTTAGGCGTCGCGTTCTGAGCATCCAAGAGTCATTATGGATCGCCGGTGAACGAAGTCTGTGAAGGTTTGGAAGTCTACCTTGAAGACTTACCAGAGTGATTGGGCGAGGACTGGGTGTCCTTAGCTCAAGGAGAATAAGGTGAAGACGCGATCTTCTGAGTTAAATCTCAGCCTCCCTAACCAGACATACAGTTGTCACAGCAACTGGAACTGGTCCAACAAATCATTGTCTTCAACGAGCCACTGGTTCTATCCTTCCCATCTCTTTATTTGCAGATTGGTCCTTGTGAAGTCATTTCCTGTTTGCACTATCTATTTGTCTTCACTATGTGACTGCTTGTTCTGATTGGCTTCATACTATCTTCCATCCTGATCTATACTGCCTAGCTGCTATTAGTCTTTGTGCTTTCATTTCATTGAATACTTGACTATGGCTTGCTTAGTGTAGTCTACCTTCCGCTGCATGGTTATAGGTTTATCTCTACCGTTTGTCTTCAAAACTTCCATGTTTTGAAGACTTTCATAAAAATCGCCTATTCACCCCCCCCTCTAGTCGATCACTAGCACTTTCAAAGTGTACTAGTAAACAATAGCATTATTTTCTCATGGCAGTCACAAAATAGAGATGAACACATGCATTAAATATCATTCTTACCTAAAGGAAGGTTATGGTGCCAATATGGATGATAAGGATGCATGCAACCATCTTATGTGTTGATAGCAAATCTAGTCCTGGTCATACCACTGTGTACATCATTTCTCCTATATTTCCCTTTTCGACCAAGAGACCGGTTGGATGACCAGTCTGTACTACTTTCACCCCCTATCCTTCCTGTTTGTACCAAGTCCGATGTACATACTAAATTCCCCCACCCCCACTTTATTTCTTGTTTGAACCAAGTACAAGATTCAACTCCATGAAGTAGCTTTCCTCTAACAATAGAAGAAAAAAAATACTCCCTTCGTCCCAAAATTCTTGTCTTAGATTCGTTTAGATATGGATGTATCTAATACTAAAGCGTGACTTGATACATCTATATTTAGACAAATCTAAGACAAGAATTTTGGGACGGAGGGAGTATGTGTCCTTTGACTATCCGATCGAGAGGGGCTGAGAGGTAGAAAATGATGCACATGCAGCGACCTAACGAGCTGGGGAAGTAGAGCTAGGGCGCTTTCGAAGGAAGATATACCTGAAGGTCGTCGGGATATGGATAGGTGGGCGGCGGGAGGCCGGATCTGCCCACACTAGGGCAACGCCGAAGGGTTCGGAGGACCTCCTGTGCTGGCGCTTAGCCAGAAATAATGGTGCAGCCGGCAGTGGGTCTCCTCCCTCGCTGTCGATGACGACCTAAACGCTGTCCCTCCTCCCCTTCATCGGCGGAGGGGGATAAGTCTGGATCTGTAACCAGCGGTGAGGATAGAAAGACAGTGTTTTTTGAAGGGAGAAAGTCAGTGTTACCACTGCTATCTTGTTTTGATCTGGAGAGGATGAGAGTGTGTGAATAGAGCAACCCTAGCAAGCAAGCACAGAGGCTCCGGCCTATATATACGTAGTGGGGTAGTTTTCCTTTTTCACTGCATCAAAACAATCGTTTAAAATTGTGTACGTGCCAGGTCGCCTTTTTTTGAGTTGTTGATTGTTTTTTGAGATAGCTGCCCGCTTATTCCAAGTGGTGTTACAGTGTGCCAGGTCGCACTTTGTATCGTTCAAGTATGGTACAAGAACCTCCATTAAATGAACAACCACCCCCTCGTAAAATTTGTGAACAAGCCCATGGCTAAAATTATCGAAGATGTGGGCTGCCCCAACATGCATTATTATTTATATTTTCTATGTGGGAGTATCCTCAAAACAAAATGTGAGAGTACAATATGTATTGGGCCCCTTTATAATTGGTGCTAAATTTTGACCAAAGATTTAACTGACAAAATGTTAGTGCATGTTAACAAAAAATATATCGTTTGATTCGTATTTGAACATAGTTTTCAATTATGCAATTTTTTGTGACATGCATGAAAATTTGGCTAGTTAAATTTATAGTCAAAATTTGGCAAGGTGCATTAAATCAACACATGCAAGCAGTGGCAAATCTTGGAAGGAAATGAAGGGAGGGCTCAAAGTTAACTGTGTGTAGAAAAAGTCAAAAACTCTTAATTCTTTAGTCCAAATAAGTTCAAAATTTTGATACGAATACTAGTAATTTTTCTTTCCCAATTTTTGGGGGGGGGGGGGGGGCTCGAGCCTATGGAAGCCCCCTTGCTAGATTTGCCACTGCATGCAAGTATCAAAAGGAGAGTCACGGCATGGATGCATGCATGGTAATTAATGCATCGATAAACGCAAATTATTGAAATATATAGAGTGCGGTGCTTTGATCTGTCGCGT